>NC_134703.1:56534004-56879004 GCF_043290135.1 Rhipicephalus microplus
ACGAGCCGCAAGTATTTTCGTTCTTTTGTTATTTGACAACTTGCCGCGATAACTAATTGAAAGAGAGTGAGACGGAGATAAGGGAGGGGGGGGGGGGGGGACGACGAATCCATCGCTGTGTCGACGGCAATGCCGCAGCAAGTTGTATAGATGAAGCTGTTGAGAAGACGTGCTCCAGATGCCGTTTGAGAAAAATAAAATAGACTGGATCGAGGCAATGAAATGCGCGCGATCTGCGTGAACGCGTTCGAGATACGCGAAGACACCATCGTGTTTCGATGCACTACCCACAAGTTCCGATTAACACGAGCCGGCCGCCTATTGTTCCGCCCGTCAACAATGCTTAAAGACGCCTTGGCTCGCTCAATTGCACTGCGGTCTCGGAATGTGAACGACATGCGTTCGCGACCATCGCTCCCGTGTCACCAGCACACAGCACGGTGTTTACGACCAGTACAAGCCGCGTCTGTACGCAGCCCACGAGCAAACCGCCACGAGCTGCGTAAACCGCCGCCACCCGGCCAGACAGATCGAAACCGCGCTAGGCCGAAACAATGGGCCTCGGTGCCGAAGAAAAAAACAATGGCTCGCGGGGCACTTGACGCCTTGCGGCGGGGACGAGATACCCGCCGAATCCGCCAACAGTCGACATGCCAATGGGAGAGAGAGAGCGATACTCCAACACGGCCCGCTCTTTCCTGCGATGACTCTGTACGGCATACCGTGCCACAATTGACGCTCAGACAGATTTACACTGAAGAGCCATTCGAAAAAAAAAAGTTTGCATTAAGTGGCGCAAGGCTGGGTCACAGCGGAGCTGGCGCGCTCCTGGATGCTCGCCTCTCTCTTTCCCACCCCTTGCAATGCTATGTTACGCAGAGCTACGCTTCGCTTGAAGGCAGCCAGGATGAGGAAACATCTACGTGAACGACGAAGACAACACGAATTAAGGTACGCTGCGGATGAAGTTGCTGACGAGAAAGAAGTTCCAGAAAACGGTGAAATTCTTTTGATGGGAGAGAGAGAGAGAGAGAGAGAGAGAGAGAGAGTTCAACGAAAATCAGGAGCTTCCCCACGAAACAGGCGCGTGACAACAAATTTCGACAAGCCGAAGGGCAATCTCTTCGTAACCAGAGCGACGCGTTTCCCATTTTACCGAGTCACTTGTTGGTACAACATCGCCAACGAATGACGGAGAGGGACAACGGTTCCGTTAGCTTCCGTCCCATCCCTCTTTCGCATGGGGCTATGCTTTTCGCAACTCTCCCCGCATTTCTGTGAACGACCGCGTCAACAAGCTCGGGAGGGGCGCGCCGCCGCCGAGCACAGGACAGATTAGCATTACGTGACTGGAGACGCGCACCGCCTCGTATAGACAAGATGAACAGAAAAAAAAAATGAAAATAAAATAAAGCGCGCTACGGGGGTGAAACTTTCCTTTCGGGAAGAAATAAAAGCGGCACCAGGGCGCAGGCGCCGCGCACACGCACGCATATGCGAGCGTGCGCCAACGGCGCCACCGCCCACCACGGCGCCCGCCTGGCTAAGTGCGCCGGCGGCCTTGGTGGCCTTGCGGTCGAAGCAGGCCCCACGACAGGCTCGTACAACACACGGTACGTTATAGACGGAGAGTCACACACACACACACACACACAAAAGCCATAGAACCCGGAGGCCAGCGCACAGGTGGGCAGGGGAGACGCGACGCGGTCGATGAACAGTGTCTAGACACGGCGGCCGCCCGTGCTCGGAGAATAAGAGAAACCCCAGTAGAAACGAGGATGAAGAAGAACAAAAAAATCATACACGCTTGATCAGCGGCCCAACGGGCCACACAGCTATATAGCGGGCTGAGACTCAGCTGGTGCAGCTATATGGATGTTATAGATACGTTGTACACAATCATTGTGCAGCTGAACGAGAAAGCTCATTATTCCCACGAAGAGCGAAAAGGGCACAATGAAAACGGGCACACTTTCTCTTTTAAAGTATATTTCGCTGAAGCGAGGTTGAAAACGAAGGCACTATTTCAGACAGTGAAAAACGACAAGGATATGGATAGTTGGAGCAAAGAAAATAAGAAAATTATACAGAAAATGAAAAAAAACTTGAGTGGCGTTTGCTACACATCGCAGTATTGTAAGTCAACACACAGACGCACGTAAAAAACTGTTTTTCATCACAGAAATTAGAACAGATCAGAAAGGTTTTCTGACAGACCACTTCAATCACATCTTGTACGCGACCGTAAGTTAATTGGGCTACTTTGAATATGATCCTCTATGATCCTCCTCGAAGTCTTTCCAAACAAAGCGCATATTAGACCCCTAAAGTTACCCTATATAGGCTGACTGTCCTGTAGCAGTAACTTTTCTTCTGCCTATAGTGTGCGATGCTGTGGTTTCAGTTCTTGGGCCACCTTGACGTATGTCTTCCCACTATAGTTGCATCTTTCTCTGTGGTCCTTCGTGTCGTATAAATTTGTACTCTTACGCGGTAAAAAAAAAAAACTGCCATTTTTTGCTATATAAGCA
This sequence comes from Rhipicephalus microplus, assembly GCF_043290135.1. Lineage (NCBI taxonomy): Eukaryota > Metazoa > Arthropoda > Arachnida > Ixodida > Ixodidae > Rhipicephalus > Rhipicephalus microplus. The sequence continues at coordinate 56,536,539 of NC_134703.1, forward strand.
AAACAACAGCCTTCATAGTTAGTGAGCTGCTTTGAGACGGTATATACATCTGAACCAAAAAATAAATACGCTCCCGCAAAACCATCGAACGTTGCCAGTATAGAACTATATAAGGAGGCTTTTGTCAGGCATGTACTGCACGCTATTGGCACGCTCAATGCACGACAGTTGGCGACAATCCGCCCCCACAGCATCGCTCATCAAAGAGGCCCCTCAACAATGACATCATCGGTCATGACAGCGCCGCCTGGACTATAGTATATAAGCCTCGCTATACGGCGCCCGCCGTAAAACAGCCACTTCCACGCAAAACTTGCGGAACAGTAGCTAGTGATGAGACGTGTATCAGATAAATATATTTGCCATCTTGAAGCGATGAGATAAGCGGACGACCTTGTCTGGTCGACAGTCCTCTCATCGCCTATCGCGGTATACAGCGAAGTGGACGGTTGCGAGGAACTCCGCTTTGCTGGGTGCTAGGTAGCTACCCAATGCCAGGCGCCCCCCCAAACGGGCCTTAGTCGAACACCTGCCACGTGAATGCAGTTCCTTAAGCCAAATAAATGTATGAAATCAGGAATAAAAACCATACTGCTGTGGTTCCCGCTGATATCGGTCTGCGCTGTAAAGTCGGGCAACGTTGTGCACGGCAACAATGACGTGAGTCGGTCCGGTCGGTCCACTTCTTGAGGCGGGTAATTTGAAATGCGCTAACACGATGCGGACCACTAAAACGCGGTTTTATTTAAAAATAGGTCCTTCCTTGGCACAAAAGTAGAACTGCGAGGTTTCTGGACCGCCACTTCAACAATCAACGTCGACTTAATAGTTGACTTTAGTGTCCCTTCCATTTCTCCGAAAACAAATTTCTCACTGCCCACCCAAGTTTCGGGATACACATTTACTGAACTTGAGCCAGAGCAGAAGCTTTGCATATGGATGGCCTTCTTGAAACTTGAACTTTAACATGAAAAAACGTGGAACTCTTACTACAATAAGGAAAACTTGTTATGTATTGGGATGCACAGAATATCGTACGTGTCATCGCACTTCATAATGGCGTTCGCCGTCCCCTGACTTGCTAGTACTGGCCATCCCGTTCTCCTGATGGCCCCTTACTTCAGTCTGCAACAGGATAGTCGTTACGCACTATTGCTGAGCCCCAGTAATGAAACAACGCCACAATTACAGCAGTTCAGTTAGTGCGAGATGTGTACAACGAAGTGCAGCCCACGTATGTGAAACCAAACACCACGTTAGATCCAACTTCTCCTGCAAGGCCTCCCCACACTGCTATTAACAGAATTGGCTAACACAGACCATCCACGGCATATACCTTGTCACACGTTGCCTTATCACAGCATGCAGTCGGTAACAGCTTACCGTATTAAGAAGATTAGCAAAGCGCACTCACCGAAAGACGAGTAGGCATTGCCCATCGGCTCTAGGCTGTATGGAGGTGGCGGCGACGACTCTGCAGATAACAAAGCCGGAACAAAGGATTGATCATCACGTTTGGCAGGCTTCAATTCTATCTATCTATCTATCTATCTATCTATCTATCTATCTATCTATCTATCTATCTATCTATCTATCTATCTATCTAAGAAAACATCACTTGATTTTAATAGCACAACAAAAGTCACTGAACCCGTAGACTAAATGCTTAATAATCCAATAAAACAATGATTGATTATGGTGCACTAATGATGTGATATATACAAACAACTTCTATAAATAAGAAAAAAACAAGAAAACACATCCGTAGAACAGAGGAGAACAAAAATACCCCTATTAATTTAATAATCACTACCGCCCGATCACCATGAGGATAGGGAGAAAAAGGTCAACACAACGAATAGTTACAAATAAACTAATGATGACGCGCAAAATACGACGTTGGAAACATATATGCGAGTTATATCTGAGCCGCCTTCCGATAAATATCGCGAAGCTATATAAACGGTCACCACGAAATAAAAAATGAAATAAAACAGTATCTACTCGGATCTATTATCTTCAACGCCACCTACAAGCTGGCGTTGAAGTGGGATCACGTGACCCCACTGTACTGACTTAAATTTTCAGCAAACTTAATCTTGTCGTAGTCGCAAGTCCACGCAAAGTGGTCATGACCGCCCACCCAGACATATCAGACCCCAGAACCATGCGAGGACCCAATAGTACAGCCCTACATGTAATGTCGTCGGTTCAGAAACCGCGGCTACATTGTTTACATAAACAGAAGACAAACGAGTCGACCCGATCGACGTGTTGGCGCAATCGTCGCGGTTCCCCAGCCACACCAACGGCCTGCAGTTTCCCCGGCGAGTCGCATCAATTAACAGGTGCGCGGATCAACGCGTTTACCTATGTAATGTGGTTGCGGCGACACCACTCACCTATGGGTGGGTAGCTCTCATCCTGCGTCTGCAAGCTGTACGGAGGCGGTGGAGACTCTGCAGGGAAGACAAAATAGAGGCGACAGTCATCTACTGGTTTTATGCGAATGTGAAGTACACCAGCTGTTCCAATCTCTCTCTCTCTCTCACACACACACACACGTTATATATATATATATATATATATATATATATATATATATATATATATATATATATATATATATATATATATATATATATAAAGACCTAACAGACAATAGTGCCACTGAATGTATAGGGTAAGTTATTAGAATCAATGTAAAGTAAACAAGACAGAAAAGTGGGTTAAAAAATAACTTGTGAGCAGGAATCGAACCTACGACCTTCGAATAACGCGTTCGATGCTCCACCACAGAGCATCGAACACGTTATTCGAAAATCGTAGGTTCGATTCCTGCTCACAGCAAGCTATTTTTTAACCCACTTTTCTATCTTCTTATTTACTTTACATTGGTTCTAATAACTTCCCCTATACATTCCTTGGCATTATTGTCTGTGAGACCTCATGATTACTGTGTCAAAACACGGAAATACACACACACACACACACACACACACACACACACACACACACACACACACACACACACACACACACACACAATATATATATATATATATATATATATGATCAGAGTTTCTTCCGGCTACCGTAAAAAAAGTTATAAATTTCGAGAATAGTGCAGTATAGGAAACAAAACAATAAAATATTTATTTAATCCTTCACAGGGAGGGTCTTTAAACTGTGAGGGTGACCCTCTGCTACGGGAACTTGTATCATTTCACTTACATCCTCCGAAGAAGGCTGGTCCACCAGCCAAAACTGTTAGGATTAAATAAATATTTTATTGTTTTGTTTCCTATACTGCACTATTCTCGAAGTTTATATATATATATATATATATATATATATATATATATATATATATATATATATATATATATATATATATATATATATATATATATATATATATATAACAGCGCATGCACCGTGGCATCGTGAAAAAGCAGAGGAAGAGCGGATCCGGCACAGGTTTTCAATAGGTTACAAGATAACATACAGAGCAGCGCCTGCGGCTGTATAATGATCTGCCCACCGAAGTCGCCATCTTCGAGCCACAAGGATTCTAGCAGCTCATCGAAACCATCGATTTATATTTTAGATTAGACTGCTATGTTTTTCATAACCCACTGCCTCACGCAACGTCTAAACCAGAGAAGGTCATAAAATCAATGAGTGAATGAATTCCAAAAGATGAAGTCATCATGATAATTACATGCTCTGACGCCCGATGGTGATGTACGCTTGTACCACGCAATATTACCGCAATATTTGATGTTGCATTGCGAAGCATGAAAAGAGTGCTCCAAGAAAAGAAAGTTATTTTCGCTACATTCACAAGTATACGCGCGTGGCTGTTAGAGTAGGACACTTGAGTTGTATGGAGTTCGCGGCGTTGTAATGTCCATTGTACATTTGTCGGAGCTGCGTTATGTATGTTGTACGATATGTATATACCGTAAACAGCATTTGTATCAAATAGCAAATACCATACCAATACCAATAAAAATACCAATAGAAAAACAAGAAAGACTCGTGGCTGTGTGGTAGAACACCCTGACACGAGTTCGATCCCCACTCGGACCAAGATTTTTTTCATTATTTATTTTATTTGCACCTTTAAACATTTCTCGGTCACGCACGAGATGATTTTTTCACTCGGAACCAACGGTGCCGACGCCGGCACCAGCGCCAGAATTTCTGCAAAACGAGCTCTTCAACGCTATGGCGTTAAAACCAACCGGGTTTGGCGTAGCCCACACCGGTGGGGAAAATAAAAAAAATGTATAGGTACCTACAGCGCGGGCTAACAAACGGGACGAGGCCATGGACGGCGAAGCGCGTCAGGCTTATAATGTTCATTGCTGACGTCAAGCCACAGGGCCGCGTCCTAGCCGTCGGCGGCACAAAAAAAAAACAAAAAAAAACAGGCGCAGCGCCAGCGCATGGGACGTAGGCTTGCGAGCACGCTGCGCTGCAATATTGATCACCCCGAGCACAGACGCTTCTGTTGAGCAACAAAGGGTGCTTGCACGCCGCCGCGCACCTGCCGCAGTGTTGACCAACAACGCCAGACAGCCGGCTGATTTGCATTTCGCTCCCGTCATGCCGCCCCACACGTTCGGAATCAGAGAATGCAAGGCAGTGCCGGCGCGCGCGTATATTCGGTGAAGCAGCGGATCCCAAGGGCAAAAAACTAACGGTTCCACGCGTCCGTAAGCAATGCAGAAAACACTTGTGCCGTTTAGAACTAGGAGACATAGACGGACCGTCGATTCCCTGTCATATCTCTCTATCTAAATGGTTTACAAAATTTGACTCGCAAGCGAGAGAATGATTCATGTTGCAGTCGCAGTTCAAGGGACCGACTACTATTCAGAACATGAAAATTTTTAAAATGACTGTACGGATGGAAAGATTGTACCTCATATACAGCGATTCGAACCACTCCTGCTCATCTCGTGAGAAGTGGAGTTATATGTTTTGCTTCTTCATTGATAATCGCAAAAACAGCCCGTGGCGCCACCTGATGACAGAAACTTGAATTATCCGACGTGCCCAGTCAATACGCGGTCAATTTTCCTGTTGGTATTGAAATATTGCTTCTCTTCTTTATGGTCAAAGATATTATTACATAATTTACTTATAGACCTGCGTTAGTAGTGCGCCATAAAGTGGCGCTGTCTTCGCATGACGTAAGCATCCCGTGTTCGTCATTGCGTTCTGCGTGCTCATGAAACCTTGCACGCAGTTTCCCGGTCGCTAAGATTTTCAAGTGACGCGATTTTTTTTTACCTACACTTTGTCTCAGAAATGACGCGCAGTGACGTTTTCGGCTGGGCTCGTGGGTGTCGAGAGAGTAACGACGACGGGGCAAGCAATCCACGACACAGGCGCATCAAGCTCGGGCGCAGGCGCACGCAACGCTGTTTAAGCTGTACAAAGCAATATCGTCTCATACATAGTAACGACTTGTTAATTTTCAAAAATAGTTTTAAAGCTCAGAATAAAGATGGTTAAGCATAGTTAAAGGAACTCCCGCGTAAGCCGAACAATCGCAGCATGCACAAGTCGCTAGAATGGCTACAGGCATCACTATCAGTTCTCAGTGTTGCTGGACAAAAATGCACATCGGTGTTCAGAGCCTTTCAAATAAAGAAAAATGCTTCTTATAAAATAACTACGTGATTTTGCAAGTAACCTCTGCAGCTGCGAACACTGCAAAAGGGTAAGCTTTCGGTCGCGCCAGAAAAAACAGGGTCGAAAAAATCTGTTGTCAGTACATTTAAAGATGTGTCATGCATGTATGCTTTTCATGCTTTAAAGATGTGTCATGCATATATGCAGCGCGCATGCTTTCTTCGTTTTGTTAACGGCGACATATTTACCGTCCCCTCCAATTGCAAATGGGAGAGAGCGGCGATCAACGGGGTATAGTTAAGCTTGCACTAAGTCAAGCAAGGCTGGGTCACAGCAAAGCTGTGCTGACTTGACCAAGTTCTGACCCTCTCAGCCTGTATACTATTACACCAATGGATATGCGTTGCTCGCTCTCCTTTTCATTGTTATTTTATTTTAGTCTCGGATCAGATCAAATGACTTTATGTAGTGCCTCGATAATCAGTCAGATGGGCCCGGATCTTACCAAGCCTTTGACCAAAAGTTGCTGGCCCTGGGCGGCTCCTTCGGCTTGCTGGACTGCCCAGAGTTGCATGGTCAGTGTGTATTTGTCTCTTTCTCTTTCTACCAACAGGCGAACATCTACGCACGTGCGGCACACACCGATAGGGGCGCCGCACGTTGCAATTTCTCTTGTTAAGCGTATACCGAGTGGTGATTGAGCGCGAGACGGTTTGATATCATTATTTTATATCTAAGACACATGACAGACTTCGACCATAGCAGCTCTGCTGCAATAATTTAATAATATTCATGATAATAATAAGAAGGGGGGCTCCAATTTTAGACAGTGGTGGATGGGGCGAGACTGGTCGGGAACAGCGGTCAAGATTAGAGGAGAGCGACGGTCGCTATTACGAGTTTTCCGATGCAGACAGAAGTTCCCTTTTTACTAAAGTACGAATACTGCAAAGTAAACAGAGCATATATAACCCTAATCGAAATGTGCCGTCCTGAGAAGTTGGCGAAACACGTTCCAAACATATTGACACTAAGCATTACTTCAAAACGTTCGAACAGTGTCCCCTTGGCATGGAGTTGCGACGCAGAGAGAGAGAGAGAGAGAGAGAGAGAGAGAGAGAGAGAGAGAGAGAGAGAGAAAACTGAACTTTATTTGCAACCAGGCGCATGGCTCGAAGTAAAGAAATAATCAGATTGCGAATAGCGCTAACAGAAAGAGCTGCGCACGTGTGGCAACAGCAGGCGCGGTCTCAGGGACGGAGCACGTGACAGTGCTACACGACGTCATAAAGCCTTCACCTCGTGGTTACCGAAACTGGTTCGTAGAAGTGCTTCGGCAGGGACTCGAGACAGTCAGAGAACAGAGACAGAACACTAGACAAAGAGAGAAAGCGGCCATGGCTCTGCGCGAATGCACATGCACGCCGCGTTGCGTAAGGTTCCGACCACTTATGGCCGCTGAGTGCGACGTGTTACACGTACGGTTACGTCAGGACAGCACGATTGCCTAGCAGCCCCGGTACGCAGCTCACACGACTTAATTGGAGACAGTTTGTTCGAAGTAGCAATTGCCGCAAAGATCGACACAATCTCGCAAAACTATAGCGTGAGATTGAAAAACGCAAGACTAACTTCCCGTATACCGGCAGATATGGGGTGCTTCATTCAATACTATACCGCTTCCTTCCACTCGTGGCGCTTCATCAATGTCGCTATAAGGCTTCAAATAAATGTCCAGAGTGTTATACTGGTGATAGCATATTCTAAGCACTTGCCGTTAGCGCAGCATGCCATCCGTACTCCTATATTACGGTGACAAGATGGAGGCTTTGGGCGTGCTTATAGTAACACCATTTGTAATGTTGTTGGATATGCTCCTCCTTGAGTGCTCTGTTTTGAAGCATATATTGTAACTCGGTCCTCCTGCATATATTAGGATATCGTAGCGACTGTTTCTCTCGTGGATAGAAGCACTCGTACGTCTTGCAAACAGCGCAATTTACGTCACAGACAAGGCTATACCGAATGGCACACCACAGCTCCTCCTTTGAGTGCGTTAATTGGCGCTGTTTTCAATATGCTGAGAAACCAATTCCGGCCAGCCCAGTCAGCAAAGTATTTCAGCAACATATTGAAGCACTTGTACTTTTTATCGTGGTTTTCTTTCTCAGTGGCTCTGCTTTAGCCACTCCGATGTTCCACCGACAGTGTGTTCTCAAAACGACAGGTTCCTGGGTGACAATTCGTAGGCTGACAATCGTCAGGCGTGACATTGTGATCCCACGGTAATTTTTCGAAGAAAGCATTTTTGGTGCTGGGGGTACCTTCGCTCAATTGTAAAGGGCGGCCAATGCACAACAACGAAAGAAAACGGAAGAGCGGCACGCGGACATACCACATTTTCCACAACTTTCTGAAAGGACTCCAGCTTTCCGACCGAACGCACTCGCTACGGCGAGACCCCTTTCCTCTGGCAGGCCGGCAGGCGCGGATGATGGCTGCGAGAGAGAGCCGGACAGGCCGAGAGGGGCGACGAGGGAGGACGCCGGCGCCGCGACGTCGGCCGGCTGCCAAGGCAGCGGCCGCCGCTTTCAAGGGGAGGGTGACGTCGGCTATCTTCGACGGTGGCGACCATCGAAGAACCAGAAATATCCGCCGATCCCTCCCTCAACCATTTCCCTCGCCTTCCGCTCCGGAACGACGACGGCGGCGTCCGACGACTGCGGACTCCACAGTCCTCGGAGTCCCGTCGGCCGTCGCGCAGCGGCCTTCTAGTGAGCGTCTTTTCTATCATCTCACGGCGCAGACAACGGTACAGACGGGCTAACGAACGTCCAATGGACACGAACACCACTTAGCTCACATTTACGATAATTATACAGTACACCGTAACTCATTTATTGACTATATTAAATCTTTTGTTTGTACTAGGAAGGGAAAAGAACGTCATTAACGCTCTCACAATTACGGTGTCGCCAAGGATGCTGAGTGAAGACACTTGATAAGCGAGCAAACGCGCGAAAAAGAAATTAGGGACGGCGAAGCAACCTAGCGATTCCAGCACCAAACGGCGCGACGCCATAGATTGTTTTCTACTAGGCCATACGTAGTTTTTAATCGGTAACAAAGTGTATTGACTTCTGAGGGAACCAGAGACATGGCGAGGGAAATTTCGTTGAGCCAAAGCCGCCAAAAGAAAAAAAAAATGCACTCCAGAATCAGGCGCAAGATTTTAGAATGACACCCATACACCTATGATGGTGAAACCGACGCCATCCATAGTTCTCAGAATGGAATTGATCAACCTGAATCGATTCACTGTATGACTTTAGTGCACCTTTCAAGAGAGACGCGCGCGATACAGTTCATCTTGGCGGAGGTGGAAACGTGAGCGTCGTCGCTTCCGGTCTGCACAGTCGTCGCGACGTTTCCTTCGTCCGTTTTCCCAGCACCCAAGCTTGATGCGAAGAAACAAAGGCGAAAGAAACGACCAACGCCTCCGTGACAAAACGGCATCCCCCGTTGTCCTTCGGGTCAACGATGCACACATCCACTCGCCAAACGATGTATGCGACGCCTTTCGCACGGATGAGAAACAACGGTAACGAGTTCAACAGAGCGTATTGTTACACCACTTAATGCAAGGTTACACTTGAAGAAAGATTTAGTGGCTTTTTTTTTTTTTCGAGTGTGGCAACAACGAAATCTCGTATACAGTTCACCCACGCGACTGACCCAAGACGGAGCATGTATACGGCTTCGATGGCGGTTGTCATGTTGCAGCAGCGTGGCCTGCACGGGCGCCAACTGATATACATACGTCCGAGCATCTCCTGTACGGTGGCTGTCTGTCACCACGTATCTGCCAGGAAGCCCATCGAAATTCGTTGCAAGCTCCTGCTCGTTGCCGCGAGCCCTTCAGGAAAAATGACCTCTTCAAATGCCCGGTACATAGGGCAACAACGTTGCAAGCGGCAGACCATCGCTGCTCTACCAAACAGCGGCCAAAGCCGATTAAAACGTTCGACGTCGCCGATGTCACTGCAAAATGCACAAAACGGGGAGGCTCGCCGCCTATAGTTTCGAATTGCCAAGACGCAATGGGGGGTGGGGTAGGGGGGTATGCGCAGTCAGTTCTTATACGGCACAAAAGCGTCGCTTTGTTTTCGAAAAACTCTGTAGATTACACATTCCGGATATAGAAACACTTGCGGATCGCCTTGAGTTGATTGCGTTATTACATCTTTGTTGTTACGGTGCGTCTTAGGATCTCTTATTTTTTGGAATGCACGTTCGCGCTTAGTGGACAACACTTAGGTGATTTTCTTTTCGTTCAACTGAATCGGAAACGCGTGCTGCGGAGTCAAAAACGTAATCGTGTTACATATCAAGGGGACTTTCAGCAGGGACGGGCCGATTCCCCACGCGCATTTCACTCACTATACGTTGGAGCAGAGCGCCTAAAGTGCCACACTCCGCGAAAGAGCTTCGACAGCTGTTTACTGATGGGTGCAGTAAGCGAGTGAGAAAAGATTTACAACGCCGGGCAAACGTGTGATTTTCAGATGACTAACCGACCAGTTGACCTATCAGATGCGAAGGCAGCTGAGCATGACAAAGGCATTCCAAACGAAGTTATACCTTTCCAGATCATCATATTAGGTTAGAGGTGTCGATTAAAACATGTGAAGCATCATACCCGCATTCTGACATCACAGACAGAAGTTGATGCCTATTTAAAATCGAGCTCCGTTACTATACTTGCTGCACGCAAGGCGAGCGGGGCTCTACACACAATTGGACAGAGAGAAACGGAAGAAGTGCGAGGGAGGGGCGGAGAGAATTGACGCTTCGCGCGTAAAAAAAGCGGTATGGGGGAGGGCGCGATTCCATTGAGGCGTTGATAAGAGACGGGCAAGGACGCAGCTCGGCCCCCTGGGCAAACGCATGGCGACACTGGCCGGCCCGACGCCGCCATCAGCCCACGGCTCGGCTATTTACCGCATCGCAGCCTTCTTATCAGACGCCGCCGCTGCACTCGGAGCGGCGGGGAGAGGAGGTTCTACTCCTGCTTCGCAACACTCGAGTGCACAAAACACTGCGCGCTATCACCACTACCAAGATGGGCCTCCCCCACTCTCGAAGGCCCTTATGTGTGTGCGCACACACACACACACACACACACACACACACACACACACACACACACACACACACACGCACGCACGCACGCACGAAGCGGGGAGGGAGGGGGCACTCTCGTTGACGCAGTGCTCGCCACAATAGGTAGACGCCAGAGCCGGGATTGGAGTACAGGAAAACAGTGAACTGCCTTAAACAGAATTAAACGTAGCTAAGGTCTAATTAGAGAGAGAGAGAGAGAGAGAGAGAGAGAGAGAGAGAGAGAGAGAGAGAGAGCCGGCTCCGACATTATAACATGTGCGGCGTTTGCACATGCAGTTCTACGCCATGAAAGCCGTCGAACAGCGAGGATGTCTATGCGCGAGCGTGGGTGATCGAGCATCCCCGCCATTTCGTTTCAACTATTTCTTCGTGCACTCACCGCACTGTTCACGCGATCTGCGTGTCTACTACTGCTACTATTTATTACTAATACCCATTACTACTACTACAACAATGGCACATGGTAAATAAAGACAGATTATCCGTAAGGCCTATAATTCCGGGCAAGGAGGGCATTATCATAAGCTACACCATCGGGCCAAAAGATGTGGCTGAACGGACGACATAGTGCTAATGACACCGGACAATTACCGCGATTTGCAGAACGTGCAGGTGACGTCGAAGCACAAACCAGCATGTCTTTTTCTTCTTCCGTTGCAGTCGTGAGCGGCGGCGAAGCAAGGCCGTGCCCAGCGCGCCACAAATGTGGTTATTGAAAGAATAAAAAAGTGCGCCGTCTCGAGATTACGAGATTAGAGTGCGGTTCCCTTTATCTCGGCTCACCGCGGCGCCCGACAGCACACACGCGCGCGCGATGTCATTTCTTTTTGTCGCATAACAGCTTTATGGCCCACAAGAAGGGACTCGGGAATGCATTTGAGGAAAAGGAAATAGAAATCAAACAAAAGAACCTGGACGGCAGGGAATAACTCCTGTCATGTCACCGCGCTGTGCAACGCGCGTCGGCACACTAAAGCGTCGGTATCTCCGCAAAATGACCCAGATTCATTACTACGGACCTTAATTGCACACGCGGGATAAAATTAGGCACTTGGAAATAGATAACCTCGCTAGAAAGGTTTCACAGGTGTCGCAAGCGACCGCCGTCACACACGTCATGTGAGACACACGCAAGGCCCCAAGAGCGCCCTTTCGGAAAATCTGTTAAGCTATAAACGCGAGTTCACTGACACAAAGCGAGAACGACCAGAAAGCGAGTCGCGGGCTCAATGTTGCAGAGCCATCGGCGTATAACTTCGTCGGGCAAAAGCGTATACGACAGAAGCAAAAAAAGGCGCAACCACAACGGCTGACCGCAACAGGCGCCGTGCAAGTCAAAAAAGCAGCCTTGCCGATGTAAGCATTGTTGCTATGGTGACTACTGTAACCATACAGGGACAAGAGTACAATGCATTTTCTACACTGTTGTACACAAGGGCAAACTCGTAGCACAATCAACGTCCATGGTACGAATTCTACCCAGGTTGGCCGTAACCATCGTAACCCCACCAACCACTCACGAAGCGGGAACTGCTCTTCGGCTCGGCAAATAAACCGCGCAGGATAGCCCAGGGGCGTAGCCATGAGAGATCGAAAACGGGGGATATATCTCCCTGAAAATGTATTTTCACTTTTGCTTGCGTATATATACAAGCGCATATACAAATGCACCCCCAAACATCCGTAAAGTATGGGTGACGCCCCCCCTCCGAAAACATTTCAAGCTACGCCACTGGAATTAACCTTAAAAGTTTTTGAAAGGGTACAATGATGAGGTGTTGAGCCTGACGCATGGCTCACTGACGCGACAAATGCCCATGCCGTTGTGACCCGCCGGTCATCTCATTTTTGGCAGCGTGCCTCGCTTCTCTATCGTTGCTCTCCGAAAACTTGCAGGCACTTCCAAGCACGTGTCTACACACCTATTTAAAGCGTGCTGTAGCACCCGCGGCCGTCATCGAACACTCCACCGCTTCTAGCCCAGCTTTCATTAGAATTGCGAGCAAGTTGCGGAAATACGGCGCGCAGATATAGGGCAGTACGGTGGCGCTCATCCTTTCCAGTGACAGTGCGTCCTCCGGATCACAAGCCCACGCGTTAACAATGCGCAGGCAGGCCAGAACGAGGTGTGACAACCACACAGAAATTTTCTGGTGCCTTCAGTGGTAAAAGGTCAACGAGCGGAATAGGACGAGCGGTATACGGTAATGCCTTACCGTGTTTGCGTACCGCATTTTCATAAGTTGCTGAAAGACTAATTCCCAGATTTGTTTACGCCCTTCATCAGGTGTGCACGATCGGATGGTTAGTGGAAACGTAGCAGAGGAGGGGGGGGGGGGCAAGTTGTGCTTTTTATTTGAGAAAACCGTCCACACTAGCCCTTCAAGAGATTTGGCTTCCTTAGTAACTCCAGGGATGTTTCCCAGTGCGCAGTAGCCCGTCGGTACAGCGGTATATCTTTAGGAGCAAGAGAAAGAAAAAAAAGAAAGGGGAAGGGGGTCCTTAAAGGTTCGCGTTTAGAAGTTGAACGAGATAGCGATGTCCAGTTCCTAGTGCGTACTTGAAACACTTAGTGCATGAAACCTTTCCGAACTCACTATGCACCCACTACGAGGCCTTAAGGAAATAGGCGCAGTAGCGTGTGTGCTTTTGTTAGTGGGTGACTGGCTGTAAACCACGAAGTCATCATGATAATCACACGTTCAAACGCCCGCTGGTAATGGGCGCTTGTACCACGCCTCACTGCGCTATAGTTCACGTTGTATTGTGAAGGACGCATACAGGACACGTGTGTTTGCAAAGCATGAACGTTACTTTCACTGCAATTCCGAGAAGAGGAAGTTACTTTCACAACATTCACAAACAGACGCGCGGCCGTGTGGTGGAACCTGCCACGCCAACAACCCGGGTTCGATCCCCAGTCGGACCCAAACGACACGAGTTCGATTCCCACTCTCCCGCATGATACTTTTATCATTTATTTTATTTGACTCGTTCTCGATTTTTCGGTCACGCATAAGACGATTTTTCGCTCACAACCAACGACACCGACAACGGAACATCAGCGAAACGAGCTCTTTAACGCTATATCACGTTAAAATTTAATTTATCCAAAGAGAAAAAGGTTCGGTGGTGAAGGGAGCCTAGCCGGAGTGGGTCTCCGCTACAATCTTTGCAAATTCTATAGAATCTGGTCTCCAGCTCGGGCGCCGAGCTGCAGATCCACGGCAGTCTCCTGCTCCTTACGACTAATATTAAGAGATTTAGGTGGTGCGTTCATATACACGTAATATGATCCAGATTATCCAGATTGGCTCATTGCTAGTCGAAAATGCACAAGGAGGAGGGATATATCACAGGGTGATAGATTGATTGATTTGTGGGGTTTAACGTCCCAAAACCACCATTTGATTATGAGAGACGCCGCAGTGGAGGGCTCCGGAAATTTTGACCACCTGGGGTTCTTTAACGTGCACCCAAATCTGAGTACACGGGCCTACAACATTTCCGCCTCCATCGGAAATGCAGCCGCCGCAACCGGGAATCGAACCCGCGACCTGCGGGTCAGCAGCCGAGTACCTTAGCCACTACACCACCGCGGCGGGGCATATCACAGGGTGTTACAAGACTGTGGAAAGACGTGGTAGGGAACGCACGGGTGTGTAGCTGGCGCCATATTCGTGGTAAGGGGGTATATATCGTGGGCTGATGGCCGAACAATTACGATCCTTTCCTCTTTGAGCCGAATATACAGGACACAATGTAAGCGGGCGTAAACCGCACAGTAGCGCTTCAGTAACAAAAGAGGACGAACGGGCACGAGGTGTGGGAACGTATACGTCGTCCGGTCAACCGAGCCTGCGACTTCGTCTTACACATCCTCTCGGCGTGGGAACAGCTCGTGGCGCGAGAAACACAAGGCTTAGCTAACGCAAGACGAGCACGCATCACGCCACCGGCGCGCCAATGGTGGCCCGGATGACGACGGAGCTGCCAACGGAAACAGGACGCCGTATCCTGCCTCGGCGTACCTTCTCGTCTTTTACACTTCCCATCTCGTTTCATCGGCGCAGCAATGGCACAGAACATGGGACAAAGCCAAACGCTGACCATGTCCTCAAGCGCTGTTCGCGAGCAGCAACCGATAGTGATCGGCTACAGCCAATTGACGTCCAAGCTCAATATTTCGCCAGTTCCATGCAGCGCAGCGAAGTGCACATAAAATGTCATCTGACCGTAGAAAGGAATTGCATCTGCACGTGGTCGCCGAGTTCTTCGTGAACGGAAAATACGCTAAAGAATTAGCTGCGCGCAAAAAGCGAGCACTACATTCTTAAAGAAAAAAAAAACAAAAAACATTTTGAGTGACGTTCGATCGGCCACCCGGGGCACAACCAATTAATCTTAATCTTTCCGTGTGAGTGTGTGTGGAGGGGGGAGGGGGAGACCCTCTTTTGTGTACGTCTGTGCGTGTTCGTGTACGTTTGTGCGTATATATACACATACAATATGTAAAATATATGTGGGAGGGCGTTAGAGCATTTGAACCACCTACTGAATGTGTCACTTATTTCCCAGACTTCAGTCAAAATCTGCTCCATTGCTGGTTAAGGAAACATTACGACAAGTCGCTTCGTGGTGTGGATGGTTCGGCGATGAAACGCATCGAAACGGACGCTCTCCACCATCCGCGGTTGTGCTTGCGCGGTTGTGCAGTCCGCGGTGGTGCTTTGCCAGCGAGCAAACCACACGCAGAGAACCTCCACGAAGGAGCGGCACTGCAACGCTCCTCCTTGAGAGGAGGAAAGTGGCGCGAGGCATCGGAGTGTGGGGAGGGCAGCCTAAATTTGCGCCTTCTCGGAAGAGCTTTCTGCGGAGCTGACCGCTTTTATATTTAGTGGAGTTGGGGAGGAAGAGGAGAAAGAAAAGGGTGGTGGGGGGACATTGTTGCCGCTCTGCTCCAAAGACAACGCCGGGTGGCACGCACACCGGCACATTGCAAACCGTGTATAAAACTAGACCACACTGGGCCCGTGTATATCTGGGATTATGATAAGAGGTCCTTATAATCTACGACTGGCATCATCTCTTTCGTTTTTCTTTCACTCGGCGCCCTTGCTGGAATAAAGTCAACAGAGAGCGCCTGAATCGACGACTATTCTGAGCACAGAACTGCGAGCCGCCAGAGTGTGCTTATAACGGCTAACTGGGTTGCGTTCATTACTTGCAGGGAACAGACACGAGAACACGGGAGCTCGGTTTCCCATGCTAATTGCACCAGGCGATCCAAGAACGTGAACAATGCCGATTACACGGAACTACCGTGGAGCAGGAAACGTCGCCAAGCCAGACGCGAAGTGAGTGAGTGAGTGAATGGATGAATGAATGAATGAATGCTCGCTACGGCTGGAATGCAGGTAAACGAAGTACATTGTTATATGTGTATCGAAACCAGTTGCACAACATGCTTTGAGCTCTGCAGAAAGAATAGCAAGAATAATACATCACCACCCCGACCGACACCGTGAATATTAGCTCCGACACCGACCACTACATGCATCAACGACTAACTGTGGTGTACAAGTGCACTTGGATCCGGCGGCGCTTTCAACTTTTCCTTCTTTCTTTGTATTTTTTTACCCTTCTCGTGTCGCGTGCGGTAGCTGGCTGGACACATGTCTAATTGACCTACATGTTTTTTCTCTTTTTCGTTGATCTAGTCAAACCAGCTCCACCGCGGTGGACCAGTGGATAAGGTACTCGGCTGTTGACCCGCAGGTCACGGGATCACGTCCCGGCTGCGGCGACTGCTTTTACAATGGAGGCGAAAATGCTGTAGGCCCGTGTGCTCACATCTGAGTGCACGTTAAAGAACCCCAGGTAGTCAATATTTTGGGAGTCCTCCACTACGGCGTCTCTCATAATCATACGGTGGTTTCGGGACGCCAAACCCCACATATCAATCGATCTATAGTCGAACCACGTCCATCGTTCCACACGTCTCTAGATATAGCAGCGCTGAAACTCCACCTTAGAATCACGTGTGAGTCGGTGTGACCGATTGGACAACGAAGCAGCGAAGCTTAGTCCAGGTACGTTCTTTAGAGGGTACTGCAAGTATACCATAATTGACGCGCGTCTTTCGTAAAGAGCGGGTACGCACAACGCCACGAACAAAGCCGGTATAAAAGCATGCGCTCTTTAAATTCGGAGCAAAAGCTACGCGTAACAGTCATTGCTGTAAGTGGAAGTCGTGGGATGAAAGCTTGAACGGCGCGCACAGAAGCGTACAAAGAGTTACGAGTCATTACGTCTCATTAAACGCCCTCGCATACGCGCAAGCGATGCACCTTGGTGCATGACGCGTGTACAAAGCGGACCTGAGCAGGCTCCCGAACAAGGTAACAGCGCCTTGAAAGTTTTATCAACGAGCACGTATACAGGAGCTTGGAATCGGTGTCCTGCTGCATCTGTCTCTCCACTTCAACGTATCTTAATATAATATGTCATTATACATAACAGCTCTATTCTTTGTTTTCCGTTTTTTTTTTTGTCTGGCATCCACCATTGGCGGGGCCGGGGAGATGCCAGACAAAAAAAAACGAAAAAAAATAGAGCTATTATGTATAATGACATATTATATTAATATACGTTGAAATAGAAAGACAGATGCAGCTGGACGCCGTTTCCAAGCTCCCGTAGGTGCTCTTTGATAAAACTTGCTTAGGTTGGGCGTGTTGGTAAAGCATCAGTGTATAGATTTTAATAGCATCGATTAACGGTAGAGATGAAAGGTACGCATTCTAGATGTGTTGGGTTTAACGTCCCAAAACCACTATATGATTATGAGAGACGCCGTAGTGGAGGGCTCCGGAAATTTCGACCACCTGGGGTTCTTTAACGTGCACCCAAATCTGAAAGGTACGCATTCAGTCGTGTGTGTATTTCTCCTAAGCCGTCGGTTAGTTGCGCTATATATATATATATATATATATATATATATATATATATATATATATATATATATATATATATATATATATATATATATATATATATATATATGCACACACAATCTGTAGTGATCGAAGGTTAACATGCGCTTTTGATAATGGTATAGTAGTTCTGCTTCGTGATTAGGGCAATGGTATAGCATCTTACGGACGGCATACATTCACCGCCACAGCCAGCGCCACGTCTCCACTGGTCACTGAGCTGCGTTATATATGCTTACTGAGCCGAAATTACGCCAGCAGGCCCACCGAGTATAGGAGTTTTCTCGGGTATGCATGTGCGACCAACAGTTGTCTGACAACCATAACGAGACATTCTGGCACAATAAGGGCTCGAACGTTTTTCATAACTATACTTTAGCATTCCACGCGTAAGCCTTCGTGGAAGCAACTCCTAACCAGCCAACGCAGAAGCGACGCCTCTCGCCAGTGCTGCAGCTCGCCTTAGCGCCACTCCAACGCGACTTCCTAGAGCGCACGAGCCGTCAGGAAGCCTTCGGCTTTCCCGCGTGGACAGCCGTGAAACGATGGATGAACCCTGTCAGGGCGAACGAGTTGCGCATAAGTCCTCGCGGCTTTGCTGGACGCGGGCCAGCGCTTCGCAAGGCTGCGCGCCCGGCACTCAGCCACACGTCTCCGTCCCGCTTGGTTTACCGGAGACTCCCCTGCACGAGCCACCCGGTCGCGGCTTTTCACAATGTGACACAATTTTTTACCGGGAAGTGCCCACGCTCGCCCCCGTAAACGCTTCACAGGAGGTGGCTGCTATACCTCGCGCAACGCGTCAATTTGCACGTATACGTTAACGCGACCTGGAAGCGTGCAAACAGGTCTAGTAGTAAGAAGGAGACTTCCACCAACCCGACACCCACCAATATAACCAAACCATTGCGGCCGCGCAACGTGTCGACTCGAAGGTCGGGTTGACCCGACCCTAAGCAGCCGTATGCGTTCCTTGCTGGTCAACAGCGCCAAGTAAACCGAGCCACCCTTTGCCGCAGAGTGCGTGTAGTTGTTACAATTCGATCCTACTGCCATGGATAGAACGACTCGAGTACACGCAGTAAATGCGAACCACCGGATCTGAGACATGACAGCGTTCGAATGCGTATACCCGAAGGTCGCGGGATCGAATCCTGACCGCGGCGACTGCAGGCCCGTGTGCTCAGATTTCCGATGAAGGTTAAATAGCCCCACGTGGAACCTCCAACGACGGCGTTCTCCTATAATCATATACCATGGTTTCGGGACGTAATATCCCAACAATTGAGTATTTTAGCGAGTTACCGGAAATACGCCACTCTAATACCGTGAATGGTATTACGGTACAGCTTCTCCTTTCCGGCTTGCTGTGGTTCTGCCGCTCCCAATACCGGTGAAGGCACCACAATGCAACGAAAACTTTTTTCTTTAAATTTACCGCGGGGTTGTCACGCCTCATTATAGCGTAATCAGCCAGCGCAATGTTAACGAAGAAGCTGCCTTTCGTGGGACGCACTGTCACTGAAACGGCTTAACCACAACGAGGGGGAAAGGAGAAGCGCGGTACCCTATTTGCGCACCGTACACTTTTTCTCTCTTTCCTTTCTGTTATTCTCCCTTTCTCTCACCCCAAGTGTAGGGTAGCCAACCAAGCCAAGCTTGGTTAACCTCCCTGCCTTTCCTCTATTTATCTCTCTCTCTCTCCCTCTCCATAAGTATTGCAGGAAGATATTCACAGCCGGGCTCCCAACCAGGCTGCAGAAGTTAGGCGCCTTTCTTCTTCTTTTAACCAACATATCACCACCATTACATGCTAAAAGACTCGCAAACGAACTAACTGCGAGCATTAAACGTGGATACGCAGAAGCGGTTAAGCGACGTACCTGTCTATACGTACTCGCACAGCCTGCCAGAGGTCGCGAAAATTAAGGCGGTGCCGCCCCACCCGGTTTCATTCCGACGCAACGATACATGTGCAAACTGCCGTAGAGAAAACGGCGCTCGCACAGCGGTGAATCCGCAAAAGCATGGCACGCTCCTTCTCACACCGAAAATGGTCAGCCGCGATGCGCACTCGCTGCGCAAGAAAAGCGCAGTCCCCGTTCGGCACGGTGTTCCATCAGGCTCGGTTTCATACTCGTTGCTAACACAACCTGTGGCTGTACAAAGGAACACCCCCGCGATGGACGTTTTCCAGAAGGAAGGCGCGACCGCGCATTGCGATACACGCCATCCATGGGCGCAGCACGAAACTGCGCCTCGTCGGCTCACTTCATCTTGACGCAAGCACACGACGCCGCCGGCCCCGTGGAGCATTTCGTTTCATTAGAGCCGCGGGCGACGGTGACTTGCGCAAGCGACGCGGAAGAACGAGGAGACGACGAGGCATTAAATGCTTCGTGGGCCTTGTTGCGACCAAGGTCCTTGCTTGAGAGGGTCCTGTATGCGGGCGCGCTCCCTCTCTCGGGATGCTTTGCGAGCAAGATACCCATTTTCGGCCAGCTGACAACAAATCCGACAATGTAGCCGCGATGATTTCGGTGTATATACCGTTAAAACGCATAACCGTGCCGTAGTAATGAAGGCAGAAATATATGTGCTTCACCCGAGGGGAAGCACCTCTTCATAACAGGAAAATAATCGCTGGCAGAATGAATGAATGAATGAATGAATGAATGAATGAATATCTCGTAGCCTTGAACTCGACATATTATTTAATCACGAGACAATACCGACCGGGTAAAGGTACGGGGGCAAACTGCCGCCTCATTTTTATTATTAGAGGGCGAGGAAGGGGGCACTTTAGTGGCCGGAAGCACCACAATCATCAGGCTCCACATTAAAGGGGTATACTGACACAAACACTTTAGCCTCGCGTTTTTCTGCTGCAATGTGTTGCTGGGGGCCTGTTATAGTCATAACACGGCACATCGCTTGCTTAATTAATTACGGGCCCCTCGACCAGTTTTCATTGAGAGAAGTCCAAAAACAAGAAGCCGCCGAGTGTAACTACGCCACCTGGCGTGTACAGCTCTCGACCACGTCAGCACACAGAACTGTGACACACTTCCATACGGACCGCATAAAAAATTACTTCCGAAAATAGGAAACGGGACTGCAGTGTCGCCAAACACAGTACCTTGGAAGCGTGCACCACAGCCACGCCCTCGCGACCAGCCGCCGAGAACTGCGGCGACAAACGCGGCAAAAGAAAAATGGCAGCTCTGATGTCATCATAACTTGTTTTTATTGACTGCAGCGTGGTGAGGTGAGGGAAGTAATTGATCTATATCTGGAGTGTAACGTTGATTTGATTGATTTGTGGTGTTTAACGTCCCAAAACCACCATATGATTATGAAAGACGCCATAGTGGAGCGCTCTGGAAATTTCGACCACCTGGGGTTCTTTAACGAGTACCTAAATCCGAGCACACGGGCCTACAGCATTTTCGCCTCCATCGAAAATGCAGCCGCCACTGCCAGGATTCGATCCCACGACCTGCGGGTCACCTTAGCCACTAGACCACCGCGGCGGGGCGTGTTGAGGGAAGTAGGGGGTCACAAAGGGTCGAGGGTGTCAATGGCAAGATGGGGTTGACACTCACGGAAACTTCAAAATTAATATAAAACCCTTTCCGAGCTATATTCGCTGTTGACATTCTGCAGATGGTATACGAATGTTCACGGGAACCGACCCAGCAGGCTATCTCAACCGCAAAACATTGTGTCAGTACCCCTTTGAATTTCTGCAACCTGGTGTTCTTTAACGTGCAAATAAATCTAAGCGCATCGTTGTTCCCCGAATTTCAACCCCATTGAAGCAGCAATCACCGGACCGGGTTGATTGGTGGAACGTAGGAGAGAGGCCTTTGGCCTGCAGCATACGCAGTCGGGCTGATGATGAATCACAGCCACCGTGGCCAGCAATAGAACCTGCACCGTCGAGCTTAGCTGCACCCCACCTTACGCGCTAAGCTAGCATCTGCACAATCAAGCCTGCGGCAGAGCGTCTGCAGACGCGAACATGTGTCAGTAAACCCCTCGAGAGGCACTACATTCTGATACATCTCCGTCAAAATAGTTGGGACAGCTTGTGCGGCCAACGCAAGCGGCGCGGGCTCTCAGCAGGTGCACGGCTAGCCCTATTCACAACGTCGGATACGCGTTCTCGTCTCACGTCCTCGAACAATCGCCGTTGTATGCTGCTTTGCACGCCGATGGTGACCCCGATTTCGAAACGCATTGTTCGCGGTCAATGTCGGCCAACCTGCCGGCCAGAGTGACACACACGCTCTACTCGGGGAGATTACGTAAAACACAATAACAACTGCGTGCACTGTCAATCTTAAAGTAAGTACAGTACCTAGACGGATGGGCCCCACCGCTACCCTTGTCCCCTTCACAATTTAAAACTATCAGGGCACCTGCGTTTAAAAAAAGTTGTTTCCAATAGCAGAACGCCGCAAACGTCTACACGCTTTGTTGTAAGGCGTTTCGTTAACTTCGCAAGGGTTCGAAGGCCTATACAGCCGGTTGCAGTGTAGATGCATTGACTCGTCTGTGCATAGACGAGTTAACGCGTGTAAGCTACGGCCCTGAAACTTCACATATCAGGTTTGAATGTTTACAAGGCCGACGTATAGGCATATTCCATGTTTGTAAACAGCGGTTGACGCCGCCGACATACTGAGGCGCTTGTAGCGAAGTCGAGGCGTGCAGGCTCTGCCCAGCCCATGACCCACGGAAGCTCGCCCCCACCCTTTATGATAACGTGACGACAGCAGCTGCGAAGGTGCCCCCGAGCACAGGGCTTCGGGGAGTGAAAGGAGAGTCCTCGCCCAGGTGTATGTACTCCGCGACGTCAGGCACTGCGCCCAACCGGGCTGCAGAAATTAGGTGCCTTTCTCCTAACAACTAGTACCACCACCGTCCAGAGTGGTCAGCTCACGGGCCGCAGTGACGGGGCGAGGACGCGCCGCCTTCCTGACCGCATCTGACCACGGCTGTCCCTCCTCCCTTCTCACCGCGCCAACGAGAATATGAACGCAGAGGCCGCTGCGAAACTTCGGCTGCGACCGAGACATGCGAGCGCGCGACGAGGCAGCGACTGGATCGAGGAAAGCGAGAAGGGCGCCGCAATTAGCGATTAGTATTAATCTACCCCATGAAGCGGCGAGAAAGAGAGTCTGTCTATGTGTGTGTTTCGGGAGTGTTTCAACGTCACGCCAATTTGCAGTTTGACTTGGCCTCCACGGCAGAATGGCATGGCACTGCGTAACCCTCAGGACATACCGAAATCGTGCAAAAGCCCTAGATCATTCACCTATTTGCGAGATTTTCGAGACTAGCCTTTCCGTATTTCCTTTGCCCCTCCCCTCACCCCTTTCTCTCTTTCTCTCTCTCTTATTGTCAATTTTATGATAAAAGCAGGAGAGAGCTCGTGAGTTCTCCCGCAGGCAAACCCCTATGCAGTGAGCAGACACTACACGGCACAAGCTGCAGCAGTCGCGCGCCTCGAGACAGTTAACAATAACAACGGAGACGGCCGTTGTTCGGGAGTTGCGAAAGGTGCCTTGCGTAAGGTGGCATCGCCCCCACGGTTCCCAATCGAGAGAGAGAGCAGGTGGGGCGACGACGGCGACGACAGTTGCGTCTCGACTTCTATAACGACACGTGCAGCGACAACAGCAGGAATCTCGTCGAGGACAAACGCGAGGAGGGAAGGGGTGTTGTCGAGACTGCCTTGAGAGAGGGGAGGCTAAACACGTGCCATGGATAAATCAGCGGGGGGGGGGGGAGAAAGAACACTCACTCACGCACCAACAATTAGCATTGTGTGCGAAGCAGTCGTTGTCGCGGGTGCGCAAAAAAAAAGAATAATAACGACAGGTAGTATGTGGTACCCCTACCCCCCATCCCACCCTAATAACCACCATTCGTATATAGTATTGTATACAAACACACACTACTTGCGAAACAGGGTGTAGGACAAAAGCGTCAGTTCGATGCTTTCTCTTTTTCTTTACTCTTTTGTTAAACAATCTTCGCACGCGACTTTTGACATGCGAACGACACAAATCACGAGCAACCGCGAGCAGCGCAATCAATATTCCTCCCCTTCAAGCTGTTATGTGTGTACAATGTAGTTGCCAATCGCGTCTGCGATAACCTCCACGCTACATAATAGTGCTCTGCCCCGAAAAATGAAAGAAAGACAAAGTAATAAACGACATTACTAGCTTTCGCGCTGCTATCTCAGTGCCTTCCCACCGAGGTTAAGGTAAATAACCACCTCTCCGCAAATTATGGGGACACCACAGGCGGAGCCAGACCAGAGCAGGCGTCCTGATGCTCGCACACGCACTAACACACCCGACTCCCCATAGGGCATCCTGGAAGCGTTCCCTAGGGGAAGTCCTGTTTACGTCCATGTGGGTGAAGGAGATCACATTTTTTTTTGCTGCGGTTTCGCCTGCAGCAAACCTATTCCAGTTTCGCCAACACGATTCACCATCAATGTGAAAGATAACACGCATGTGCACGCACATGCGCGAAAGGGTCGGACACCACCTTGCCCCGGAAATAACGCCCTGGCCCTGGGCTAGCGTAGTGCGTTTCTCATCTTCTGCCCATGTGTCTGCGATACTCTTTACCATTAAAGGTAACCATTCTTAACCATTCTCTTATCCTGCCGACATTACAGCGCTCATCCCCGTGAGTACAAGAATTTTACAATACATTACTGCATTAATCCGACGTCCCAAACCTATTACGACAGACAGAAGAAGACGCTGTGCATACCACCATGCGAGCCAGACCTAAGGAATCCACGAAAGCTATACCTGTTTGTGGAAAAAAAATAAAGAAAGATATATGCAAACGGTTGACAAACATGCGCGGCGACTGAAAAGACCTTTGCCTATGAGAGACAAAGTGTTGCCGCTGTGTGTACTGACGGAGGCGAGCGCTCAGCCGGAGGAGCGTCTCCTCGTGTAACAGTAATTCTAGCCAGTCGTGCACACCATCCGCATGCAGCTGGAAGCTGCAATTAGGCCGCCGGATGCCCCGCAACTCTCACGGACGTCATCGCCCTCTCTCTCGCTCTCTGATCCTATCCTGGGAGCTGCTGTAGCGCGCGAGCGAAGTCACTAGAACACGCGCGAGGTGAGGGCAGCGTCATCACGTGCGACGCATGCCAAGCCGTCCGTACATTTACTTGCGGCTACGAAGCACCGGAGTATGATATACAGCAGAGCCCATGAAACCGACAATATATATTGGTGGTTTGTTTGAACAACTACGAAACTGGGCCATTTCCATCGTGTATAGTGTAGTTTTAAACAAAAATACTTTTTCGGACATCTTGCTTTGCCCCCTGTTGATAACAATTTAGTTTACATATGTTTTTTAATATTTTTTTCTGTCCATCTGCTTCCACCGCAAAAGCCACATACGCCATTTTTGCATACAATCAGCAGCATACATGTGCTTTCGCTGAGATGCATGGTCAGGGCTTTCGTTCCATTTACTGTGCTCTCACTTTCATCGGCTGTATTTACCCCTGTTTCCAGATTACTTACTCGGTTTTACTGATCACCGACTTGTAGGGTCTAGTGTTATGACACGGCTCTATTCTATGCTCAGTCATGCATGTCGTACGCACTCACTGTCCCTTCATAATTCCCCCCTCACATAATGACCGCTTAGTAAAACAAGTAAACGAAAAACACATTTATCATAAAGATAGGTTGCGGGGCAGATGTGTATCAATAAGAAATATTCCCACACCGAATGGGACTGTGCTGCAATGGTGTCCTCCCTAAACACCAATGATGATAGCTGTCATCAGCTTTACACCAGCTCGGGAATATAGTTGTTCGAAGCTAAATATAACTACAAAGGTCCCGAGGGGACCCAACTGAAGTTCCACGTCCCCGCAGTCTAAAAAGCGGTATCGGAGCAGCAATACGAATAACAGCTCATGGAAGGCGGGTTACCACATGTCCGGCGTCGAAAATGTCAATTTTTGATGAATGTAGTCTTTTATGCTGACTAATCGTTTTTGAAAAGAGTAATAACTCCGACAAGAAAAAAAATCATTAATGCATTTTCTTCCAGAACGTCTGTTATGAAGAAGCAAATGCTCTAATTAAACATTCGTTCTTTCTTTGCAAGTGGTTAGCGCAATGACCATCCTAACACTGTAACTAAATGACTGATTGGCAGTGTTTGTTATCCTCTTTGAGATCAATTTTTGATGAAGGAGGACAGAACAAGCGCTGTTATGCCCTTTCCGTTGATATCATCTTGATGAGCCTCACACCACATTACTGCGATAAGCATTCTTGTGTGACGATGCAAACAACATAAAGGGACCATTTTATTATTATTTCATTCAATAAAAAGTTCAGTTAGCAGTGTACAGCGCATGCTCTGTCATCTCCGCATTCTCTTTAAGGCCAGAAATCCTTAAATGTCTCAAAAAACGCGGACACTGACCAGCGTACTGCGTCGCCGACGTCACCACGAGTGATGCAAAGTTCGCCATCACGTGATGAGGTTACCATATCACGTCACACGCACCCAAAACGCGACGTCATCACGACTATCACGTGACACAGCAGCCATGCCAACGGTGGGCCGATCACGGAGGCAATGCTATGGTGGTTTTGGGACGTTAAACCCCACAAATCAATCAATCAACGGAGGCAATGCTAAACCAAGAGTGAGAAACCGCGGTAAGTGCAGAGAAAGCTTTGGGAGCTAGAGTCGCGATTAGGGAACAATAGATCAACTGGGAAGAAAATGAAGATTGCTTTCGTCTTCCAGTCGTCTCAGGTGCGCGCATCAGGGAGCGTGTGAGATTTTTTTTTTTCTATTCGTTCAAGCACTGCCTATTCTTTCGCGATGAACCCTAACTTGCCCATGTATATATATATGTTTTCATGGAACGTAATATGCACGCTGCGATGATGTTATCCTAACCCCCGTATTTTAGAACGCCCCTTCACTCAACGCTCCACCCTTTACTTGAGAAAGCCGATGGAAGCGCCATCTCTAGGCAGGCAGAGTCACTGCATATCAGTGATAATTTGCTGCTATTCTCGAGTAGCGCAGCGTCATTTTCAGCCGAGCAGCGGCACAGTGCTTAACTCAGTCAAGTGAAGGGTGGAAATCGAGTCGAGTAGTGTTTGTGAATACGGGGGTAAATATCGAAGCGTCTTGGCGCGAAATATATATACCGTGCGCTCGCATGCGCGCGCACGAGTGAAAGAATCGCGGCACACGGCAGCGCAACTAGATACGGAGAAAATAAAATGAATGAGCAGAAGACCAAGAGGAGAGTGAAGCGGGAGAGGAGGACGACTTGGGAAAGCAGGCGCGGCATCGGCCGGGGCGCCGCAACAGCCGAGGCAGCCAGAGCAGCTGAGAACGCTGGAAGGAGCCCGGTTATTACCGTGCTCTCGCTGATTACAGGTTCCACGGCTCGCATAGGAGGAAGAGGGGGAGAACGAAGCCAAGAAGCTGAGGCGGCGCCCGCGAGGCGCGGAGGAGGAGAAATGTTTCTGTCTTTGGTTTTGGGTTCTCTCTCTCATTGCGCGGAAGGCACCGCTCCACGCATGTACGCGCATACGTCGTCGTCTGCGGGCGGCGTCAGCGGCGCCTGCAATTGTGACTCCGCACGGCGGCGGTGGTGGCTGTTTCTTCGCATTCGTACTCCCAACCTACGTGCCGTTGCAATGCTGGTTGCTTAGAACTTCGCCCTATCTTTCTTACCCGCGGGCGAGAAAGAGGGAGGGGGGGAGTTCATCATCAAGTCCCATTTTCTATGGCACAGAAGAGCAAAACGCAAGGACCTGCCCCCGAGAAAAAAAAGAAAAGAAAAAGATTCCGCAGCGCAGCGGACTTCTAATGTTTCTTTGCCGTCCTCGCCCTCTTTCAGACAACATGCGAATTGCCCCCCCCCCCCCCTTTTTTTTTTCTTCTTCCGATAATGTATACCGTCCCACACAGGACACGGCCCTCCTAATTTTGGGAACTTCGTAGCTCGGGAAGACCGAAAAGAACTGCGGGGGAACAAAACGAGTAGTGTGTGTGTGTGTGTGTGTGTGTGTGTGTGTGTGTGTGTGTGTGTGTGTGTGTGTGTGTGTGTGTGTGTGTGTTCGGGGTAGAGGGGGGGATGTGCATTGACGATGCCTGCAGCTGCAAGGAACGGTGCTGCCGAAAGCCAGTACAAAGCGAAATCATGAGACGTAGAACACACGCATACACAACACACATACATGCGCACGTAATGCAACGAACGCTGGAGGTACGGGGGCGAAATTGCCGGGCCAGCGGCTTAGCGAGATGCGGGGTCCGGCATGCAGCTTTCCGGAACGAATTATCTGCGGTGCTCACTCACTGCGATCTCCGCGTACTGCCACGTATAAAACCAAGGTTAGCCCTATTTCGAGGATACCGTCCCACGCATCGTATTCTTTTTCTTTTTTTCTCTCTCCCACTTTATGACTACACAAACAGCGCCACAACTCGTCATCATTACGCGGGGCAGGACTCTCTCTAGAGAAGTCAGCCAAGCCAGCACGTGGCAAACTATTCCGGATGAAAAAAGGAGTGCTACTGCCAGCCCTCCAAGTAACTCCCTCACTTAACGAGCAAAACCCGAGAATCGGAGCCTTTATTAACAAGCCCGCACACACTAAAACGAGAATCCTTAAGTTATAGTTCGTTGTAAGAAAAAGGAAAAAAAAACTGCCAGCCAATCCCAACAGGCAGCCGGCGAATAGATGTTAAGAAACAGCGCCATGAATGGAACAAGTCCCCCAGCATTTTGTGACTACAGTTTATGTACCACTCCATGAGGATTGCGTGCAATCCGGTGGTGACTCTTCACGATAACTCTTCACGGGGCTTGACCGTGGAGAGTTATCTATCTGTCCACTTTTCTTTGCCCATATTTACATCACAATCACTTCTAAAAACGCCAGGCCTGCGCGAAAGGCGCCCCACAACAGCGAAAGTTAGAAGAGGGGCCTTTCAGAGCTTTTTCCTAAACACTCATTGAGTAATTGCTGCAAGCACATTCGCCGGGCACCCACTACGGCATAATTAATCACAATTTCAGGGTAGTAGGCCGGCATTCGCTATGCTATCCCTAGTCATTCTTCTGAGAAGCGTGGTATCCGCTAAACACGTGCAAGGAATTTCGTGCCAATTGTTCATGCAGTGGCTGACGACGGTAAGGAATTATGCCTGAAGTGGGTATGTGCCACAGTTAACAGGTCATCAAGAACACGCTCTTTTGTAATGGGTTGGAGTATTGGACGACCCACTCGTTACGCTATTCCCAATGTGTGACGCCTGGTTGTTCCTTTGCTGTTCTAAACCGCTTTATTACTCATAGTAACGCGATTCCTTTCCCGACACCAAGCCACTCGCTCGCTGGATTTCGTGCCGACCGCTCGTGCCCCCGCGATCTCCGACGACAGCGCAGCTCTGGCCGACTGGGCTCCCCCTACGCCATCTCCTGACGCCGACAAGAGCTCTACAGCCGAGTAGTGCCCCGTCCTCGGACTCCTGCGACCGTGTCCATCTTTCCTATCTACTCTTTACTTCCGTCGCTCGCTGTCCCTGCGCCTCACTCTCTCCTTCATCTCTCTATGTATACCTTTTAATCCTATCCTTCGAATCCCTCCTTACCCCCATCCATCGTGAGCTACTGTTGAGGTGTCGCACTCTGATGCAGACAGTTACGGGGCTCACTTTTCTTTTCCCTTTAAGAATCACATAAGACATCAAGCCTGTCTAAAGGCAACCTTGGTTGCCTCGAGTGCGGCTCGAACGACCTTGGTTCGAGCCGCGCTGTCTCTTCGGTGTTTGATTACTGATTTTTTTTTTAATAGTGGTTACGGACACCAGCAGCGGCCTCGGCGGCGAACAACTATACAGCTCCGCGCGTGACCCGTGTTCTGATCTCACAACAGCTCTCGCTGTAATAAAATCCAACATACTTTCCTTGACATCACTGCCAGTTAGTTATCATTCATATTGCGTCTAATTATTGAAAACAAACCCTTAAATTAACGCTTCTTTCCCAAGTTCTGGTGATCGACTGGGTGGCAAGCCTCAGCGGGGTGACTCCGGGACTGCTTGGTCCGAATAGTTGAACGAGTACTTACTACACCTCAAAGTATACACACGTGTTCTCGCACACTGCTTTAACCGGACTGCGGCCGCACACCCCAACCTTGACCTTAAAGGGTCCCTGGAACGGTTTTTTCACATTCCGTTTTTGATTAGACCACTACTGGAGCAAACCATTAGCACCAGAGTTCAATCGAAACACCCATTATTAACGGAACTACGAGTACTAAAAAAGTACCCTCCTGCTCCGCTCCGCCTTTCACCCTCAACTGCCCTCAGCTCTTCCTTCGAGCCATCAGGGATAAGCTCCACCTTCACGGCGCCTGCGTCGCTATGTGGCGTGAGACCGCATTCGCGTAAATCCTACCGCCGATTCGATACAGGGTGTCTGTGCTGCGCGTTCCACAGCCAATCAGATCAGCTGGAAACGATGACGTCAGTGGGGCAGAGCGTGTCGCTTGGTGTATGGGCAGTTGAAAACGCGTCTGGCCGAGTCGCAGCGATCTGGAGCGATTCGCGGCTTTAAAGCGTTGTAATGAATTACAGTTTACGCAGAGAGCTCAAATCGGTCGCTAAATTACCCTTGGTGTCTACCGGCCCAATGTGTTTGTGAAAGAGTCAAAACCATTTCAGGGTCCCTTTAATAGCCCAACAGCTTATCTACTAAGCTTATAACAAGGCAGTGAGTACTTGAGAACGTAGTGATAAAGTGACAGTATATATATTTAGTACGGTGGCCCATGGGTGGGTGGCTTGCGTACGCAAGGCCATGCGTTCTCTTATATTCCCCTATAGTGTGCGGTAGGGAGTACAAAGGAACGCGAGAGCATGCGTACGTAAGCGGCTAGGAGTCTCCGGCACCAAAAATTTTCTGTTAACTTGTGTCAAATGTCATTTTCTAAATGTCGGGTTAGCAGCAAGATGGGACGTTCGGACGGCCCGCAAATAGTACGCTTCCTTCGAATTCCACGGTCATTCAGCGACGAATCAAAACGGTTCCCGAAATAACGCGACGTTTGCGAGCTTGCTGCAGTCACTCAGCACCCAAAGCCCCGGTGAAGCAGCGAATGCTCAGGACGCCGAGACACTCCCGCAGTGATGGAAGCGACATTTTGCTTGTTTGGAGCAGATTCTGGAGCAGAAAAAAAAAATGCTGCTTTGGAGCAGCCTCAAGTGTCTTCGGAGCAGAAAAGAAAGCTATAGCTAAGAGTCGCTATTGGCGTATTCACAGCAGATGTCTGTTCCTAACGACACCTGAAGTCTAAAACATAACTTAAGCATCTAAAAAATATTTATATTTATTATTACACATGCCTTATGCCAGTATAGAGCTAATATGCAAATAGTAGCATCGTTGGCGTAAACCATGGGGAGAGTCAAGGGAGTGAGGACTTTTCTTGTGTTCAGGCAGGAGAGGACAGACCTTGCAAGTGTCCTCCTTTAGATTTAGCTTTAGCGCGTGAAATAATTGAGTCAATAGTTAAGTATAGCGGAATCAAATTTTTAAAAGGCTTTTTATCGGTTACTGCGTGGCTGTGTTAAACGCCCATGAGCTGTGTGAACTAGGGAAATCACAAACAGGTGAATAAACAGTTAAGTATAGCGCAATCAAATTTTTAAAAGGCTTTTTATCGGTTACTGCGTGGCTGTGTTAAATGCTCCTGAGCTGTGTGAACTAGGGAAATCACAAACAGGTGAATAAAAAGAAACTGAATAGAACAAACTTGCTCGAGTTCGGACGCAACGCTCGCTTTTTTTTTAATTCCATTTGAAAGCATGATGTAATTCTTGTATAATTAAAAATATAAACCACATTAAAAATACGGATTGGACACCATGGCCTGACGTGTATCACCCCTCCTGATATGTTTCACCCCTCGGATTTACGCCACTGAGTATCATACTAGGATGATAGCATGCAGCTCGCTTTTGGTTTCGCTTAGGCTCGCGGGATGGTTTTCATGGTTCAACTCCATTCTATTTAGTTTGCCAAGACCATTTTGTAGCAGGTTTGGAGCAGTTATTAGCAAATATTTCATTTCGGAGCAGCATTTCTCTTTCGGAGCAGTTTGGAGCAATTTGAGCAGAACTTCCATCACTGCTCCACCTGGGCTGGCTAACGCAGGAGGGGAACCCTACAGCCTGGGAAGGTTGAGCGTTCGCATCCCTCAACCGTCAGGACGCGTAGCTGACGGTGAAGCCGCGAAATTGGCTCCGCCTTCGCTCGCCACCCACACGCTCGCTTATTTGCATGCTTTCCTTTGTTTGAATAGTGTTCTTTGTTTTGAATAGTGTTCACTGTTTTGTGGAAGCGCACTACAAGTGCGCCCCTCCACCCTCCCCCCACCCCCCCCCCCCCCAAAAAAATTCAGCAACCCACTCAACCATATACAACCCCATAATTTCTTTCGCATAACGAAACCGATGGAATGTCTCGAATGCGTTCATCATGAGGGTCGACTGCGTCAACGAGTGGGAAGCCACCGCAACCCTTGAAGAGCAAAAAGGGCGTTAGATGCATTTCTAGCGCTCAAGAGAAACGGGGGACACAAAGAGCAACTTTTTTTTTCAAACGTCAGTATGTTCTAATTAGCACTGCTAATCGATTAACGTAGTAAGTGAAAGAACCTTTCTCGCGGTCGGTGCACTTGACAGTGCCGTGCGCACTACGGCGATATCCTCTTTCAAAATGACAAACAGCGTATGCGAAAAGCTTCATGTACCACCTCCTTCAAGCAGTCGAATAATCCTCACATCTGCGTCGCAACACCATAAGGACCCCAATTCCTTGGTTGCTAATTGACAGAAACACGTGATCCCCGGACCTTTAATACACAGCCCGATGTGGTGTAGACGCGCGATTACGACACGGCTAACCAAACGACCACCGACTGGAAAGAAGACATCTGCACGAAGGACGATACACAATTGTGAACGTATAACGGCGGCCGAGGCTGTTGAAGCCATGGACGGTACACACGACGGAGCCTGAGACGCCCAAACTGCCTCCATCCCTGCGTCAGCTGACCAATCTAGTGATGAGGGAAGGAAGGCACCATGCGGCATCTGCAAGTGACACGCCAGCGCCAACGGCAGGCCTCGCGAACTGCGGGTTTTGCAAAAGCTTTCGCCACAGCATCATCGTGCGTGCATGCATGCTCTCTCGCTTCATTCGACGTCTCCTCTCGAAGGCAAGCGAAGGGAGAGCTCGCAAATGGCTGCCCTTGTGTGTGTGAGCTCTTCGCAATGCCTACAGCAGGCACGCGGGTTGTGGAAGGGGCAACGCGAGATCGCCCGCCTAGACCCCCCCCACTTCACATCTCGTCGCCTGGGCGAAAGTTGCGGGCTGAGAGCGCAACCGGCACAGGCACGCAGCCGGGGGCGAGCGAGAGGGGCACCGGAAAGGCACCGCCGACAAGGCTGCCCCTTGTGCCGCTGCTCTGGCGGTCCGCCGTCTTCCCCTTCCCCTTGATCCCTTCGCCGCCGCAGGCTCGTGAGGAAAACGGCGAGGCATAAAAAAGATGGGGGGAGGGAGAGGTGGACCCTACCACCACCAACGCGGGCAGTCTTCTGCTGCTGCGGGCCGCTCTCGCTCTGCTCCAAGAGAGAAGCGGCGGAAACGCTTTTCCAGCCTGCACAACGGTACGCCGAAGAAAAGTAGAGCGTTTGTGTGTGTGTGCTCGGGAACGGGCCAACATCGTAGCCTCGGAAAAAGAAGACACAGGGGAGTGAAAGCGACGGAAACTCCCTTGGCGCGCCGAAATCGGGCTTCAGACTCATGCGAAATGCACGCCACGCGATGACGTAAACAAGACTTCAGTCCGTTTAGGTCGTCTTATGAGACAGCAATGAGTGGTTCATGAACTCCACACTTTACATAGCGTTCCCAATTCGTTGGTGGTTCATGAACTCTACTCTTTACATAGCGTTCCCAGTTCAAAGAAAATTTTGTCAAACAATAAACTGAACGAATTCGAGCCTCATGGCCCACAGTTACCGCATGATATGCACGATCGGAATGTATGGCCTCGAGATCTTGGAGTGGCATTCTCTCGCAAGTGACGTCAATTTGAGGATACCGATTTCAACCGCGCTGCAGCTGCCGCAGCTCCTGTAAGCAGATCATCTGCTCCCGATATGAACTTCGTCAAACTAACAGCCTTGCGAGGGTCAACTCAAACCTTCAACGACTGTTTTAGGGTGCGATCATAATCTTGTTTTAGTTGCGTCCCAATTGACAGGGCCAGGAAGTGCCCCGGATGGGCGGCCAACGAGTGCGCCGAAGCCACCGACCGCATTGCTGCTGGTAAGAAAGTGAAACTGCGTGTGTGTTTGTGTTCTCGCTCGTTATCACACTTTCCGTCGTGCGAAACTATTTGTTCGAGTGTTTTTTTTTTCTTTCTTCTTGATGTTTCGGTAATCGTGCCTTTCTCCAGCATCTACAAGTATGTATACGTAAAGCTTGTGAAACATCGCGGTGTCTCATCGAGGCCGACACGGTGTACGACGCAGGCCACGTTGTTTGAATGCGCGCTCGAGGCTGTCAACGGAGACCGCATCACCACCGCGGCTCTCGCCCTGCAAACGAGTGGACTCGCGAAACCGCCACACAACAACGTCTCCGTCGTGATGGACTGCGGCGAAGTGGCAAATGCTCGCGGTTCGTGCAAATCAGGATGAGACAATTGATTGATACGTGGGGTTTAACGTCCCAAAACCACGATATGATTATGAGAGACGCCGTAGTGGAGGGCTCCGGGAATTTCGACCTCCTGGGGTTCTTTAACGTGCACCCAAATCTGAGCCCACTACAACATTTCCGCCTCCATCAGAAATGCAGCCGCCGCAGCCGGGATTCGAACCCGCGACCTGCGGGCAGGATGAGACAATGCCTACGTGTGTAACTCAACATGCCTAAAGCAGGTTGAGGCAATGTCTTCGTGCAACCTAACATAGAAGTTGTGTTCACTGCTGATCTGCAGTTGCTGTCGAGCTCGTATCACATTTTTGTCATGGTGTTAATGTTTCTAAATTAGGAACCCAGTCACAAACTCCGAACTAGTTTGAATATTTAATGTTGCAACAATTCTGAACCTAATAATGAAATATTTAAAAGGCGGCGCCAGAAATTTCTATTATTCCTGTTAACGAAGAGATATCACAAATATTTTACACCTTTAAAATTCGTATTGCTATTTACCACTTAAGACTGCAGGTTGGAGAGGTGGAGTATAAATTCACGTTTTACATATAAGCCTCGAAAGGACAATAAAATTGCAATATAATATAGTTAACAAAATCGACAGGTGCCCTTTTAACGTTGCACCGCACTCACCGCGGAGACAAGCGGCCGCACGCAAGTTCTACAAAAGAAAGCGCAGCGCTTTCAAAATGAGTTGAAAGCGACGACCTACGGTTGTTTGAACAGCGTCGGTATATAGGCACCACGCATCGGATGACCAACTGAACTGCTTCTTTGTATCACGCACGGTGGTTTCTATGCGGCGCCTGCAGGCCTCACAACGAAAGCGCGCGAATCCTCAAATTGACGTCATAGAAGCGCCGTTCGCAGCGCCGCCATCGGTCGCACGACGCGCAGGCCACTACAATTACCGCTTGCCGCCTACTGCGCAACGTTCGGGATTAGATCGCCTACCAATAGATGCCATTCTGAGACCTCGCACTTCGGCGGCTGTTTGTAACCTCTTCGGTCGCACTACACAGGCTACGCTTCCTACACAACCAAGACGATGAACGCGACGCTACTATGACGCATCGGTGACAGTGAAAAAAAAGAAAAAAGAAGTGTAGTCCATATATCAGGTATGAGCATATACATTCTAGCATAAAGTTTCTCACAATCATACTTAGAGGGAAATCTGCCGCTAGTGAGCTGCTGGATGCAAGGGAATGACGGGATACGTGAGCTTCGCAGATCTGTATACCTCGAAGATGCGTCTGGCTTCACGTTAAAATGATTGATGTCTTACTGTAAAAGAGCACGTGATAAGCAATTGATTTTTGTCATTGCACAGAAACGTGTTGTATTTAACACTAAAACCTTCTACGTTGATGTACAGTTTTATGAAGCGTAAGAAGTAACCAGCGGCCGCTAAACTTGGCAGGCCGACGACAAAGCGAGCGTTCTTTCCGCCACGTTTATGTCGTCTGTTTCTTTCGTTCGCCTTTTAGTTGTGCCATCAAGGTGAGTGGACTCTTATTTTAGAATATAATACGCGTGAATGAGACCCGCTTATAAACGTTTTGGGTTTAGGGAAGCTTTATATAAACAGTCGTTTTCACTTCTGAGCCGAAGCCTCACTCAATATAACACATATAACGTCATTCCCAGCGCTCCAACATCGCCACTCAAGAAATCCGCATATATAGACGGTGGCACCACACTTCCCCCTAGATATTTGTGAGAAACTCTATGCATTCTAGATCGTATAGTGCTGGAGTCAGCGTCTAACAACCAACTGCCGGTGATTATCCCGGGATAACGCAGTACAGCACAAGGGGGGAGGGACGAAACGGGAATAACCAAGTTTGGTGACGTAATAAATGGGTGACGCCTTCACTCTGTAGGGTAGGGCAGCGGACAGAGAGAAGCCTACAGCGACTGAGAGCACTGATAAAAATAACGCGAGAGTGGGCGTCTAGCAACAATGCGTTTACCTTGTGACACGAAGACTGACGGAACGCTCAAGTGACAATTTTTTCGACTATATGATATATATGACGCAGCGGTCAAGTTGGTGCGATAAGATTTTAAATATTACACTTACTACTCTATTCTTAATATCAATAGACGTCGCAGTTGCTAACGCAACAGAAGTTAGTCATCCGAGACGAGCTAATTCAATCCTGTCACGGCCAAAACACGAGAAATCGAAAAAAAAAAAAGCCCAGACGGCCCTGCAACCTTTTTTTTTTTTTACTTATCCACCAGCAATGCCGCAATCCACGGTGAATCGGGCGCGGAACCGTATTTTTTTTACGGCGTTGTAAATAAAAACAGGAAGAAGGAAAAGGCCGAACAATGTAATGTATTTGTCACGAGACATACACAAAAAAAAGTGAATCAACCCGGATTCCACAGCGATAACAGCTAATTCTTGGCGTGTTTTTGAGAGCAACGGGGCAGCTTCCGCGAAAGCATAAATAAAAAAGGTGGACGGGTAAGCCTTTGTGAAGTCCGAAAAACAAGACCGGCGCTGGAGATGCATCCGCAAGAGAGAGGGATGGAAGGAAAGTGAGAGTCTCGAGCCGGCCTAGCCGGCGCCGCCGTCACCGCTAGGCCTAGTTCCCACGTGCAGCCGACGGCAGGCAGCAGCAGCCTCGCCACGAACTGGATGTGAAGAGAGAGAACATGATAGCAGGCGCAGGCTCGCAAGCCAGCGACTGTTTGCGGAAGAGCGCCAGGCGTGTAGCCTAGCCTAACCTCTCCTCATACTCGCCCAAACTCCGTGGTTGAGCATCACAGAGAGTGAGGGAAAGAGGCCGACAGCGACGAAGAGCAAGTCAAGCACTGAAGAGAAAAATAACGCGGGAAACAAAACAAAAACTGAAACACACGCGTAAGACTGATCAGAGGAAGAGGGAGCAGGTCAGCGGCGACGGTTGTTGCGCAACAACAGCGCTACGCCGCTGGCCGGCGCTGCTGCAGCGGCGGAGGCGAGGAGGGAAATAAGTTGAGGAAGCAGAGAAGAAAGAGAAAGTAATTAAAAACAACAAAAAAACAAAGCGGCCGCGCCGCCGGCTGCTATTGTTTACGCGCCCTAGCGGCGTCAAGCGGCCGACCGCCGTTCGGACCGCAGCATCGGAGATTCACGGGAAAACACGAAACAGCCGCCTTGCGGCCCTGGAAAGAAAACGCGGACGCAGCAGAAAGACGCCACTTGAGAGGGGGAGAAACGGGCGAGAAAAACGAAACAATCGTAAAAACAAAAGGGGTCGCGAAGGCGGCAGCTCGCTTGAGCTGCCGGGCGGCGAAGTTTAAACACGCACGTGAAGGAAGGAGGGCCGAGAGGAAAGCGCCAGGATTCCCGGAGAGGAGTCTCATATCTGACAAGACCCGTCGTCTCAGCGGGTCCCGACAAGAGCCAACGAAGCTCCACTCGCGCGCGTGGTACATTTGTCTCGCCTGCTTCGCGGGAATCTGCCGACACTAGCGGCAGCGGCGCTAAACAAAAGGAGGGGAACCATGTGGAGTGGCAGTAGGCGGCCTGGGGTCGGAGCGAAAAGAAGACAAGAAGATCGCGGCGACCGACTACTCTCGTTCGCTTGACAAATGAAATAAAAGAGAAAGGACCACTTTTCCTCCTTTCTCGCCCGAAGAAGACTGCGACCCTTTCACGACAGAGGGTCACTCGAGACTTCCGAGCTGCGCCGCCGTAGAGTGAACAACCTGAAAACGTTTCGTTAGCGTTTCGCGACCCGCCATTAGGTGTCACTCTGCCAGGGGCACCGGACGACGTAAGGCATCGTAATATTTTTGGCCGGAGAGTGACCCCGTAGTCTCACAAACTTACAGCTCTAATTAGACTTCGACTTACCGATAACAGCGCCATCCCTCAAGTGAAAAGAGACGCCGAACTTCGCTACAGCAGCCACTTCTGACTACAGCGTACTGTATAATGACGAAATGTGAATTCGCGCTGCCATCGACTTGCTCGAGTCAGAGCGCAGAGAAAGGTTACGTAATCCGGGGTAGTCCGGGGGCTACGCGTATGTCCACAATACGGTGCAGCACGGTGAAGCGAAAGCTATGGGTCGCGTCAGCAAATCGGAAAAAAAAAAAAAACCGGAAGAAGCAAGGGCTCGTACAGCCCAAGTCACACCGTTCCGCGAGCCTAGATTGGCTCACACGAGCCCTCGCCTTCGCTGCACAGCACTAAACACCGCGACAAGGGGTGTACACGTGACCGCGCGGTGAAGCGAGTACAGTAACGCGCGCCATCTCACTTCCAGCAGCAGCGATCCCTCTGGCCCCACCCCTTTTGCTCAGCAGTTTGTTACTTACCCTTCGTTACGACAGCTACGCACGCCCGCAGACGCGACAGGCGGAGAGGGCGCATCGACGCGGGCATTAATCACTGAGGGCGCTCACGACCACACACACTCAAAAGAAAAGAAAAGAAAAAAAATAACCATAACCAAATAACCACAACCTCGCACCAGCCTTTACAAAGCACGTGAGAAGTGGCAGCAACGACCCGGCCTTTGGGAGTCGTGTATTAACGCGAAAGCCTTACATGCTTCATCAAACGCATTAAATTGAGCGGCGGCCTCCGGCGTCGGCAGAGTCAACATTGTGATGCTAAACATCATCAAGCGATGACGTCACCATATGACGTTACAATTACGTCACAGACCACCAAAGTTCGTGGCATCATCGTGTCGCAAATATGACGTCGTCGCGTGACATTATCGCTTGTTCCAAGCCTTACTTGGCTTCCTCAAGCAACATCAGTATCTACCCTCCACCAACAGCCATGCTACACAAGTTTACCCCCCATCCACACCAACGACAATATCTTGCCGGTGCCCATGTTCAAAAGTGCGCAAAACACCAGATGAGGAGCAGAAAGCTTGCAAAGCCTCCGATCTACATTATTATTATTATTATTATTATTATTATTATTATTATTATTATTATTATTATTATTATTATTATTAATAATAATTGATGATGATGATGAATATCATTTGCCACCAATTTCATTCCAATAGATTTCTAATCAAACGTCCCAGCAAGTTGTCCGTGACGGCGCCAACGAAGGGCAAGTGATGGGGCTTCGCATTTCTCAGCCCAGCGAAGTGCCTAGCCACGATTACCGCCGCTCCAAACGAACGGCAATAAATTCACAGGGCCTACCCTTCGCGGCTCACCCGGTCAAATAACCTACGGTAATTAAAAATTTAGATAAACTGAAAGCTATGTCACTTTTATACCAGGCCACAACGGCGGAGAAAGCTGAGTTGAGATACGCAGCAGCAGAGACAGCCCGGTCGTCTGAGAGAGAGAGCACGAAACCGATTCTCTCGTCATCACTACAGCTCTCTCCCCGTTTCGAATTCAGCCGCAGCAGTACAATGACCTCCACGCAACACGAGAACCCAAGAACTACACGGAGTCATACGAAAATATCAAAACAAATAGCCAGAAAGCACAGGCGAAACGAGGCTCACAAGCGTTCAACCTCGGGCCACCACGGGCAGTAACTAACTCGTCCTTCCCGGCATGCATTGCGCGGCCACGTAATTTGGCGCCCATATCTGATGTCAGTCGGCCCACAGAAGAGAAGTGTTGCGTCACTCGTATTCTCTCTTTCTGACTTTCTCTTTCGTTCCTTTGTCTCTGGTATCGCGCGTTCACAGAGTCACGTTACCGTGACGCCACCTCCAAGTGAGGATCGAGCGGTCGCCTCTTCAAAGATGAGTCGCCAACAAAACCCGTCGAGCAATGCTCGCCCACGACTCGAGGTGTCGCGTCGCAGAAAGAAAGAAAGGAAGAAAGAAAGAAAGAAAGAACGAAAGAAAGAAAGAAAAGAAAGAAAGAAAGAAAGAAAGAAAGAAAGAAAGAAAGAAAGAAAGAAAGAAAGAAAGAAAGAAAGAAAGAAAGGCAACTGCTTTCGCAATCCTTGCAGGCCCGCCGCTGCTCTGATGCTGAGCGGCGGAGCGACCCACCCGCTGTTAGCAGATGCCAGTTGGTGCTCCAGCTTTCCTGACTCAACCACAGCGGCGCTATATTATTAATAGGAGCCACGACACACCACGGTGACATGCAATCGAGACTGCATAATCACTAAATAGTGCGAAGTCCACTATTTAGTGTGCTTATATCATACAGCAGAAACACCATAGCAAACAGCAGTCAACACTATAGCTATAAATACTCATCATCAGCAATGTGGGCTTGTGTTACGCTTCCACGGGCCACTTACATCTCGTTTTAGTAGCAGCTTCCTAATGAAGCTTTCTTATGGATGTATGGATAACCATTTGATATTCATATGGATATTTCTATCCATATGGTATTCATATGTATATGAATACCATATGGATATGAATATGAATATGAATATGGATGTCCATATGAATAGCCATATGGCTATCCATATGGATATCGATATCCATATGCATATAACCTATAACGTGCCACGCCGACGGACGGGGGACATGGCTTGAACCTATCTTCGCCCCGAAAAAAATGCACTGTCAGGGCTATGAGGCCTTTGTACTCTCGCGGTACAGAAAAGATACTTCATCTTTCCTGTGAAAAGGTCTATAACCGCGTAAAGTTCATCGCTGGTCGGTGACACGCTAGGCACGGCGTGCAAAAACAATGAAGTGCTGCTCCTCCGCAAAGCTGTGGTTGCTAGCCGATCGGAAAATACATTAACTCTACCCCGTAGTTTTGCTAAGTATATAGGTCCTGTCTGTCGTTGTTTACTGTGCAGAATTATGGTCAAGCATTTGTTTTTATATATAGTAACGGTGTCAGGGGGCCACCGGCGTATTCCAAGAACGTCTTGCCCCCTACCTTTACTCCCCGATTGCCGGGAACCATAGGCATGCCGTTGAAGAAAAAAAAGGACAACATATTTTCATTCTTGCATACACTGCGAAATTTCTCTTAGGAGTCGCACTGTTAAGTCCCCAACAGTCGCGAACGATCGCTGCTGGTGACCACTGCACCAGCTAGCCAAGGCTTTATATACTACAGCAACGTGCACTCTGACTCACGCCAACCAAATTCGATGGCCTGCTAGGCGTTCTACTGCGTGCTGCTTTACAATACACATCGCTCGCGTTATTTTCTCGACAAATCTGAAACGCCTTCACGCGACACGAATACACGACGCCGTGCGCATCCCGCGGCACGATCCACGAGGCCCTTAATTTCAGTCACCTCCTATAGAGACGATACCACCCCGCCGAATTATCCCCAGTCTTTCACTCTCTCTCTCTCTCTCTTTCAAATATAGAGCTTTTCGAGTGACATAATCAGCTATAGTACATTGGCCCCATAAAATTCATACATAGTGATTCCTGCAGTGGTGTCGGTGTCCCCCTCCCCACAAAACATGCAAGTTAACGATTGTATGAGTATCTCGCTGCCGCTAGTCTAAAAAAGCGCGTGACACATAATTAGATCCGTGGGCATCAAAGCTCATTTGCTGGGTAAAATGGAATCGTGAGCCACGTGGTATACCGCTTCTCACACCAGTAGCTGTTTTTCATCTAGAGACAATTACAACATTCACGAGAAATAAATAATTCCGGGACATATCTAACAATCTTCATCGTTGCGACGTTTCCCTAAACGTGTATATAGTGTTACCACCGGCGACTTCATACTTGAAAAAATAAAATACATAAAACATTGCCCAGGCTAGCGACGAGCAATAGACGGAGCACGCCGTCCAATTAATTTCCCGCAGCGCCACACTGAAGATACACTTGGCACAAGCGATTTTATAGACATGAAGGATTTGATTACTCGAGAAGCCACGAAAAAGAAAAACAATTTTTCAAGGTATATAGAAATATGGCAGTATCCATGGCATGACATAAGTAAACTGCCTCCACCAAAAAGAAAGCTACTTGCGACGTTCCGAAAAGCCATAGAAACGAAAGCGATAGATGTCACACCGTGCTTTGCGAGGATTACACCACGCGAACTATCGCTATATCACCACTGTGTATACGACAGCCATGAGTGACTAAGGGCCGTTCCACGCGCTTCCCGCACTGCCGCAATGCACGTGCCGGGACCCCTATACCGCACGCACGCGGGGGGGGGGGGGGAGAAATACGCCAATTGGCGACGCTGCGGAGGGTGAAATAGCGTCGCCAATTGGCTTATTTGTCCCTTGCTTGCGTGTGGTAGGTGTCCCTGCACGTGCATTGCGGTTGTGCGGGAAGCGCGTGGACCGGCCCTTAGTCACTCGTGGCTGTCGTATACACAGTGGTGATATAGCGATATTTCGCGTGGTGTAATCATCGCAAAGCACGGTGTGATGTCTATCGCTTTCGTTTCTATGGCTTTTCAGAACGTCGCAAGTAGCTTTCTTTTTGGTGGAGGTAGTTTACTTATGTCATGCCTTGGAGAGGTACCAGCTAACAAAGCCATCTCTTTACGCCGCTTGACTTGTTTCCGCATAGCGCTGTACACACCAGACTGGTACTAAGCCGTCAGTCTGGATAGTTGATTGATAAGCGAATAACGTGCTGCGAACGCTGTTAACGTTCACAGATGGCCCGCCTGCCGATTATGCGCGTATATATACACTTCTGCTCACCAACACAGCTCAGAAGTCGTCCGCAACGCCTCACGCGATACCGGTGACCACGCCCTCCCTTCTGCTGTGTTCCATAACTACCAAGATGTGAACAGACACGCCAATTTTAATTAGGAGCCGGAGACACTAATTAGTCCGGACAAGTGCCCGGTATGAGTACTGCCAGCGACAAGTGAGGCACGATGCCGCTGCCTTTCGCCTGCACAGAGACAGGCCGGCAATTACGGCACGTGACGCGAGAGTCGAGTGTAAGTATGGAATGCGCCTGGATCCCATATATTACTAATATAGAACAACAGGCGCCATTTATCGTCTTCTCTATTCTCTGACGCTCGCTATATGGTCGACAGCTGCAACTGCTGAAAATTCTTGCCACCTCTGTCGCAAATACGGAAAGTTACAGTCAAAAAATAAAAACTGTTACCATTTTGGAGAACCCCTACGTGTACACCCGCCAGAAAAAGTTTACGGGGTGTTGGCTTCACACACAAAAAAGGTTCGTAATGCTTCTCTTCTATAATTTATTACTGTACAAACTGAAACT
This sequence comes from Rhipicephalus microplus, assembly GCF_043290135.1. Lineage (NCBI taxonomy): Eukaryota > Metazoa > Arthropoda > Arachnida > Ixodida > Ixodidae > Rhipicephalus > Rhipicephalus microplus. The sequence continues at coordinate 56,580,368 of NC_134703.1, forward strand.
CCAAGTAAATGCTCAAACATTTATTCGGAAATTATCTTCCAGGCAAAGCAAAAATATAGCTTTCTCGTGCCCCGTCACGGTGGTCTAGTAACTAAAGTACTCACTCGGCTGCTGACCAGCAGGTCGCGGGATCGAATCCCGGCGGCGGCGGTTGCATTTTCGATAGAGGCGAAAATGATGTAGGCCCATGTGCTGAGATTTGGGTGTACGTTAAAGAACTCCAAAAGAACTCCAGGTGGTCGAAATTACCAAAGCCCACCACAATGGCGTCTCTCATAATAATATGGGATTTGGGACGTTAAACCCCACATATCGATCAATCAACCAATCAGCTTTCTCGTATATTTTGCGTCCCACACGCCTTTGCAGGAGGGGTGTAGCCATGCATTTCATAACAGAACTGTGCGCCAACCTGCACAAGTCACAGTGTTTGGGAACAGAGTACACAAGCAAGAAAAACCATCCACTTTTCGACGCCTACATCAAAGTATTTTTCTTAAACAGTGGCCTACACAAATAAGTTCTACTATCTTGTCTTCCAATATGTACAATTATGATGAGTTATTTTTTTACGTCCTATGGCCGGTCTTTTACGTCCCCGATTTACGTCACCTACGCCGAGAAGCTCAACACACACACACACACACACACACACACACACACACACACACACACACACACACACACGCACACACACACACACGCACACACTGACAGTACTTCATCCCACTGAAGAGATTTCTTTCCCCGCCGTCTCCCTGTCTTGCTGTCTATCGCAATATACAATGAATGTCAGTAATCGGAAAAACACTGCACATGTGTATTGAGCAGTTTCCAACTTGGCGGCCATGCGCTCCCCTGCGGTGGGGACCGCTGCCTGTGTACGAGCCGAAAAGCGTGACTCAGGACACGAAATAACACTCGTCGTCTGCGGCTGCTCGGCTGCCCCCAGGCACGTTAATTCCCAGACAATTAGTCGCCCCCCCTCCCAGCGCTAAAAATAAGAGGGGCCAGCCTCTACTGGCGGAGCTAGGCGAAGCAACGATGCAGAGCGCAGCCACATGTATAGAAGGCACGTCGACGGTGCACCAACGCGGTCAAATGCAAGCCGCTGCCACGCACAGTCTGTCTGTCACACCAGAGTGGAGCCGAAAGAAAAGGCTAGGGGGTATGTAATGAAGCAGGAGAGCGAGTCCCCGTTACAAGGTGTACGTTGACCACACGTCCATCCATCCATCTTCAAGTCTTCTCTCCTCAAGGCCCATAGCAGAGAAGCAGAGATCGGAAGTTAAAAAAAAAAGTGTGATAAGGTCAAGAAAAAGAATTACACCTGTGCCACGCATATATGCGTGGCACAGGTGTAATTCTTTTTCTAGATGAAGTAGTATACTACTTCATCTAGCTGTAACTGGATGTCGGTATATTATTAAAAAAAAAGGTCTAGTCAATCTACATACATAAGACTTATGCGTGCAGGTGGCAATCATGCAGCTTTAGGACCCATGCATATGACACAGCTCACATTCAGTGCAGCACGTGTGTGTGTAGTCAAACAACCACCAAGTCTGAGCGGCATGCCGAACTCGGCGTAGCACAGGTGTCACGAGTCCCTCTCCTGGGGTGCCTTCCGCGACATTCCGAACGGTCCTGCTTCTCCGGTCGCTTTTCGTTACAAGAAGTGGCAGGAGGCACTCATTAGCGACTATTTCTACAAGTGACTCCCATGTTTGTGAAGATATTCTCGTTTCAGTCCTCATCGAAAAACATTTCTAACGCTAAAGTGATGAAGTCGAGGACTAGAGTCCAGGAGACGGACCACGTCCTAGTGCGACTCATGCGCAAAGGTCGGCGAACTCACCCATGAGTCGACTCGAACTTAGACTCAGGTCGAGCCCTGAGTGAGTCCGGCTGAGGAACATTTTCTCGAGTCCTGAGTCCGAATGAGTCAGACTGGAGACAATTTTCGCGAGTCTGAGTCCGAGTGAGTCCGGCTGAACGTAACTTTCGGGAGTCTGGGTGAGTCCAAAGCAGCTCAATATGGTTGATTGGGCTAGTTGGTGATTGTCCCTGTCTTTCTGATCGTGTCTAAGTAGTGCGCTCTCATTTCGAAACAGCCAAAGCTCAAACAGAACATATTTCGTGAGTGAGTCTCAGGAAGCTCCATAAGCTTTGCTGACCTACGCTCATGCGTGCCAGAACTGTATACACTGTATCTTGTACATGCAATACGGACGGTACAATGCACAGCTACACGTTCCAGACAACCAGAGTGCCACAGCTCAGAAGATGAGCAAATACATGCGTGCACGATCGCGCGTTAGTGCCGAGTCGACATCTGCAGCTAGCCAGGGCACAGGCGATAAAAAAGATCAAGAGGAATCAGGCCATCCCGAGAAGCAGCATCGAGACATAAAGGGAAGACGCACAACGTGTGTGTCTTGCAAGGGCAGCGTTAAATGAGGCGGTATGGAAGAGTGTAAACATAAGCGTGCCAAACGTCACGCGCCGTCAAAGTCAACGCAACGCAGGGGCCCGCAGCAAGCGGACGGCATCCAAGGCACCGACTTAAATTCCGACGGGAAGACGAGACGCAAGCCAAACGCTTCTCTCCCGCTCGGAGAGAGCTTCGGGAGCCAGTGCGCATGCGCACTCGTTCAGCAAGATGCCAAGAGCAGCCGCAGATTGCCCGGTGCATGCCAAAGTTTTGGCAGCGGTGCCGGCGCTCAACACCAGAAAGCAAAGCAGCAAACTCTCGGTAATTATTTAATTTATATATTTACTCATTATTTATTTATTTAGTTCTGCAACTGCTATCAATGCATAACAGCCCTCCGGCGCTGACACAACCATCCATATACGGCCAAGTAAGTATGTACGAACCACTTGTGGGACTCGCTCGCTGGATTTCGTGCCGACCGGTTGTGCCCCCGCGATCTCCGACGACAGCGCAGCTCTGGCCGACTGAGCTCTCCCTATGCCATCTCCCGACGCCAACAAGAGCTCCCGCCGAGTGGTGCCCCGTCCTCGGACTACTGCGACCGTGTACATCTTTCCTATATCCTCTTTACTTCCGTCGTTCGCTGTCCCTGCGCCTCGCTCTCTCCTTCCTTTCTCTACATATACCTTTCAATCTTATCCTTTTAATCCATCCTTACCCCCCTCCATCGTGAGCTACTGTTGAGGTGTCGCACTCTGATGCAGACAGTTACGGGGCTTACTTTTCTCTTCTTTTCCCTTTATGAACCACATAAGAACCACTTGCACTACCTGTTGGCTGGTGCGCTACATCAATTAGACTGTTGTCAACTCGGTTCGAGTGAACAAGGTTCCGGTCAGAGAGGCCATGCCTCAAAAGGAACTCTTCTACAACGACCCCAAGCAGCTTGCGTGCGCATTCACTAGCGTTCGATTGTACTCTTCGTGGGTGCGACTGGGAGTATACAAATAAACACAATATCGTCCGTACGTCAGCGGCTATTTCGTGGCGGAGTACACATCTGAACCCGGTTGGGCGAGATGCACCACAAGGCGTTGCGCATGTTGAAGTCTGTTTGCGTAACGTTGAAGGACAACAGCAAAACGAGCGATCCTATTAAAATCGCTGTCAATGACAACTGTCACGCTAAAATGGAGTGGGGAGCAGAGCGTGCGGTTTCCGGCACTGAGCACACGTGCCGTATGTGGCCCTATACGGCATACAGTTCCCGGAAAACGCATAGGACTACAGCATGAGTTCACAGAAATCATATTATTAACATACCACGCATTTTAGCGGCTAGACATAGGCGACATTGGCATCAAAATGAGTACAGGTGCATATAGTTTCAGAGAGACAGTTTTTGAGGATATTGACGAAGATCACAGGTAAAGAGATCACATTTGTTCTGACGCTTTCGAGCGCGGTCCAACCTTTAATGAAGGCCGGTCCCCAGTTGAAGCAAAGTACGAATAAACGTTATGTCATTCGCCGCGACTTTTCATTTATGCCCTTAAACGAGTCTGAAACTCATCTGAAACACACACGCACGTGCGTGCGTGTGTGTGGAGAGAGAGAAAGAGATATACCGATGCCACACGGACACTTTCTGATCGCGATCAAGGCCGAGAGCAGGATCGGACTTCGAACAAACTGGCCGCTGCTATAGATGGTCAGCCCATACGCGTATTCAGCTTGGCGCAGTCGTCACTCAAATCATGATCCCGCGTATAGCCAGATCGCGATGCGCAGGTCGCGATTGTCTTCATACCGATCGGCAATGATCGCGATCAAAAGTGTCCGTGCGACACCGGCAGCATGTGCATGTTCATGCGTTGGACACAGGCACGGCTAGTGCATAATCATATCGTAACTTTCGCGCGCGAATCCACAGATTCATTTTAGAATACTTATCTTTAGCACAATACTAATGACAACTAACAAACAACAATGCCACAGAAGTAATTAATGTAAGGGTGACAATGTAAATGTGACGAAAGGAAAGTGAACCATCAGATAAATAGCTTGCCACGGGCAGACTCCGAACCTGCCGAAACCATCGGCAGCTACACCTTTTCGTCCATTTTTGTTTCTTCACAATGGCATTACAGTTACTTCCTAGAAGATGCCCTATACGTTCCCTGACATTATTGTTTGTTATGCCTCATTAATACTGTCTCTAACAAATGAATGGAGCCCTTAAATTTACATCTTCCTTCATCTACGGCAGTGACATTTCAAAAGCGCACAACGCCACTCTCTTGACGGTCTCCAGATCATGCATGCACGCTGCAGGGCTTAAACCTACAATTACGCAAGCAGTTCGTGGCGCTTCTACGTGAGCCGAAACAATCTGCGTCACATGCACTAACGCTCTTTTAGCTCTTTTTCGCGCAAGGAAGAAAAAAATTGCGTCACAAATCTGATTGAGCAGCTACGAGAGAGCATGCAACAACAACAACAACAACAACAACAACAAATAATAATAATAATAATAATAATAATAATAATAATAATAATAATAATAATAATAATAATAATAATAATAATAATACATTGTGCGCGTTTGTTAGAATTCACCTTGATCACACTGGGGCATGTCATTTACCTTTGTAACGTACTTCAGCTAGAGTACAAGTCAAAGAAAAAAAAATAATAAACGCCGTTCATGCTTGCGAAAAAAAAACGCATACATTGTTAGGGTCAGTATTCCTAGTACCCGACGCGACGCAAGTGATTCAAGGCCACGAACTACATAAGCTGGTGTGATTTTGTTTTTATTTCCTTTGCCAACCAGACTGTTTTCTTCATCAGCGTCCCGGCTTTTGCCCTCGCACACAGACAAGAGACGTTAGTATTTTACCGATCTAACGTGCGCGCATATTCATCTTGTTTTGTGACTCGCAGTTGCGTTTAAGAGCTCCGCATGACTCAGAGAACGGCTTCACAATGATCTTTTGTGAAAAGCGAACAGAACAATGGCAACAGCCCCAGACTTCCTTTTTGTTCGTTTTCCTTTCCTTTCACCGCAATGTATTTTTATTGTATTGAAAGCCTCTCGCGACCGAATACTGCGTTGATTTAGCAGGGAAGCATAATGTCGAAAAGAGTGCCTTATTATCGCTCTTTTTTTTTTTTTCGTTCCCGCCATCGCGTATGTTAAATGTGAAGGTGTCTGAAAACGCAAGACGCGACCAAGTTGAAAGCGAATAAGCAAAAAGTGGTGAGCGGTCTAAGTGAACGCTGGGAAAGTGCAATGCAAGGCCCTGTTCCTTTGTTTCTATCGTGTTTATATTTTGTGAATGCGATGTTTGCCCGGTGCTGTGTTTATGTTATCCGTTTTGCTTTCATTGTCATTCTGAATATTTTAGCGTGGAACTTGTCTTGCACGCAGTCATGTTTTGTCGAATTAGCGGTGAATTGACAAATGTTTCGATGATCCGCTCTTCCTTGGCAGGGCCTTTCTCGGGCAAATGCACAAAAGTTCTCGGGCGAGCCTTCTAAGAGGCATCCATGGCGCGAAGAGAGACCGTCCTCCACCAGCTGGCACTTTCCCATTGGCTGCTGCGTGTCCCATACTGCCGGGAAGCTGTGGCAAAGATGCAGCATGTTCTGACTGAATGTGGAGATAAGCAGCCTAGTGTATTATGCTTGAGCCCGAGTCCAAGTGAAGCTTTGGGTTTTAGGGACAACATCAGAAAGCTGAACACAACCGTGACGGAAAGAAGTAGGAGACAGAGTATATACGATGGCAGAAAACTAGAGACAAAAGACAAAACTGAATACTGCACAAAATAAACACATTCTGCCGTAAGGGGGCAGGGAGCTGTATAATAATAATACCGATTTAATCAAAGTAGGCAAGACAGTAATGCAGCATTTTTTTTAGCCTGGTGGTACACATGTCCCCACCACGTTATTAACGGGGATTCTCACAACATCCATCCATCCTTCATGGGAGCGCTCCTAGCGGCAAAGCTCGACCACTGTTCCGCTTGAAACTCCTTCGCCCTGAATGTTCGCCTTCGGTCTATGAGGACTCGCTCTTTGGATTCCGTGCCGACCGGTTGTGCCCGCACGATCTCCGACGACAGCGCTGCTCTGGCCGACTGGCTCGCCCTACGCCATCTCCTGACACAGACAAGAGCTCTATAGCCGAGTGGTGCCCCGTCCTCGGACTCCTGCGACCGTGTCCATCTTTTCTATCTCCTCTTTACTTCCGTCGTTTTCTGTCGTTCACTGTCCCTGCGCCACGCTCTCTGCATCCCCCTCTCTATCTTTATACCATTAATCCATCCTTTTAATCTTTCCTTACCCCCATCCCTCGTGAGCTACTGTTGAGGTGTGGCACTCTGATGCAGACAGTTACGGGGCTCACTTTTCTTCTCTCTTCAAGAATCACTCAAGAAGGTTCGTGAGGGCGTAGCACTAAAAAAAAAAAAAACTTCCGGGGCCCTTCTCTTATCAAGACAACACGGGCAGGCGGAGCTTACAGTGTACGCTTGCCTTCTTTGTTTCGCATTGCGCAATCTTCCCTTCCAACTCCCCCCCCCCCCTTTTTTTTTTCCTTTCATGTCGGGTATTGCGCCTTCAACCACGGTTCTTATAGCAGCGCGACACTTCTGTTGCTACAGGCAACAATGACGCTCGTGCGTTCGTAACCCGACAACAACGCGGCAGCGCGAAACGGCAATAGTGGCCTCGATAAAAAGTCCGCTATGGTGGCCAAGCGGTTGATTGACATGTAGGGTTTAACGTCCCAAACACACCATACGATTATGAGAGACGCCGTAGTGGAGGGCTCCGGATATTTCGACCACCTGGGGTTCCTTAACGTGCACCCAAATCTGAGCACACGGGCCTACAATATTTCCGCCTCCATCGGAAACGCAGCCGGGATGTGGCCTAGCGGTTGCGGTGCCAGGCTGCTGACCCCGAGGTCACGGGTTCGATCACGGCCGTGGCGGTCTCGCATTCCGATAGAGGCAAAGTGGTAGAAGCCCGCGCGCTTATAGATTTATGCACACCTGAAAATTACCCCCTAGTAGTCGAAATTTTCGAGGCCCTCAACCCCACAGTGCCGCCGCTCATAATCATATCTTGTTTACGGAACTTCACGTAAGACACCAACAATTATTATTACGAATATGATAGCCGCGATACCGAACTTTGTGAAAAAGCGCGCCATATTAGCTCGCTTCCTTCCATGACCCCTCACGGTTCTGTGACCGTTTACACGCTGTACAGGGCTCTATAGATTATTGCAATGTGACGCATACATACGGCAATGAGCATGCAGAGTATATATTGTGACTGCAAAGAAAAGTGGGACACAATGGGCGGTGCAACGCGGTCTTATATATATACATATATATATAGAGAGAGCGGCGCGTCTGCTCCATACAATACATGCATACGCGCGTGTAAGTTATGCGGCGCAGCAGATAATTTGTTTCTGTCCGTGCATCAGGTTAGTGAAGTATACGAAGGAAACGGGCGCAAGAAATATGCATGAAAAAAAAAGAAAAAAAGTGAGAGCTCCGAGCCGTTGTAATATACTGCCCGACATAAGCCCACGGCGTTCTTCGACGTATACAGCTAAGGCGGAAATCCCGCTGCGCCTTATATATCGAGTCTTGTCATGACTGTTGTAACCACGGTGGCTTTTACTGTAGTTATGCTCAGGTTCCCAGAGTCCCATGTAACTAAAATGGTTACCTGCCCCGCTGCGGTGGTCAAGTGGCCAAGGTACTCGGCTGCTGACCCGCAGGTCGCGGGTTCTAATCCCGTCTGCGGCGGTTGCATTTCCGAAGGAGGCGGAAATGTTGTAGGCCCGTGTGCTCAGATTTGGGCGCACGTTAAGGAACCCCAGGTGGTCGAAATTTCCGGAGCCCTCCACTACGGCGTCTCTCATAATCATATGGTGGTTTTGGGACGTTAAACTCCACATATCAATCAATAAAATTGTTACCTACATTGACACCTTACAGGCGAATGCAGTAAGAGGTGAATGTCCTGCTTAGTACTAATAACTAGCAGTACATTCCCTGTTTAAATCATTACGACGCATGATCAGACAGGTTTACTAGCAGCGACTGGGCGAATAAGCACCCTATTATTATGTATCATTAACGATTACGAACTACCAACCAAATGAAAAGATGATAGCCGACAGCTGGAACACACTGTAACAATGAAAGTTACAAACAAGCCCTCACCTTTACGGAAGTTCTGTTCAACGCGCTTCCCGTGTATATGGGCGTCACAGATACGTTCCAAAGATCATCGGAAAGCTTACGCTATCGCTATCACCCTCGCGAACTATATCGAAGCTATGGCTACATCTTAAACATGGCTATCAACGCTAGCTATGTTTAGGGAGTGCTACATTTGAAGGCCTTCAGAACAGAATCCCCCCCCCCCCTCACGCAATGTTCCAAACATGGGAGAACCCGTGAGGTATTAGTATGAAAAGAATCGTCCGGGCAAGAGAAGGAATGAGAATTCGTAAGAATACGTGTGTCGTGGAAACGAGGCAGCGCTGAGGTGGTACGATCTAGACATGCGTGCACGTGTTCGGGTTGTAGAGACAGTCTACCATTCTCTCCCTCTCGTGATAATTAAATCCACTCCTTGCTATACCATAGAAGTGATTGAATGCGCCATATCATTGAGAACAAACAGACAATAATGCCAGGGAAAATATAGATGTTATTAGCAGTAATTGTAATGTAAAATGTGAAGAAAGAAAAGCGGACGAGATCGAAGATAACTTGCTACCTGCAGGATCCGAACGTGCTACTTCCGAATAACGCGTTCGATGCTCTACCACTGAGTTACAGTAGCGGTTAACCCCCCCCCCCCCCCCCATCCACTTAATAGGGTATCTGTTTTGGAAGGTCGCAGGTTCGGGTCTTGTCGGTGGCAAGTTAACTTTTCGTCCACTTTTCTTTCCTATACTTTCTCTGGCATTTTAGTCTGTCAGTTCTCATTAATATTGGGTCTAACAAAGAAGAACAAGCCCTTTAAATATACACTTTTCTTTGATGCGCTGTGCGCGTATACAACAACACGCACTCGTAAAAGCGGAATCATCGAGGCGATATAACGAGATGGGTAACATGGTCGAATTTACTGAAGCAAGAGCCCTCAAAGAAAAAATGGCATCCAACTCAATCAATGAAATTGAATTTAAAAAATAAGTGACACCCATCACTAAATCGACGTTGAATGAACCCAACGTAGTTGCTTATAGAAACATTAGCCAGCAATTAACGACCACTTTCAATACTGAGTGAACACTAGAAATCATTGGGCCACGCTTAAGCCATAGCAGGCCACCACTGTGGCTCATTAGCCTTGGCCATTATCAGTCGTCATCACAGTCAGCGCTGAACAGTGCCGCTATGTGTATAAGAGTTAAATGAGATTGTGGAAGTCGGTCAGAAGTATACACCGCACCCTGTTACACAATTCGGATGGAAGAGGCCCGGGAACATATTGTATGGAGAGAAACGCAAATGAGAAAGGAGGAGTAGGAGGGGAGGGAACTCTCCTTGGACGAAACACACAGCTGCGGCGCGCCTTTGCCGGAATTCATGGTCAGAGGAGGATGAGGGTAAGCTGGTCGATCCATTAGTGCAGGCGCGTGCCAGCAACCAAGAAGGAAGGCGCCGAGGAAGGCAAGATTCCGAGCGCCGCCGCGACGACTGATTAATGACCCCCGAAGAAAGAACACAAGGTCTGTCCAGCCAACGCGTCCAGAGTGGTGGGAAGGAGGAGAAGGGGATTACGCGGCAGGAGAAGGAAAGCGACGCAATGATATAGCCCCTTGTATCTTTATTTCTGTTCCAGTCATCGCTGGGTCTTGCAATACAGCCCATTGAATGGTACACTTTAGCTACGGTGCTCGGCCGCGGATAAGAAGGTCGCGGGTTCGACACTGGGAGCTTCGGACGCATTTTGATGGAGGCGAACCGCTACAAGCCCGTGTACACTGTGAGATGAAAAATGTCGGCACGTCTCATGATCGTGCCTCGGTTCGGGCATATCGTGGTCTTGCAATGCAGCACTACATGATAGCTTTAACGCAGTTAATGTGCGTTGCTGAAGACACCGAGTATCTACAAATCGCGCATCTGTGTTCAAACAATGGTTTGGGCTTGAAAAAAATGCGTATATCGTAAAACGCTGCATCGACCATAATCGATGACTCGTAAATTATGAACAATGCAGCTGTGAAGTCAGCCCAGAAGTCATGTTCAACATGTACAAGAAATACAAGCGATTCATTCATTCATTCGAGGTAGCTGAAAAAAAAAAAAATACCGCTGGCTGCACGTCACTGCGGACGTCATTTGCAGCGACGGGAGGAAACAGCGACAGTAACGCATGAAAGCTTCGAAACAGCGGAGAAGACAAGGCAGGCAAAAATAAATCTAGGGCGTGGCCGACAACCGAGACACCTTCGTTCGGTTAATCTCTGCCGACTTTTGAATGTCCTACTGGGGAGAGTGGCAACCAAGGAGGTTTAAATAAATTACTTTAAGCTTCTTGGTGGCAACGGCATTCATCCCAGCAGCGTGAATCCTCGAGGGGGAAACATGCACGTCCACGACCCTGATTCGAAACCTTGCTCCGAAAAACCGCAACCGTCTTTTTATGGGGACCTGTCAAGACTTCCCGCCGACGGGATGCGTTATATGGGGTGACTGTAAATGCTGCTGACAGCCTATCACTTACAGTGCCAAAGACGGTATTTTTAAAAGTATATCTTATAATCTAGTAAGCTAAAAAAGTTTCTTCATTGCGCTGTGACAGGAATAAACGTGTAGCGGAGATGCGGAAGGGGCGATTGAAAACAAAAGTTTTACGCGGTGCCATAGGCGTTCACCTGGCACCACTCGACGGTAAAAAGACGTTTTTGTTTTACTTTACAGTCGATTGTACCACCATCTCCCCTCCCCAGAAAAAAAGAGTTTTGTACCTCTTAGGTGATCTTGCACTGCCTTCCGACATCGCACGCACTGCACGTTTTCTGCACGTCAGTGGGTTTTGAGACTCCTCGGGGATCAATCCGCCTTAATCAATAGACGAAGTAACTATGCGACGAGACACCACGTTTCATATCGCGACGAGTCTTATCGCGTAATGATTACCTTGTTGCAACAGTCGTGCCAACACCGGCGGTCGATATTCGCACCCCATGGCAGGCGACATCATTAACAAAAGCATAGCAAATCAACCAGCTTCTCTGAAAGTGCAGGTTATAGGGAGACAAGTCATGAGCATGTTGTGATTTCTTTGGTTTGGTTTATAGTTACGGTCAGGACCCTAACGGGTGCCCAGCCGATATAACGGGGAAGAACACGAGCACCATCATCATCGTGATCGTCGTCGTCGAGCATCTCGTTAATCGCCGTCTTCATCCTCTCGCCAAGCTCTTTCACCAGTGCTCGAAATGGGCATCTAACCTACAGCACTTAGCTAAGTTAGAGCATCTAACTTAGCACATAACACATTCACTGAGGCGCATTAAGTTGGGTTAGTAAAACATGCAGGCTTTCCGGCTTGATGCTACAGTTCTCCGTCATAAATGAGCACCAAATAACATGGCAAAAACTCCCCAACAAATTTTGGAACACAGGCACCACGTTCTTTTAGCAAGCTGGGCAAAATAGGGTACTATACTACCATACCTCTCCTCCATTCTCGGTCTTTTCTTTTCCCCCAACAATTACTAGGTGATTTTCACGCCTCATTGTTACTTCTCAGCATGCGCATTGTTAAGGAGGTACCTGTCGTTCGGGGGTCACACTCTCAATGAAACTGGGAGCGGCAGACGCACAGCGAGCGAGAAAGGAGGCACAAAAACAAAGAAAAACTTGCTAGAAGACCATAAGATGCCTTTAGTGCGATGCTTCATCAATTTACATTTGGAATCAGGATTCGATCACTCTTTTAACAATGCGCTTCTGCGCGGAACAACTACGGAACGAAAAACCTGCTGCACACGCAAAGCCGAGCCAACTTCGGCGCCAGTCACGGCCGACAGCTGAATGCAAACTATTTTGCTGTTGCCCCTTGTAACACGCGACATTTTCTCGCACTCTGCACGTACACTATATGTGTTTAAATAAAACGGTCTCTCTCTCTCTCTCTCTCTCTCTGCCAGCATGGCTCATCAGTACCAACACTACGGCAGTAACAGCACGCACTTCACGCAAAATCCACCTAGAACGGAAAACAATTCTTCACAGCACGGTTGCTCATCAAAACACAGAGGGCACGTTCGAAACAGTGCTGGCTAAACACTTCCGCCAATGGTGGAGAGGTACGCCGAAACCAGTAATTCTCGGGGTTTTACGTCCAAAAACTACGCCGCAGTGTAGGGATCCGGAAATTTCGATCACCTGAGTATCTTTAAAGATCCTCAGGTGGTCGGATATAAGTTGGTGCAGTAACACACGCTCCAAAAAAGAAGCTCTACTCCTCGTCCCATTCGCTTTGTAGCCGCACAAATTGTCCCAGAGTGCAGCACATCATATCGTGTGACGCGACCAGCGTGCGACAAACGCGTTGAAGCTTTGGCAAAAGATCAGTGATCTCTTCCGTTTCCAGCGAAGCACTCCTTGGCATAATGAAAACGCATCGCAGAACTGAAAGAGCATCCGCAAATAGAAACTGGCTTGCATCGTGAGCGATGCACCTTAGTGCACAATTTAGAACAGCGCGACTTGACTTGGCAAGTCAGAGGATCCCACGCTCCCAGGGATCCCCCAGAGAGCACGCTTCTTTGCATCATTGCACGCACTAACCAGCTGAGAGCAGGAGTACGAACGCTGGAGAAACTCACGAGGATTGGTGATTGTCAATCAACCACTATAGTGAACAGATCAACGACTACAGCGTATAGGTGGCTCGCAGCTAGTAAACAGCTTAGTAAAACACTTTGTCACTGCCTTTCAAAATAACGCGAGTTCGAAATTGAATAATAAAACCCGTCGGCGATTTCTCTCTAGACGACAGGGGCGCACCAGCAGCGAAGCCACGATTCACACTGACAAATGAACGTCAACACACACACACACACACACACACACACACACACACACACACACACACACACACACACACACACACACATTCTGTAAGCGCTGCCACAGCCGCCGCCCAAGTCGGCACACTACGACGGAAAAGTGCAGCGAGCGAGTCGCCTTGGTCGCCATTTTTAGAAGCCGCTTGCTCAGCCAACGTCAGGGGCACTTTGCTATTTGTTTTCGCCGTCGCTGTGTCCGTGAGGCAGTTCTTTCTTGTCTCACTTATTTTCGTTCCTTCCGTTTCCCGTCGTGTATAATATACGCGTGTTCCCGCGGAACAACAGTCTCCCCAGGCGAGCGAGCCGAGGCCAAGCGTCTTGACTCGTCTATGCCAAGACGGTAAAAAAGCGCTTACTCTTTAGCTTCTTCCTTGCGCTTGGAAAATGATGGGGAAAACGTAAAAAAAGGCAGACGCGCACATATATTCACGTTTCGAAAGGTTGTAAAACACACGCAACTGCGCGGAATCGAAACGAAGCCTTTTTTTCTGCTTTTAGGAACGAACCGAATTTGGTTCCAAAATACACTCTCGAGACTTCCGCGCGAAACTGGCTTCAAGCCGCTATAAATGTTCGCCGCGTTTTCCCTTCTTCACAACTTTGGCGCAGTCTTCGCCGACAAGCAGCGTCGCGAGCTGCAAAACATGCGGGTTTTGTGTGAGCGCGCTGCCAATGCTCGCTCGTAATGCCGCCGCTGAGCTGGCTAGCAGCCACGGCAGCTTGCGAATTCCGTCGCAGTCCGGCGCTTTGGAGGCGTCCATTGGCTGCACCTGCGCCTAGCAAGCAGCTTCTATCCAAACACGCGAGAGTCGGGCCAGCGAACGCCTGCTGTTCCGAAGGCCGTTAACGAGCTTTCTATACTGCTACCACGAACATATCCACAAGGCGCGACTGGCTCCACGAACGTAGGGAAAAAATTACATGTAATAGTGTGACCGGCGGCGTAGCTATCGCGATAGACATCACAAAACGTTTCACCACCTCCCAACGACGAACACCAAGTATCGCGGCGTCAAGCGATTATACAACACACCTCGCCGTTCCCAAAGATCTCGGAAAGTTCGCTTATTGCGGGGCCATATGCAGCGAAAGGAACGGAGTTCTAAAAGTCACATGCAAGCTAGCTGCCCGCTTGTGTCAACAGTGCAAGCATTCGGCGAGGATCGAGGCTTGGCACGTAGTAAACGGTGTGAATGGCGTTCAAGAATCTCTTCAATAGCTGTTTTCTACGCCCGAATGATCATAGGGCAACAACAGGTTTCACAACTACGCCTGCTGCGGTTAAGACGAAAAAGCGCGTTATCAATATGCGTTGCACCAAAACGCCGCTCGACTGAGTTTTAGCCCAACGTCCAAGAACAGTAGCGGCTATTATTCCATTCTAAGCCACTTTCGTCACGCGCAGTTTAAAGCCAGCTGATCTCACTAATAATGCTTGGAAGCCATCTGTCGAGAGCGAAAAAAAAAAGAATGTCGTATCGGAAACGGCATCGCAACAGAAACTTCAGCTTGTATCAGGCGCGTTGCCCATATGATGCGAAGCGTAGCGAACAAGGCCCTTCCTTGGCAGTCGCATCTCCAGAGAGAAGCGAGAGAGTCGAACAATGCGGCTTTCGCTCTCGCCCAGATGGCTTGCAGCCCACTCTCGCCGCTCCCGGTACTGCGGGAAAATATAAATATACCCTGCGCGCCGGCGCCGATCATGCGGCGGAGATAGGGAGGGGAGGCTTCCAGCTCACCTGGCTTCTGCACCATGCTCCAGTGGTACGGGTTGCAGCAGACCTCGGGTGGCGAGGCGGCCGCGCACCAGGGCAAGCGCCTCAGTTCGTACTGGTGCCGGAGCTGGGGAAAGCGCCAGAGTCGGCAGCAAAGCACGTGCGGCGCCACCACCTCGCGCGGCATCTTGACGTCGTCGCACGGCAACAACAGACACTCGCATCCCTCGCGTCCCTTGGTCTGCACCGCCTGCAGCATCTTCTGCAGTTGCGGTACCTCCAGGAGCTTCAGCATCGACTCGACGGCCTTGCGGTCCTCCACCGAACAGAAGGCTTCATAGTTGAACGCCGGCGGTGCCGCCGCGTATAGCGGCGGCTGTGACGGCGCGTAGTACGACACCACCAGGTTGCGGCTTTCTTCCCACAGGCGTTTCACCAATTTGCACCGCTTACTGGCGAACATGAACGCACACCATATCGCCGAGACGTCCCAGCTCGCCGTGGCATACAGGCCGCCGAGCGGGACGCGCTGCTCACCGCTGTCGCTGTCGCCGCCGCCCCAGTGCGGCCCCGCCGGCCCCCATGGCGGCGGCTCTGGGGCTCGACGGCCGCCCGCGAGCACCGCGCCACATGCACACGGTCGCCACTGCTGCACACTGCTGCCGCCGGGCCACACCGCTACACACGACGGCACGGGTCCGCCGCCGAAGAGACACGCTTCTGATGCAGCTTGGCGGCCATGACTGCTGCTTCTACACGACGCGCCCCCACACGGTAGATGCTGTCGTCCGACAACGGATCTCGGCGCACAGCAAGACGCCGACTGGCGCGTCTGTTGAGACCCCGCTGGCGCCGGCGAGTCCTCCTCGCCCTCGGCGCGCCGTCGCGCCCCCGTCGGCGACGGCTCGAAACGGCGCCGAGGTCAAAGCACCGTTTTCTGCTGCTGCTCCGCCTCCTCTCCAGGGTTCAGAGTTCGGACTCGGGGCCGGCCTTGCTTGTTCGAGTCCGGCTGCTCCACGCACGTTGCTTTCGGGCGCACACCGCGATGGCCGCGAAAGAAAGCTGGCCGAACTGCTTGCACGACGACGCATCCGGTTCTCGAGCTCCTTGGGAAGAAGAGGGGGCGTCGGCGAATGCACGCGTGTCGTCGGCCGTCTAGACTGGCCGGCGGCGGCGTTCGCCCCCTCCTCGAAAGCGACCGACCGACTGCGGCGGCGGCGGCGCAGGGCTGATAGTTGCGCAAATGACAGATCAAATTACCTCCAGCTGCCGTGATTACGGCGCTCACGTTCGTTCGTTCCTGTTGGTCCTGTTTCCTTCGCGGTGATCCTGCGGCTGCTGGCCGATTATTGAGGCATCGCTGGCCGAACCGCCTCGTTTGTCTGGCCGTGGAGAATGATCTTTCTGATAGTTGGCCCTCTCGAAATGCAGGAGTAAAAGTAAAAAGTGCCCAAGGATCGCTCCATCTTTCTTCGCGGTGAAATGAATCAGCTGCTCACGTTCTCCTTTTTTTTTTTCCCCGATCCTAAGTTTGCTTTTGTATACACGACAGGGCACGTCCACCGCAGGATGATGGGGCTCCATTGGCCCGATGTTTGCGCAATTCTCCAAACTTGCTATGCTTGCGTTTTGTCCTTCTTGTGCACATATCTTTATTAGAAGATTTTGACACTAACACCGATAGCCATTAACTGGTCAGATGTCAACTCAGGGAAATAAAATAAAAAGATAGAGATTCGGCATAGGACGGGCTGTGTTGTCGACTGATTTAAAAGTTGAGTTTGTGTTAGCTATATTGTGGCGGTCGCACTGGTTCACAGAACCAAATCGATCTATAATTTGAAGACCTTCGCTTGTTTGTTCAGTGCCCCACTGGTTACCTAACAGAAATTAAGTTTTAAGTTTTAGATCTTGTCGTGATATGAGCATGGTCCCTGCAGCTATAGGACACACGGCGTTTGTCCTTATAAATAAATATCCATACACTATACGAAAAAGGATTATGTCGCTCAGTTTTCAGCACATTTTGGAATAATTTAGTTTTGTGCCGGTGCGTGGTCGCTTCTCTCCAAAAGATGTGTGCAGTTTATCAGTGGCCTGAAGCGTAATTCAATCAATCGTAAGTTAACGCTCAAATGGAATCGTACTAAAGTCGGAACCACCTACATCGGACTTGCACGATAACGGGAATCAGTTTGATATATCGGATGATTTGATATATAAGTTTTTAATGGGTTTTCGGTTCGACTTTTGGTGTGCAAGTTGGATTTTACTGCACTCCCGAAGATAACAATATATGGAAGACTCCTTCAAAGCAATAAGTGGGGTTTATTCTATTTTTTTTTTATTTTTTCCTTTGTTTGTAATTTGAAAAGCAGGGTTATATGCAAGAGTGACCTATATATTGAAAAAAAAAATAATATAAAAAGCAGTATCCACCTAAAAGCTGTGTGCACTCATCGGGACTTGGAAACGTCTAATCTGCATTGGCACAATGTCGGCCTTGTCTTCAAATGCAGCTTACTTCTTGGGATGCTCTAATCAGCAGCGACGTACCGCTTCTTTTCCCCACGTTCGACTGTACTGATTATCGCCAGCTCTACAAAGAACAGCAGTTCCCTCTGCTTTGCGGCATCCATCGCGTCAACAAAACCAGTGGAGACCGGAACGCCACCACAGGCCGGCAGCTCCACGACGAAGACTCGTCCAAGTAACCACGTGATGACAGGCGGTAGCTTTTGGTGGATCCACGCAGCACCCGCCTAAGCACGCCGCTCGCTCTCCCAAATGTTTGCGGAAAGGTCCCCTTGCTAACGTAAAATGGCCAAATATTCGCGAGGGAAAGCCAACTTATAGGTGCTTCTCGCGTTTGTTTGATATATGAAGTGTTCCACTGTCGTAGCCAGGGTTGGGACACCGGGTCCGTGCCCCTTCCGCCGCAATTGTTTTTGTCATGGCATGAAGAGCGAGAAATGACCATTTCAAGGGTGCCCCCCCCCCTCCACTTCCCACGAAAACAATTTCAACCTACGCCCCTGAAGTGTTGTGCCCATTTTTGTTCGATGTATCGGTACTTTTATTTTTTTCAGCGCATTGATGTTGAATCATTGCCGTGTTTAAATATAGGTTAATATAAAGAATGATTTGATTTACCCGATTTAGATATAGACTAGTACGACTGTATTTGCTGTTGACTAGCAAATTAACGAATTTATGGCAGGTTTCGGCGCCTACAGCATGATGGGACTTACTCAATTAGTTCGTGCGGCAACTGCACTGCTTTGTGTCTTTTTACTTTTTTGCCAAACATAGGATACGGTTATTTACTGCACCAACTGTATGCTATATTTACTAGCGGCGGCAACCACATACCATTCTGATTTCTCAGCGAGTGAAAACATTCCGGAGTGCGATGGAGAGGAGGAGAAGCAACGCACCTGTGACGTCACCTAGTCAGCGCCGTGCGTGCAGATCGTCGCTGGCGTTTGGCCTCGGCCCGTCCAAGTGCCGAACGTGGTCTCAACGAGCCTTCTATTCCACAAAAGGGGGTCTTCTGAGGTGCCACGCCCTTTAAAAGTAGAGTGCGTTTCTGTAACCAAGTTTTATGAGTGCGAAGGACGCTTTGCGGAAAGTTGCGCCAACGCAACACGGCATTTAAGGTGGTTCGTGGCCTCTGTGATTAGCTTCGGTTCCTCTGATGAACACGCCGTTGCTTCGACATGTGGGACTTTTTTTGGGGAGGGGGGGGGGGAGATTACGCAACAGCTCCACAGGGGATTATGACAGCACCGTGGCCTCCGTTGAAAGGCTAGCTACATTCCCTGGTTGTGAGGAAGTTCGAAAAGTAGAGGCGGGATCCGGTTTCACAGAATGGAACTTTTGCAGGAGCGAGATTATAGATAATCCTTTCTTCCAGTGGACTATAGGGTGTCCGACTTTCAGGCGTATGAAGCCCTTTAGGTAAGGGGAAATCTTTCGCAAAGGCGTTCGTTTGCATTGATACACGACGAAGGAGCACGGCTGTCACGGCCGCATTTCGATGCAGGCAATATGCTAGAAGCCCGTGCACTGTGCGAGATTAATGTTTGTTAAATAAAACACCAGGTGTTCGAAAATTTTTGGAGCCCTCCACTTCGACGCGCCTCATATTCATATTGCAGTTTGGGCAAGTGAGACTATAAATTAGTGTAAAACCTATATACAGGTGTCAAGGACCGAGTATGTCTTTGAAGGGGCTGTGCATTTTATGAAGTATATCAGAAGTATTCCAGCAACATCCTACATTTCCGGTGTTATGTCTGCGGTGTATTCGGGAATTGCAAACGTGAGTTTTGTTTCCGTCAGACACGCGGTTCCTATAGGTTCGAAAACGCTCCCAATATAGGCACGCCCTGTTCGCTGCAGCCTATACAACTAGCCCTCGCCCCCGGAAGAAGCCGAACTGACCGCGCAGTAGTACGCAGCCGAGTCATAGCCGAGGTGGCAAGTGACGAGCCGCAGCATCCGACCGAGGTCGTCGTCCGCACTCTTAGCCCGCGGCCGCTCAGAGCCGCCCGACGACCTATCACGCTCGGCGTAGCACGGCTGCACCGACCGTGACTCAATGCAATGATGACCCTCACGACGATGCGTCATGAACATGTCATAGCGCTATGTAACAGCTACACTGCCATTTCTCGTTCGTCATCTTTTTTTATGCTGCTGCTGTTTCTGCGGGGAGAGGACTCGGTTTTTCATTTTCTTCTTTTCAGGTGCCCTGGAGTGAATAAAAGGTATATCCCACTAAATTTTATAGCGGAGCTGTCTTAGGTTCCCTGTGCCGTCGGCGTCGTCTTCGCAATAGTAGTGGCAGCAGCAGCAGCAGCAGCAGCAGCAGCAGCAGTAGTAGTAGTAGTAGTAGTAGTAGTAGTAGTAAACGTCGCCCCACAATCAACGTTGGAAAGTCAATAAAAAATAAATAGAGTAAAACGATGATGCTTGAGATGACGATGATGACGATGGTTCACGTGATCTCGCTAGGCAATCAAAGACATCCGCGCCCCAAAGAGCTTCGCTATCCGACATCATGGCTTTCACGGCGTGAAACTGTAGCCTTTTTTTTTTCCTTATACATTTCGACCCAAGTCCAAAACACTGCTTCAGTGCGGACACAACAACTCGTCATCACGTATAACGTGAACACAAACGTCACGTGTCACGTCCGGCCACCGCCCGGTTCCCTCTATTTTGTCGCCATTATTGCCTATTGACACACAGTGGCTTCCCGCTCTACCGGTGACGTCACGCGTGACGTTTTTCTACAGGTCACGTGTTACCGAGCCATTGATGAGCAAAATACACTTTCCGTCATCAAGGTAACAAAGAAGTGACGACTATTATGCTACAAATGTCCATATTATCCTTAAGATGTGCCATGTCATATTGGGGTTGTCTGGTGACGATTAGCCTCTCCACTGAAATACGTCCCCCCCCCCCTTTTTTTTTTTCTATGATGCTATGTCGCGTGTCAACACTGATAGACATTCCCTCACAGTTTAAAAGTATACGTGAGAAAGCGTCCGCAGTTGTGACAACGATTTTCTTATGTATTTCAGAATACAAAGCTCGTTTCACCACAACAAGCTCAAATCACAGAACTATTCTAATAGCTGCCACGTCACATAATGTGCCGTTTTCAAATTTCAGCTATTAAATGATGTAGTAAATGATTTGATGAATTCATCGAAACGTTGCTAGGTCGCATACATTTTTTCTGCAACTTATTTTGTGCTAAACGTCTTTAGCTGCATAGATCTTGACGTACGTGTACTAGAAAAATGTCATTTTTAGTTTGTAAAATGTTAGCAGAGCGTACATAAAGTGAATATTTGAACTTTGCATGCTGCAAATACGGAGTCAAAACACATGAGTTGGAGAGCAAGGATGTGAACAGACTTCTTATGAATATGCTTCATTCGAATGAGGCATCCCTTAGGAAACGATCTACAGAGGGCGCTGAAGACAATTGTTGATAGTTTATTGGGAAAAGGTTGATGGAAGAACTATCGAGCATCGTATTTTGAATGGCACTTGTTAAGTATCACAAAACGAAAGTGTGTCGACCATTGGTACATAAGACGTGGTATAAATTTTTCACAGTTGAAAACTTGGAGGCAGTTGAGGCTAATTTGCCGAAACGAAGACTTAAACAGTCGTTGAGATAGCACGCAGCCTATGAACGTGTCTCAGTTGAAAGCTGGCGACGAATTGTTGGCACAATGTTAGGTTGGTTTGGAAGTTGAAAGACGGTTCGAATAACTTAAACCCAATTCAGACTGCAGGTTACTGTAAAAAAAAAAACATCGAAGTACATTTGATCTATTGAGGCGAAAGCCTTACATGTCTCGTCGAATGCCGAAATTGACCGTCGGGGTCCCGTGGCGTCGGTTTCGAAACGAGTGATGCAAGCGCGTGTTGGCATTACCTCCTGGCGCTGACACATGTCGCCAAAATCAGTGACGCCACGTGACCACGTCATCATATCACACCATTGGTTGGTCAAAGGTGGACTGATCACGGAGGCAGTGAAAAAGCAGGTATGTGCAGTAATTATAATTCTCAGCGCTTAACGTCCCAACCTCACGATATTATTTTGAGAGACGCCGTACGTGGAGGGCTCAGGAAACTCGGGCGCCTTGGGGTTCTTGAACGTGCACCGGAGTCTAGGCCTGACCACACGCATGCACCCGCTGCAGCGCGTCAGCGCGCAGTATTTCGACGCGCCGCCGCACCATGGCGTCCGAGATGGCGGGGGTGCGGCGGGTCTCGCCACACGCATGCCATCTCAGAGGCCATGGCCGCACCCTCTCCCTGTGGAGAGGATGGGTTCACAGCTTCGCATAGCCTTATGCCCTTTCCCTACAAAGGGAGAGGATGCGGCGCTGCGTCAGAAAGCTCATGCGCTGACACGCCGCAACAGGTAGGTGTGTGTGGTCACGCCTCGAGCGCATGGGCCTACAGCATTTTCGCCTCCATAGAAAATGCGGCCGGCGTGACCGGGATCCGACCCCGCGACCTTCGGGTCAACAGTACCTTAATTACTAGACAACCGTGCCGGGTATGTGGGGGCAGTAAGCCTGCAATGACTCCTATCCTGGAGGCAATGCACTATCACGTTGATTATTGATATGTGGGGTTTGACGTCCCACAACCAACATATGATTATGCGAGACGCCGTAGTGGAGGGTTCCGGAAATTTCGACCATCTGGGGTTTTTTAACGTGCGCCCGAATTTGAGCACACGGGAATACAGCATTTTCGCGTCCATCGAAAATGGAGCCGCCGCAACCGGGATCCCCGCGACCTGTGCACTATCGTTTTAGGCGTGAAAAACGTTTTCGGACAGATGCGGGGTACGACCAGTACATTGACGGAGAGGAAAAAAGGGGATGGCTTTCACCTTCCAGTAATCTTAGGGGAATGCATAAGGGTCAGTTTTGTTTTGTTGCTGGTGTGTACAGCGAATGAGAGAAGACGACGACGAAGCAGGAGAAGCAAGACATGTGAGTCGCGCTCGCGTCTGCCTGAATTTTGGGCCGCCTGACACGCGCCGTTCTGGCGCTCTTGACGTTCCTCGATGTTCGTGGACATTCCGACGTCAATAAACCTTGACGTCACATCTGGTGCAAGTGCTGGAACACTGTTCGTTATCGGACGCCGAGAACTCAAATTCGTGTTTTTTATGTGTGCTTGTTATGCCAAAGGGCAGTCTTTTGAAATAAAAACACCAGACCTGCGTGGTAGGCGCGGCACAGTCACAGCGAAAGCTAGAAGGCAGCCTTTCAGAGCCTTTTCAAAACACTCATTGGGTAACCACTGCAAGCACACTTGCTTAATACCCACTAGGGCATTAGTAATAAACTCTTAAGTAGTAGGCCGGCATTCGCTATGCTATTTTTCGCCATTCTTCTGAGAAACGTGAGAGAGACGCTCTAGGTGCCGACCAGTGCGGACGCGCGAAGATCGGCTCCTGCTTTCAAGAATGCTTTCATGTGGTATTCACGAATTTGTCGCCGAGTTTTTACTCTCATCGTGTGCCTAAGTTCTTAAGAAATCAGCAGATATCACCTTTGTGCCGGTGAGTGGACTTTTAAACCGTTTTTTGGGACATTTTTACACGGCAACGCCACCGGGGGATTTAGGCCTAACCAAGGAGGCGATTGTCGCCGATGCGCCGGCCCGGCGCCAACGCGACTCAACGCTCTGCGCGTTCCAGTATCTGCAACTGAGAATGGAATACCAAGTAGATGGAGAGGACATCTCTCCAGAGGATTGCACGGAAGAAATGGGTTGGAAGGAAGCCGAAACGAGACGCTCAAGGAATAAGCAAGCCGCGGTTAGCGTTCCTGCTGCCAAGGGTTCGACCGAGGCCGGCGTTGCGGGAGACGCTCGAGCCAGTCGTAGTAGGTATGCCACCAAGCATACAATCGTGCGAGCTGGACGCATGCCGCCACTACCTAAGGACTTCAGCAAAATTGTGCTACGACCACGTGGAGGATTAAATATCTCGAGAATTGGCACTGGAGCCGTGGCAGACGCGATAGTACTGGCGGCCGGCGTCAAAGAGGAAGAGGCCATGCAGGACATCATCTGTTCCAACTTGCAGCAGAACATTATGGTGGCAAGCACTCCGGACCAAGACAGAGCTTCAAGATACCTCAAGGTCAAGCAAATTGACATTGGAGGCAAAGTTTTCGAGGTTAGCGCGTACGCCGCGGCACCCCACGACACTTGTAAAGGAGTGATTCGCGGGATCCCCGTAAGCGATACTCAGGACATTTTGACCCGAAAGATTGTGAACGCGAACAACCCGCTCGCGCTGCAGGCGAAGAGAATCAAGGACACCGGGACAATCATTATAGCGTTCGAAGGACACAAGGTGCCCAGATTCGTGAGATATGGACCTTCACTTTTGCAGTGCTCCCTTTACCGCAAGAACATCGATATTTGTTACGTCTGCGGAAAGCTGGGACATCGGGCTGACGTCTGTCCGAACCCAGCTGAAACAATCTGCAGAGGCTGCGAAATCAAGAACCCAGATAGCCTGCACCAGTGCAATCCAAGATGCAGGCTGTGCGACGGTCACCATCCCACGGCAGACAAGGAGTGCAAGAACAGGTTCTTAGTGCCATACGTCGTCAGACGCAGACGTTGGGAAAGATCGCGAGCAGCCGCAGAAGCCCGGGACGCATCAATCACATCGAGTCCAGACATCAATGACAAGCAGCTTTTTCCAGTCTACGGGACCCAGAGCATCCAGACTACACAAGAACAGGAAAGGCGGCCCCACTCCAGGGGGAGGTCGCGTTCCAGAAGAGGTTCTAGACCCAAGGCCCGCTCCCAATCACGGGGGCGCTCGTGTTCTCAAGGTCACCATCAGGGTAGGGATCAGCCTGGGCGGCACCCGAACGGCCAGCTACCTGGCGTTCAGTTCGAGATCACGGCTTCACATACGGGGAGGACGCCTGCAGTTACTTCGAAAGGCAGCTGGGCTGAGCGAGTGCGCAACGGCGGGGCAGAGGTGATGACAGGTAAGCTGCCAGAGCATGATAGAATTGCACAGCTAGAGCAAGAAAACGCGAGACTTACAAAATCAAATGAGAGGCTATCAGCTGAGTTAAAGGAAATAAAAATTCTTCTCACTAAGCTAACCAGCGCGCAATCTTCACAGCCAATGCCTCAGCCAGTTGATGTCCCTGTGGCTGAAAACGTGGGGGACTCGAGAACCGCGAAAAAGAGGGCAGTCATGGCAGAACACGTGGAAGCCAACCAAACGACCATGTCAGATATTAAAGAGGTGTTTGACACGCTCAGCAAAGTAGTAGCCAATCTTAGCGAGCAGATGGGTAGGCTACAATCAAGCGTGGCGACACTGGAAGAGCATATGACTTTGCGCATTACAAAGGTCGAATCATATCTGCACAACACAGCAAGGCCTCCTCATGCACCAAGCTCACCCCTTCGGCCACCAATACTAGTGGTACCAAACCTGTCGACAGGTGCAGCATCAGGCTCTGGCCACCCATGTAATAACCATGATGGCAGCGCTACGTGAAGCATTTCGTATCTGGCAATGGAACTGTAGAGGTTACCTTAAAAAGAAGGCAACCCTGCAGCAGTATATTAGGAGCAGCCAAGAAAAGCCTCATATTATATTATTACAAGAGACCCTTTCACCGCAAGCAACGTTGCCTGGATTCCGGCCTGTAATAGGGGACACTGAAGGGAGGGGAGTCTGCACCTTCGTGTGCAACAAACTAACGCACGTAACCCATGACCTCAAGATAGAAGCTGGCCGATTGGAACACGTCTTGGTAGAGGTCGTGCCGGGTACCAGCAACCGTCAGAGCATTTTCATTCTTAATATATACAGCAGTCCAAAGGAACAAAAGCAAGGGTTCAAGACGGTTCTAAAGAAAGCTGTTAATATCGCCGGGGAATGTCCACTCGTCATAGCAGGTGATTTCAACGCCCCTCATCATACATGGGGTTACAAGTACAACACTGGGAAAGGAAATCGACTTTGGCAAAGTGCCAGTGAACTTGATCTCACCCTAATCACAGACCCCAGCCTACCAACAAGGCTTGGTACATCTTGCTGCAGGGATTCCACCCCGGACCTTACATTTGTAAGGAACATCAAGAAGGCCCAGTGGATGAACCTTGCTGTAGACCTAGGGAGTGACCACTGCATTCTTGCCACTACCTTCTCCGTGGAGCGTAAAAAGCAGAGAGAATTCCACTTCACAGACTGGGATAAGTTCAGGAAGATAATGATGGAAAGGGAACAAGATGGCCACAGACAAGGCTTGGAGCAGTGGGTCAAACAGATTAAAGATGACATCAAATCCGTCTCCTCCACCATTACCACAGATCTTCCGGTTGAAAGAATGGATAGCCGGCTTGCTCATCTTCTTGAGGCAAAGCAAGCACTACTGAACCGTTGGAAGGGTCAGCGCCTGAACCGAAGACTGAGGAAGAAGATAGCTGAGGTAAACAGATCAGTCGAGGAACATTGTCGCGCACTATCGAGGCAGCAATGGGACGAAATCTGCAACTCCGTCGATGGTCAGATGCGCAATGGCAAGACATGGAATATGTTAAAGCATCTCCTCAACGAAAACACCACCAAAACAAATCAAAAGCATGTCATCGCTCGAATTTTGCATAAAGAGATAGGGCGCACTACAGAACAGCAAGTTGTCCAGCAGCTCGTGCATAAGTACCTCCCAATCAAAAGAGGATTGGCACCACCAAGTAGACAGTACCAGGGCATGCCAAATCCAGGTCTTGAGAGCGACTTTAACATCGAGGAGATCAGAAGAGCCTTGCATGATCTCAACGGCAGGTCGGCCCCTGGTCCGGACGGTATATCAAACAAGGCCCTGCGTAACCTTGATGACGATTCAATTGAAACCCTGAGGGATATGATAAATTCAGCATGGAAAGAAGGCAGGGTGCCAGAGCAGTGGAAGCTGGCCAGCACGATCCTTATTCCTAAGCCAGGAAAGCCCCCTAACTTGGACAACATGAGGCCAATATCCTTGACATCATGTATCGGCAAGGTCGCAGAACATGCCATACTGCACAGGATAAACAAGTACTTGGAAGATAACAACATATATACACACAATATGGTTGGATTCAGGGCAGGGCTATCCACACAAGATGCATTGAAGCTTATCAAACACCAGGTCATTGACAATGAAACCAGAGACGTGAGAGCCATTCTGTGCCTAGATCTAGAAAAAGCTTTTGACAACATCCACCATTCATTCATACTCGAAGCAATTTCCAAGCTTGGTCTAGGGAAAGCCTTCTATGACTACGTATGGTCCTTTCTTACAGATCGGAAAGCCGTGATGAAGATTGCAGATATCGAGACCGCAGAAATCGAACTAGAAGCAAGGGGCACGCCACAAGGGGCAGTGATTTCACCAATGCTGTTTAACATTGCCATGATTGGACTGTCAAAGAAATTATCGAGCATTGAAGGATTGAAGCACAGCATCTACGCAGATGACATTACCATCTGGTGCACAGGTGGAAGCGAGGGGCAGATTGAGAGCGCTCTTCAAGAGGCGATTGACACCGTAGAAGACTACCTTCGCCCTTCCGGGCTCAAGTGCTCCTCGAGTAAGTCAGAACTTTTGCTTTATCGGACTGCACGCCGGGGACCAAAGCCCAGGGGATGGAAGCCGTTAAACCAGATAGACATCCATCTCCGTACAAAACAAGGGGATGTCATCCAGAGGGTCGACTCCATCAAAGTCCTGGGAATGCTGATAGAGTCTACCGGCGCCAACAGCAAATCTATAGCCAAGTTAACTCGGAAAACAGACAGTGCGGTGCACCTCATACGCAGAGTGGCCAACAAAAGAAATGGGATCAAGGAAGACAACCTCATCAGGTTGATGCATGCGTTTGTTCTAAGTCACTTCACATACGAGGCAGCAATGCACAACTGGTCAAGAGCAGAGTCCGAGACACTGAATGTGCTCCTCAGGAAAGTTATCAAGAAGGTCCTGGGCCTACCCATACATGCCAGCACCGAGCGTCTGCTTGAGCTTGGCATACACAACACGCTCGAAGAAATAGCAGAAGCCCAAGAGAGAGCACAGTTTGCAAGGTTATCTACTACAAGGTCGGGGAGAATGATCCTGCAGGAGCTGGGCCAAAACCCAATAGCAATCAGACGCAATTACAATGATATCCCTGACAACATCAGGGAGACTATCACGGTATCTCCTATACCGAGAAACATGCATCCAGAACACAACGTTGGAAGAAGAGTAGCGAGGGCCAGGACTATACTTCGTCAAGTCTCAAACGAGGAACGAGGGGTCGTATTTGTTGACGCGGCTTCCTACGCCAATGGGAAAGCGTTTGTGGCAGTGGTAGTCGATGGGGCTGGCCATGTCGTCAACTCAGCGACGGTCAGGACGAAAGACCCAATCATTGCGGAACAAGTGGCCATCGCCTTAGCACTCAAGATGGATAACATTGAAGTGGTCTACAGTGATTCCATGGCAGCACTACGGGCGTTCGCCAAGGGGACGGTCTGTGAACAAACGCTAAAAATACTGCAAGGCAAGAACATAACACATCATCTTCTGAGTTGGTTCCCAGCTCACCTTGGACAAATCAACGATTCCCCTCCCAATCTCAACGAAGCAGCACACGAGGCGGCGCGAGAACTCTCCAACCGCGCCTCCCCGGGGATGCGTTCTAGCAGTGAAGGGGATAACCGAGAAATTCTTACAACATATAACGAGCTCACTAAACATTTCTACCTGTCTAGAAGGATTTTTCCTCCACCTCACAAAAATCTAACCCGGCCCCAAGCACTTACATTAAGGCTTTTGCAAACGCGGATGTACCCTACTTTGAAAATGTTACACATCATGTACCCTGACCTATATCCAAGTAATCTTTGTCCACATTGTGGGGAAATAGCTTCATTAGAACACATGCTCTGGCAGTGCACCAAATTCGCTCATTTATCGCACATCACCTCTGCCAGATGGGAGGCGGCAATCCGCAGCTCATCCTTGGCAGATCAGCTCTGGGCTGTCCACCAAGCCCGCGAGGCGGCTGAGGAGCTTGGCATCTCAGTCCCCACGTGGGAGCTGCCCGCAACACAGTGATCTGTGTTTTGGAGGACCAAATAAAAGTTTATCCAATCCGATCCAATCTAATTCTGAGAAACGTGGTATGCACTTAACACTTGCAAGGAATTTTGTGCCTATATTGTCCATGCAGTGGATGAAAACGATGACAAATTATGGCTGAAGTGGGTATGCACCACAGTTTATAATAGGGGAACGAGAACAAGCTTTTGTAAAGGGTTGGAGCATTGGACGGCCCACTCGTTACGCTATTCGCATGGTGCGATGACTGGTTTATCTTTCGCTGTTGTAAAACGCTTTATAGGTCGTATTAACGGGATCGCTTTCCCGACATCAAGCCTGCCTAAGGCAAGTTTGACATGTCACAAGCACTGGTGTAGCTCAGTGGTAGAACGCTGGGCTGGCACCCAACGAACCCGGGTTCGATACCCACTGTGCCATTGGTTCTAGGTCACACCTGCCTCAAACAAGTTTGACTAGAAGTTACAAGCACCGGCGTAACTCTTGTAGAATATTAAGCTGGCACAAACGGACCCGGGTTCAAGCTCCACTTTGTCATTCGTGCAAGCTTTTTATCTCATTTTGCGCGATGTGGTTACGGACACCGGCGGCGGCGACGGACAACATGCAGTTGCACGTGACCCAAAAAGTGATCTCATAACAGCTTTCGCTGTAGAAAATCGTGTGCCCTTCTTTGTACAGAAGTGGCCCCGCTTACTTCTGCTCTAACATTTGTAAAGCCTCTCTAGCTTAGCGGAGCATGCGTGAATACTTTTTCATCAAGGCCTTATGGTGTCATAGATTGGCAGATTCGGTGTGGCCGACCACTCTGCGCTGGAGCACTCCACCCTGGTGGAGGGCAACAGAAGATAATCTACCGATGGAGCACACGCGCTCTCTCTGGAGCAAATAGCAGGGTCAGAATGGAACGCTGTGCGCGCGTCTCTCTTCTTGCACGGGTGGGCACGCCATAGAGTTACACCATGGACACGCTGACAACAGCGACGCTACGCTAGCAAAACGTGAGCTGCGACGCGAGGCGCAACTAACGCGACCGGCGTCTGTTGGCGCATCCAAAGTTCGAATCCTTTCAAGAGGTTTCAAGGCACGGGGCACTTCCGACTTCCGGTCGAATTAGCATTTTTGCGGAGCAGAAAAAGTTGCTCCGTGGAGTGCCATCTCGCGACGGAGCTGTTCCAGGCCTGCCAATGAAACATACAGGGAGCACTCTGAATCTGCCAATGGAATAGACTTGCTCCACATGGAGCAGACGAAAGTATTACCGGAAGTGCTCCGAATCTGCCAATGGATGACACCATTATATGTCATCAAGCAAAAGTGACCATCAGCGTCAACACGGGCGATGCAAAGTATCACCGTCACGTGACGTCACCATCATGTTGTCACAGGTTTCCGGAATCTGTGGCGTGATCATCACGTCTCTTATGTCGCCTGATGACGCAATCACGTGACCTCGTAGCTTGGTAAAAAGTTGATAAGTAGAATCGAATGATAAGGAAAGGAAGAACGTGATTTTCATCATAGGAAACCTTGCGACTTTTTAAAAATTTGTACTCTAAATACTTGCTATAGTGAAATCTTTCGCTCATAATAACAACTCTCCCCAAATAGAGGAAGATGTAGCATCTAATTTCAAATTAATCGACTTATACCGGTGTTGGAGAAATGTGTGTACCGGAGCAACAGGCAAAGGATGACTCATTTGTTGACCGCAGTGTGATTCGAGCCAACGTACAATGACACCGCGATCTCCTTGCGGCAATGCTCGACACAAAGGACGTGCCATTATCAACATTTTTTATTTTATTGTGCTGAGGAAATGCTGCGAGCGTGCTCAGACCATTCGACCTTTACTTTTGTGCAGCTGCGCACTGAAACTTGAAGACGACTGGCTGATGGTCAACCCTCGACAGTATAAATTAAGGCTCACATAGCACTGACATGGAACCAACTTGGTACTCTGACTGATCTCGCGTGACATGTATTTATTTATTTATTTATTTATTTATTTATTTATTTATTTGTGGTTCAATGCATTCTATTTTGGCATCCTTTTTGTGTTTTTTTGTTAACATTAAAACTCAACGGGCAGCCCATGAATAGAACTTAACCCGCATTTTAGGAAAGCAACAACAACAACAACAACAGCAGCAGCAGCAATAACAACAACAACAACAACAACAACAACAACAACAACAACAACAACAACGACAACGACGACGACGACAACAAAAATTATCACGCATGTCGGCAACATCACACCTGCACGCCGATATATCTGCTACCGTTTCACTCCAGACGTTGGCTTTTCTAAACTTCGCTGAGCCAAAAGTACTCATGATTGATTGATTGATTGATTGATTGATTGATTGAGTGCTGTGCTTGGAGGCTGCTTTGCAGCTGCTGTAAAAGATGTCACGTGATCATAGAGGGTGGTGGCGAGCTTTGGGCTGGGCGGAGCCCACGCGCCCGACGTCGCTATAAGCGCCTCGGTATATCGACGGCGCCTGCAGCTGTTTACAAACATGAAATATTTTGACAGCGTGGTGTTTGTTAAAGAAATGGCGAAGCTGCTATGACACTTAATAAATATAAGCTAAGTTGTTTTAGACTTATATACGTTTTTTTTTTCCTTCAGAAGAGTGCTAAACTCGGCTACGCTGATGCAATTTCTCGCGAGTAACACCCGTAAGTTTTTTTCACTGCAGTACATTATTTACTTTGGTGAAGCCCGCTTTAAAATAAATACCGTAGGCGCAAACGTCGTTCTTCAATGGCATGGAACACTAACGCCGAATACAAGTTTCATGTGGAAACACACGTCTGTATATCATTATTCGCAATGTACAGAAACGACGGCTTGATGTGATCTGAAATAATTACGCAGGCAAAAAAAAAAAAAGGCATTGCAGCAAAGCAATGCTGTGACCACGTCTAACATTTATTCTTATGTGTTTACGAAAAGAAAACATAACCACATTACCGCGTTTCAGAAACTTAATTAGGCTAAAAAGAAACGAGATACGGAGCAAGTGATGTAGGTCATCAGCTTCATCTCTGTACGTTTCGAGATTGTAAACGTTCGTGCCAAGAAACGAGGAGCGTAAATTTGCCCTTTGCAAAAATTACTTTTGAGAGGACCTTGTGGTCGTTCGCTTATATCCCGATAATTTATAGTATCACGTGGACGGCATATGAATATTAAGACTAAATACAATTTCGTTAGTAACGGTCGAGGAAAAAATAACACTGCCAGTGCTTAGAACTTATCATTTGTCGACACTATAGATACCGGTAAACGCTGTGGTAATGGTCACGTTACCAGCTGGTCATCATCACGATGCAGTGGCGCGGGAAAACACGGACGGCCGCCAAATCGAGTAAAATCTCGCGAAGAGATAACTATATCGCGGTGACCGAGGGGCATAGAACCAATTTCCCACCGTATAACTCATCGGTTTTATCCTACCGAGAAACGAAAAGACAAAACGCACGAAACCAATAAACTACACAAAGAGATAACGAAAATACGGGCAAGGACAGGCGTATAGTGTGGCTGGCGCCAACCGCCAAGAACCGCGCGGACACTCGCTACCCGTATCGCACACGCTCTTTTCACTGCGACCAAAAAAAGTAAAAATAAACAGTGAGGGATATATAGAGAGAGCGAGGATGGAACGTCAAAGTTTCATCAGCGGCATAAATTATGCTCCAGACTTTGCGTCGCCAGGGACGCTGCCGGCGGACAGAGAAATGAGGGATGCAGCAGAGGAAGGGAGTCGTGGCGTCGGCGGGCATCAGTCAGCGACTATCCCGAGTGGCGGCACGCCAGGCTCCGGCCCCAATCAAAACAGCCATAAATCCGTCGCCCCTTGGTCCGAGGCGGCCCGCGCGCCAGCGAGCCCTCGGCTCGGAGTCGCCGCGCCCCCGTCGGACCGGGGCCTACTGCCAGTGCACTCTCGCGTGTATAGTATTGTTCGCGCGAGCGTGCGAGACAGGAAGCGCCTCCCGCCGTCGCGTCTTGGCGACGCTTTATGTCCCCCCACAAGCGCTCTCGCTGTGTGTATACATTCGTATACAGAATAGCGCCGCACTTGCGCGATTGCGCTTGCGGGCGATCCTGCATTTTCATGCAGACGTTTCTGCAGCCGCAACCTCCGTCGTTTGCACCCTGCTCGTACGAGGGAGTGAAAAGTGGTAGAGGCAATGCTTTATCTTTGTCGTTGCTTGATGTCTCTCCTCGATGATTTTTCGGTGTTCTTTTTTGTGTCACCATGGAATGTTCAGCTCGACAGAATGGGCGAAATGGTGGGCAACGTTTACAAGCGACCTGCCTCACGATTCAATAATAATAATAATAATAATAATAATAATAATAATAATAATAATAATAATAATAATAATAATAATAATAATAATAAATCCGCGTGCATAACACCGCGAAGCGGATCCAAGCTGTCGTCAAAATATTGAAGACGTCAGAAACGGGATTGAGGGAGAAGAACAGGAGTCAAGTGCCATAATGAGGGCATCTAAGAACAAAAGACAGCAGAGGCTGGCGGTGCAAGAGTGAGACGAATCGGCACTGTTCGAATTGTTTGTTAGGCCCTGACCGCGGCAAATACATCACAAGCCTCACTGAGAACACGGCACACGCTGAAGCGGCAGAGGAAGAAAGGCGACAAACAAACACGCATTTTCCCACACTCGCGTCACGAGTCGCGGAAAGTTTTGCGCAAAGCGCGCTTTGGCTTCCAATTGACACCACCCATCGGCGGCGACCAGAGAGATGAAAAGAAAGCAACTGGAGGGGCCGTACTTTCGTAAACACCGAAGGCTTAGAGCTAAGATGAAACTGCGGCACTCTGAAACGTGCTTATACGCTTGTGCTCTATAGGACGTAGGTTGTTTAAACTGTGCTGTCCAGGTTATCCCATCAACCTAAAGGCCTTCGCTGCGGCCGGTTTCTAAAACACAGTTATAAATCAATCAATAAATCAATCGATCAATCAATCAATCAACTCTGACAAATAATACAGCCGTGTAACGGGATTTGAGTAAATTACGTGTCTGCGAGACAGATTCCAGAATGAATCCAGTTGTTGACTCCTAAAGCCTTCAATCCAACCAATTTACTCCCCTTCACTCCGCCGGACAGGAAAATCTCTTAAATTAAATTTGCGCTCGTCGCCACACCATGTGTAGCAGAAACATTTGTCGAGGACAATTAGTAAGGACAGTTAGCAGGAACAAAATGATTGGCGTATTACCCAACATACCCACGATAGAACTTTGTGAACATGTATAAGTTGTCGAATCGCATCGTGAAGCAACAACACGCAGAACGATGACGGAAGTAGTGTGTACGTGTATTTTGGATATTTAATATATGACAGGAAAATGTAAACTCGAACTTTCCGTAATGTAGCACTTCATACACAACAAAACTAGGTTCTATAAATCCCCTCGCTTGTCTGACGCAGGTATCGCATCTATACTGCGTTTTCGTCGACCGCAACACTGGTCATTGACTGAAGCGCAAGCTGATATTCATTGTAGTTTTGTGCGTCTTCTTCGTGTCATTTTTACACATCTCGTAGACACTTAAATAAATCCAGTGGAGTCAAAATTGTCGGCACCAGCTGGGATGTGCAATGGCATGGGTGTCCCTGAACACACATTCACCGTCCGAAATTCCAACGGGGGCACCTTAGCCGAGCATGCTGCAGACTGCGCGTGCCGACCTTCATTCGAAAAGTGCAGAATGATA
Source organism: Rhipicephalus microplus (assembly GCF_043290135.1). NCBI lineage: Eukaryota > Metazoa > Arthropoda > Arachnida > Ixodida > Ixodidae > Rhipicephalus > Rhipicephalus microplus. The sequence goes on from NC_134703.1 coordinate 56,615,115, forward strand.
AGCCGGTATGCGGATAGGCTGAGTCGAGATCTTCGTGAAGCCTCCGAGAGTCACGAAAGAAAACAACTCCCGTTCCGTTGCCCCTTCCAAAAAAGAAATCAGTTTCCTCGAAAACGGAGTGCAGTGGGGGGCATTGCTTTGCAAGTGCTGTGATGTAATTTATGGTTTTCTCATTTGTTACCCGCCTCGGGATAATAAGATCAGTTCTTAGCGCTGTGTATGTGTGCTTCTTCTAGCTTTCTGCCTCGGCTTGGCGCGCTGCTCTACGCTCAGTATGTAAACTGGTCCACCAACAAACAATCAGCGTCCACGTCTTCGCCGCTTCGGCAACGCCGTGTCCACTCCAGGAGTTGCCTCCGCGGTGGCAGTGCCGAAAAGGAGGGGGACCTCGGCTCCCGTCGGTTGGCCGGGGCGCCGCCAGACCCGCCGTCGGACAGCGCGCGCCTGGCGCCGACGCGTGGGAGGCCGCGACTCCGGCTTGCGCCCGTCGAAAACTCGAAATGCCCATCGGCTGGCTCACGCCCAGGGAGAAAGAAACGCGACACGCCGCAACACTTTCTGCTCCATCTAGCCGTCTCTGCTGCAATCCCCGCATCTTCTCTCTCTCTCTCTCCATTACCGAGCTTACCCATTTACTTCTTTTCTGAAATGTTCGCCATCGCCCGCTTTTAGATCGCAGGGATGCTCCTTCTGAGCGCCGCCGGGGCGCCTTAACGCCATCGCACTCATTTCCGTTTGTTTTTATATCGCTTCACTCGGAGTCAAAGCCACTTTCCTTGATTTGTCTTCCTCCCTAGTCACGACATATACAATTTGTCGCCTTCGAATGTCATATCACATTGAAGCAGCCATAGTGCGTATGCGGGGTGTTGTGCTCGCATACGAGACGAGCAAAAGCTTCGCTCCGTAGCATTTCTTCAACCTTCTTTCCTTCCGACCCCTCCTTTTTTTTTTTTTCACTCTTCAAGGAAGATCCGAGAAAACGCTTCTAGGAAGTAAACACCTTTCGAAATAGGCGCGCGTAGGGTTCCAGATGAAGGGAGGGGGGGAAGGTCATCACAGCGCCCGCCCTCTAAAGCTAAGATATGAAGATTTTACTTCCCCCTCTCTTAGGCCAATTACAGGGCGGGGAAGGGGGCGGGGGAGGCCCACCACGGTGTCTCTTATAATCACACCGTGATTGTATGACTCCGACAATTATTATTATTATTATTATTATTATTATTATTATTATTATTATTATTATTATTATTATTATTATTATTATTATTATTATTATTATTATTATTATTATTATTATTATTATTATTATTATATGCCTTGCTGTTTTTCACCACCAAGGTATACATTTATCATCATCATCATCCGTCCGACTACGTCCACTGCAGGACAAAGGCTTCTCCCATGTTCCGCCAGTGCTGTGCTTGCTGCTGCCAATTTATACCCGCAAACTTCTTAATCTCACCTGCCCACGTAACCTTCCGTCTCCCCCTAACCCTCTTGCCTTCTCTAGGAATCCAGTTAGGTACCCTCAATGATCAGCTGTTATCCTTTCTACGTGCTACATGCCCGCCCCATGTCCATTTCTTCTTCTTGATTTCAACTATGATGCCCTTAACCCCGGATTGTTTCCTAATCCACTCTGATCTCTTCTCCCAACTTTCTCTTCTTTGCCTTATTCATTAACGAGGGTCTCGCACTGGCAGACTTGGTGCCTCAGGTTGTATACGAGCGTCTATTGGTCAGCTGCCAGCTCGTAATAAGTTCACGTGCTACGTGACGCCGAGCAGGCTCGTAAAGAGTGTGCCACACTCACCGCCATGACTACAGATGGCGCTGACTGACACACCCACGTTTAAATTAACACATATACCCAATAAAGCGGCTGCGGGCCATAGCCGCCTTGGTAGCTCAGTGGTAGAGCATCTAACGCGTTATTCGGAGGTCTCAGGCTCGGTTCCTGCCCACGGCAAGTTATATATGCACGCTCGGCGCACAGCACGCCTCAGTGATCTAGTGTTCGAGAAGCATCACGATTGCAATAGATCGTTTTGTTAAGATTGCGTGCAAGACGCAAAAGCATCCAAGTTTATTTTAGAGCTTACATGTATACCTAATGTTGATAAGAAACATTCGATGCCTGATGATGTATAAACGACGGGGCGTCCCAAAGAATGATTATTTAACCGATGACCGACTCTGTTCGCCGCTATCATCGTATGCAGTGTGTGTTGCTGAAGTTTTGAGTTTCCCTTTTCCGGCCACAAGTTCGTCCAAAAACGTTTCCGACTGCTGCCTTCGTCTACGTCACGACCTCGCGACAACGTGTGCATGTGTGTGACGTTTATGGCGATGAATGAGACTTAGAGCAAATTCACATTCAAGATTCAAGCTTTGTTTACGGAAGTAATTGATTGATTGATGACTTATATGTGGGGTTTTAACATCCCAAACCCACCATATGATTATGATAGACGCCGTAGTGGAGGACTCCGGAAATTTCGACCACCTGGGGTTCTTTAACGTACACCCAAATCTGAGCACACGGGCCTACAACATTTCCGCCTCCATCGAAAATGCAGCCGCCGCAGCCGGGATTTGAACACGTGACCTGCGGGTCAGCAGCCGAGTACTATATAGACCACCGCGGCGGGGCTTGTTTACGGAAGTAGATATTGGAGGAGTCATGTTTACTCCGCTTTACGTTCACTCTTTATATATATGGAATGCGGGGCATGGGGCATCAAAACATCCGAGGCCATTAAAACACGAACGCTGCACAGAATTTATGACGGCGGCGACCACGTCGATTTCTATACCGACATGCGTCACTGCGGCATGCGGGAGACATAATTTGTGACTTGTTTTCCAGCTCATATAATCTCTTTATTTGCCATTCTAGCTTGCTACGTTCATTCTTCTTTGTTTTCTATAGCTTTCTTTTGTCGTTCTCTGCTCGTTTTTCATTGTTCTACTCTTGTATTTCCTTCCCCTTCTTTATTTCAATCCTTCTTTCCTAGAAAGTGAGAGAGAAATAATTTATTTACAAATATGTAGAGAGGTCCGACTGAGTTTCAGTTTGCTCTGGCTTGCTATACACTCTACACTGGGGAAGGGGTAGCGAAAGAGTTATGAAGGACGATGGTATAAGGTAGAGAGATTAGAATATAGTCCTGTGACGCTGCACACACATACATACATACATACATACATACATACATACATACATACATACATACATACATACATACATACATACATACATACATACATACATACATACATACATACATACATACATACATACATACATACATACATACATACATACATACATACATACATACTTACATACATACATACATACATACATACATACATACATACATACATACATACATACATACATACATACATAATCACTTTCGCTCTACAAGCATAGGTAGCACGATAACGTGTTAACCGACACCACGCCGCGGGTTCATCCCTGCAAGTGCGAGCTAATTACACGAAGGCGCCAGCACGCCTGCTGAGATATACTATAGGTGTGATTACTTAGGATTTCGTTAAGCGACAGGGGCAAGGCTCAAGGGGATTACTTAGGCTTTAGTTGATGAACAGCGACCAGGCTTACAGAAGGTACTCACAGTGTTATAGACGGTACAAGTGAAGGTAACATTAAGTGAAGTAGCAGTGAAAGTGACGCTAAAGAAGACAATGCAGCTTCTTGCAAGGAGACGGATAACTTCGTTTACTGGGTACGAGGGTCGTCATTATGCAGCACAATTTCCGGGCGCCTTCCGAATTATGTATGTGAACGAATGAAGCATACATTGTGATTTAGAGCCTTGGGCGTCGGCAGGATTTCGTTCCGGGCGTTGCGAAACCGTGTTGCATCGAGGTTATAGGGAGCTTCTTATTAATTCCCATTTTACGTATACATCGACATTGCGTAGGGGGAGGTGTAAATTGGACATAAGTTCTCATAACACAGCACAACTATTAACTAATACAATAGATCATCATCATCATCATCATCATCATCATCATCCTGACTACGCACACTGCAGGGTAAAGGCCCCTCCCATGTTCTGCCAATCAACCCGGACCTGTGCTTCTTGCTGCCACGTTATAGCTGAAAGCTTCCTAATCTCGTCTGCCCACCAAATTTTCTTCTCCCTCTCCCGCGGGCCGCGTTTGCCTTCTATTGGAGTCCAGTCAGTTATACTCTTTATGACCACCGGTTATCCTGCCTACGCTACATGCCCGGCCCCTGCCCATTTTTTTTTTAATTGCAACTATGATATCCTTTACCTCCGTTTGTTCCCTGACCCACTGTATGCTCTCTTCCTATTTCTTGACGTTACACCTATCATCTTTCTTTTCATCGTTCACTGCATCGTCCTCAAGTCAAGTTGAAACCTCCTTGTGAGGCAGCAGGTTTATACTCCGTATAGGTATAAGCACCGGTAAGATGCAGCTGTTATATACCTAATTACTCTTGAGGGATAGTGGTAGACTACCATTCATGATTTGAATATGCCTGCTGAATTTGAGCCACCCTATTCTTCTTCTTCTAGTTAATTCACTCGCGTGGTTCGGCGCCGTGGTGTCCTAAAGCAGACATATTCCTTATTCCTGTGTGTACCTATATAGCAAAGGCCTGTTGTCTACCGAGACCGTTGCGCATTAGTTTAGTTTTATGAATAATATAGACCTACTGTTCTGATTTCTGTGTCAGGTTAGGTAATCATAAGATGTAATGCGTCATCTGAGCTATCCATCAATGCAATGGCTTTTATATATATATATATATATATATATATATATATATATATATATATATATATATATATATATATATATATATATATATATATATATATATATATAACTCACGGCAAGTTATCTTTTCATCCCCTTTTCTTTCTTCCGATTTACATTACAATTGGTCTAATAAATTCCCCTATACATTCCTTGACATTATTGTATTTTACACTCGTCCGTCGGGTACATCACATTTTGTTCTGGGAATTAAAATCTGCGCCCACTTCTGAGAATCCGTTCCAGATCGGGAAGTAAAATCTCACGATTTGGGGAAAACAATAGCCCTTTGTTCTCCCTGTCTCGACTCAAAGTTTACTACAAGACGAACCGTTGTTTTGGAGCCGCCATTCATCACACTTACGCAAATAGCGGGCGCGCCATGTCACTGAACTATAAAAGTCGTTCTCCAGCCGCTCTCGCAGCCGCTTCCGTATGCATAGCGACATTTGCAACGTCAGACTTGGTCCCCGGTACAATATGTTTCATCGCTCCGTTCACATTACTTCATTAGGCGTTGGACAAGACGGTGTGCCAAGTGCGCGCCAACAATAGTCGCAGCTGTTTCTCCGTCGCCTCAGACTGCTTTCAGCCCAGCGTCCAGATCTCCTCGTTCCTGCTGCCGTTAAAAAAAAAAAAAAAAAGGAGAAAGAGAGAGAGAGGCGTGTTGTTTCTCATGGCGTAAGCCAGAAGCCAGCTATACTCTCGAAAGTTTAAGGTGACGTCGAGGACCTATAGTCAACCGAAAATTGTACATTAAACAGCAAGAAAAAAAATGGCAGGTTGTTTCCAACGCATTTTCCTAAGGCGACTCAAAGGCGAAGACCACACTCTCCTTTTTAACACTGCAACTGCTTGGCAAATCGTTCCTTGTCCGACGAACCAAAAACTATCACAATCATCATATGCGTGTATGAGCCACAGAAGGTAATGGAATGCCACTATACTCACCATTGATCTCCTAAAATTGAAGAGTGCAACATTTAGCTCGATAAATGATTGCGAAGCGATGGTGGTGAGACGATCGAAGACTTCGTGTACGTTCAGCGAGAGAATATTAGCGAACCGGAAAGTGGGCTGAGGGAGGACCCCGAAGCGATGGGAGGCTTACGCCAACGACGACATGCCCCTAGATCAATGAGCATTTCTGTCTTTAGAGTTCGGACAACCGTGTCGTGTCTGTGACTACCCGTGGTTCAATCCGAGCCTCTTTGCGCTCAGAATGGATGTAGAAAGAACCTAGCATCACCTATAGTTAAAACTTAGCAACGGCCTTGAATCAACCCAGAAGCAGCCAGAGTGTCTTCACAACCGTGCAGTTTAAGCCTTGCGCCGTGTAGTGCAAGCTTTGGTCTGTTCACTCTCGCCCTCCCTCGAAAGATTTGTGCACCCAACCGGAGCGTAGCCAGAAATTGTTTTCAGGAAGGAGGAGGGGGGGGGGGGGTTCAGCCATACTTTATGTGCGTGCATGTGTTTGCATGTGTGCGTATAAGCAAGTAAAATTGAAAAATTTCGGACTTCCCTGGCTATGCCCTTGACACCCGAGGTGGTTTTCCCCTGCCTCCGGGATCGGAGACATATGATCTTGCTGCATCCAGCGCAGCGTTCCGGCACTGCCGGCTTGGCAGTGACTCCGCTATCGGCCCACCTGTATGTGACCAAATGATGGCGTCATGTATTGAGTGACGTCGGGACGTAAGCTTCTCGCGACCTTAGATGATATCACGTGATGTTCCTTGCATTACTCGTTTTCACGCCGATAGTAACTTTTCGCGTTTGATTTGGCATACATGGCTTTCACCCTACAGGGACGAAAAAGGAACACCAATCTCTGCCCATCTTGTTTTCCTTCCTGGACCCTTGTGTTTTCCGTTCAGTCTTTCATTTTTCGTAAGTGTGGATTGCCAACTTGTCTAGCGTTCAGTTAATCTGGGTCATGCACATTGCACAGGCAACATTGGTCCTAGCTGCCCGACCATCAACCACGTGCCATTCGCGACGGCCGTCTTTCTTTCCTCGATTTATCGAAAGCTACTACAACAGAGATAATGATATGATTATAATATGGCCACGTTATAATTATGAGGAACACCTTAGTTGGTGGGGCTCTGGATTCCTAAATGTGCTCCTGAAGAGGTGCACAAGCGTTCTTGCACTTGGGATAGTGAGAAAGAGGCCACCGCTGCTGGGAATCGAGCTCGCATCCTGTAGTTGCATACACTTTACCCGCCACCTATTTAAAATAAAGGAGCCTTCACGAACCACTTTCTAGTTTCGTTTTTCAGGAGGTGTACACATTTCATGTCGCGGAACATGCGTTGTCGCACGGTATCAGAACGTTGAGGCGTTTGTACTGTGGCGTTCGGGCACTCGTTACAGATAGCTCGACAATGTGCAGCGCATTGATGGTTCATCAGTATATTGCCCTGTTGTGCCTCGTACAACAGTCGCATGGTCATCGTGCTTCGAACGGCGACGGATATGGATAATTGTGCTGTCTTGGCCCTGCCGGCTCCTTCTATAGACACCAGTTCGCCCCCGCCCTTCTCAACTACCGAGAGCAACATTCCAGGGCAGGATGCAAGGGAACTACGCGCACCTGAAATGTCGACTCGCCGACGCCGTGCAGATCTCGGCTGTCTGGCCCTTCTGGTCCGGGTGCATCTTCAACGAACTGTCGATTCCTCAAAATGGGTCATCAAGGTGCATCTTCGAACAACCGTCGTCAACTGGCCATTGAAGTCACGAGCGTGGTAATCTGCAGGATTTCTCCTCGGCACCGCGCGGAGGAGAATGTGGGTACTGGAGTCCCAATTTATTCCGGCGCATCGAAGAGCACTGAGCCTTTTCATTTTCGATCACACCATGTATATACTGTACATAAGGTGTTTCTCTCTTCGACACGTCGTGATGAATGCGCAGAGCACGAAAATCACTCGAGGTCCCACCGTCTACACCCGATTCACACCAGCGGTTTTTCAGCGCTGGGAGTCACGACCACTTGCCTTCCTTTCATAAGCGAAGCTGTCGATGGCTGGAAGTTCTTAAAAATAGCGGCCTCGCACGCAACGACGCCTTGAAGAATTTTCGCCACCCATCGCCACCGCCGATGTCTCTTTCACATTGTCGCGTTCTCGATGACAGCGCTTCCCACCAATCGCTGTGTCCCTCTGTCTGTCTCGTGACGTAGAGATCGCACTACAACATCCCCATTTATATCAGCCATGACCACTTGGACTCCTTAATTATGGAACGGTTCTAAGTGCAATATTTAAATTCTCGCCCGTGAACAAACCAGAAACGGCCCAATTTGGCGGACTTCTCAAGTAATTGGTCACTGTACGCAGCACCGTCCGTGCCGACAGTTAAATAGCACGGGAGACATTTGAAGTGCATATACGATGTTGACGAGGCTACAAGAAACGAGACTGCGTTGGTGTGTAAAATTATTCATCGCTTGCCATCAAATTCATCGCGGTGCCATTAAAATGAAGGATCGTCACTTCGGAAGATGACTAGATGAACAGAATACAATAAATCAGAGATAATTGTTCATGAGTAACGCGTTTTAGTGCGCTGCTTCACCGTGAAATTAGCAGCTCTAGCGATCCGCAATGCGAATCTCTTAGACGCGGAGAGCGGACTCGACTCCTGAAAGCGACGGCCGGATTACGACAGAACTGAAACGCAGCAACTCTTGGTTGCAACGCCTGTGTCTAGGATTCATGCGCGCCGCACCATTCCGTGTAAGTCGCGTCGCAAGGGTCACTGCCACCCGGATATCAACGCATCGCGTTGCGCACGCGACCAACACATCGTCAGTGGGCGTGACGGCTTCACCAAAAGAAGGCGAAGACGCGAAGCGAGTGCGCCCCCCCTTCTGACCATTGCATATGTGTGAACCATGGGCCGATTTCGACATGCCTCGCATGTGACAGCTGCCTTTTCCCGTCGTGTCCTTTCGGCGCCCTCGGCCGGTCTGGTGGAGGCAAAAACACGTCTTCAAGGTCACGCCGGGGCGACCTCGGTCTGACATCGGCGCTGGCGGCAGCAGCGCGTGCCAATTAAAACATAACCGCCGGATGCAGCAGCAGGCGCTGGCTCGCACCCGCAGCAATGCGTGTGCGTACAGCTTCTTTACCACGAAGTTTCCTACACACATTGTGGTTATGAGACGGAAAAGAAGAGAAAAGCTAGCCCCGTAACTGTCTGCATCAGCGTGCGACACCTCAACAGTAGCTCACAAGGGATGGGGGTGAGGAGGGATTAAAAAGGATAGTATCGAAGGTATAGAGAGAAAGAAAGATGCGCCAGGACAGCGAGCGACGACATATGAAAGATAGGAGAGATGGAAACACATTCACAGGAGTCCGAGGACGGGGCACCACTTGCGAGAGCTCTTGTCGGCGACAGGAGATGGCGTAGGGCTAATGCAGTCGGCTAGAGCTGCGCTGACGTCGTCGTACGGGAACCGGCGGCAGGAGGTGGCGTAGGACCAACCCAGTCGGCCAGAGCTGCGCTGTTGTCAGAGATCGCGAGAGACCAAAATTACTCCGGTCGTGTTTATAATAGTGTGCAAAGAAGCGACAGGGATGGCAGCTCATGTATAGCATGAATGCATGGTACAGGTTAAGTAAGAGCCTGGATGGCTATAGTTGGTAAGGTGAGGAGTGGTACAGTATAAACAACTTTATTCGGAACTTTCCTAAGACGAGATGGCTATCAGGCCGTGGCTCTTCAGCGCATGTGATGACGGGGCGTCCAGGCATGTGGTGATGATTATTACGCAGTATACTCCACTCCCCCAGGCCTCACTTGATGGTGACTGTCCTGGGAAACCTTGCGTGGTATAGTGTCCTTGCTACATCACCAAACGATGTGGTCCAGGGTCACGCTCTGTGTCTTGCAAAGTGTGACATAGATGTCAAGAGAGCCGGATAGATGTGTCGATAGATATGAGGGGGAGGGAGTGAGTATGTTTGAAACCGCCACTACGTCGTTTAATTGTGGGACTTTGTTTGGTTTTGGGTGCGCGCCTGGTGTGGTTTGCCTAGTTTACTTGTATATATGCGGGACGCCGTGAAGTATAACGAGTAGTTGTTTGTTTATTTGAGGAAAAAAATACGAAATTTTACTTTGGGAGGCAAAGACTAAAGGCTAAAAGCCTAACGAGGTCTCACCCCCTCTTAACTAATACAGTCTGTATCAGTGACATATACATTTGCACTTTAGTAACATATACCTCTACACATCGCTTACATATTTCACGCATATTTTACACATTTCATTAGCAGGGAATACTCGCATGTCATCATTTATTTATCTTGTATATTCGAAATCATCAATACATTCAGAACATGCATTTCTTGGCATACACAAACAAATATCACTGTTGGAACCAATCAATGTCGTCTTAGTATCACAGGTAACGACAAGAGAAATAAACAAAAACAAAGTGTACAAGTATTCTTACGTCAGTTGAAAAAAGAAGTGATTTAAGACAGGATTTCAAGTTAGATTTGAGAGTAAAACTTATATGAACAATTCGTGAAGGTTTGGGAATTGAATAACTTTGTGATTAATGTCCTGCTTCTCGTAGTTCGTGTGTGTTTTCTTGGTTTCGCGGGCAAAATTTCTGAAGCCATATTTTGTTGATATAGTGCATGGGTATGTAATATCCGGTTTATTTTTAAATATACATTGCATCAGCTAAAAACTATCACTTTTCTAACAGGCAGAATGTTGTGTTTAAGGAAAAATGGTTGAATATCTAGGTCCTTGGGATGACCTTTATATTTTTTTTATTACACGAAGCACCCGCTTCCGTGAAATCAATATTCTATCATTATTGGCCTTATAGCTGTTTCCCGCACCAACATTCCATATAAAAGTTTGGAGTAGAACAAGCTATAATACAGTGACTTAGATAATCAGGAGGGGAGGAACAAAGCGACTTTACCGAATGAGCTACATCTGTTAGGAGACTATTTACGTGAAGTGTCCATGGCAGGTGCTTCTGAAACTGGACTTCGAGGAATTTTTTCGTGCTGACTTGTTCAATTCCCTGATAGCTGAACGAAATGACAATATATAATTGATTCGCTTGTTAATAGGTGGGAACACAATTGTTGTGGCTTTCTGTGTTTTTATTTTAGTTTTGTTTTGTAGCCAGCCTGAGAGTTTTGGGTGGTAGATTTGTCGAAGCTTCTACCTCCTGAATGCTAGAGCCTGTGAAAAATATACTTGTGTCGTCAGCGAACATTTCACTTTCGAATGTGCACTCAACTTCACACACACACACACACACACATATATATATATATATATATATATATATATATATATATATATATATATATATATATATATATATATATATGTGTGTGTGTGTGTGTGTGTGTGTGTGTGTGTGTGTGTGTGTGTGTGTGTTTATTTATTTATTTATATATCACATGGCGTCACCCACAAGTCTTAGGTAAAATACTCAATAGTCTGAATTGATTTTGAAGTGCCAATTGAGGTGTCAGTGAGAATTGGAGTGAAAGGTTATTCGTAACGAGTTCCAATTTTAGCTTAAACCATGTTGCGTAACTTCCTATTGAAGAAAGATCACATTACCAAGAGGAAAAAAATTGTGCTTTTCAGCGGTTGATACTACAATAAATTCTCGATATTCTCAAAGTTCTCAACAACGCTGTATATCTTCCTGTCCGAATGTTCCAGAACAGAGGCCCCAAATTGTAACAGTACCGACGAGGTAAGTGGCAGAAATTCCTTCAATATAATTTCGATGGATTTTTTTTATTGAGGAAAAATGTCGGGGCAGTCCAGCAAGAAGAATTTGAGCGTTTCGGCCTCGTTGTAATTAATAGGATTATGACGGAGAGATTGCCAAACCAGCTCTGTGCATGCGCAATCTTGCCTGTCTGTTTTCTTTTACACTCTTTCCTGCTCCAAGGGAACTGAAGGCATTTAAAAGCCGACGAAGAAACGAGAAATGGAGTAATTAAGCAATAATGAAGCGTATATTCTGAGGCTTTGTTCAACTAAGGTGATCTTGCAATGACTCCAGAATCGGAAACATTGTAAGCTTTCTGCACGTGAACTTGTTTTACACTACCCCAGGGATGGGCCCACCTTTGACCAAGCAGTGATGTCACATGACGACTTTCCCATGTGACATCACAAAACTTTGCTATCTATGACGTCACGGTACCGTCATATGGTATGATGCGCGATGACTTTCAGCATACGTCTAATTGACGCCACCACCGACTCGAGACGCCGACGAGGGACGCTCATCGAATTTCGAATTTGATGTGACATTTAAGGATTTCGCCTTTGAGGATAGGGGATTAAAACCTGACACAAATGACGAGATAAACAGACAGACAGACAGACAGACAGACAGACAGACAGACAGACAGACAGACAGACAGACAGACAGACAGACAGATAGATAGATAGATAGATAGATAGATAGATAGATAGATAGATAGATAGATAGATAGATAGATAGATAGATAGATAGATAGATAGATAGATAGATAGATAGATAGATAGATGCTACTGACGAAAGAGGATGCAGACATCAGGACAGGTGGTGCGTGCGGCCGGTCGTTTCGGAAATCCAGGAAGCGCGTTGGCGCCCCTCTGTCTGTGCGCACACGGCCTCGCTCCGGCAGCCGTGTCACGGCGAGGCCATTTAGACCCACCCGCGGGACGGCGCCGCCATCGCGTCGTCGTCGCCAGGTGCATCGAGGGGCTGGCCTCCTCCCCATCACGCCATCAGCTTATCGCATCGAGCGAACAACGCACGCGAGTTCCCGGACATGAACGGCGACACGACCGGGCGCATCTCGGCACAAAACCCGCGGCGCCAGAGGGTCGCCCAATGCGCGTTCATTGTCCAGGGACGGGAAGTGTATATGCACGCCAATAACAAAGTAAAACGCTGCAGTGAAGAGACGCTAGAAAGAACACGTTCAACCGTTTCTTTCTCTCTTTCATGCATCAAGATTCGGAGCAGAAAATTTAAAAAGCGAGAAAGAAGTGTGCGAGCTTCCCAGGATACACGAAGAGAAAAACGACTTTTCTGCTACTAGTATATTGTACTCTTTTACGATACCAAAGACAGGGAATTGTTCAAGACAGTTAAGCAAAAAAAGCATAGGCAACACTGTTTGTGGTGCTTAACTGCAGTGTAATGACTGTGACCCAGGCGCGTAGCCAGAATTTTTTTTCAAGGGCTTTTTTTTTGGGGGGGGGGGGCACCATTTTGATTTTGGGAGGGGTACCCCATTAATGGCCATTTGTCACACTCTATGACGCGGAGAAAAAAATGTCAAGGGGGGCTGGTGCACGTGCCCGCTGTGCGACCTCCTGGCTACGCCTACGCTGTGACCTAAATTGCAAAGAATCAAAGTGGACGAAAAAGCGCCCTTTCCGTCGGTGGAATCCGATCGAATCCTCAACCTTCGAACTGCGCTACAGTTAAACACAACAAGTAATGCCCGCTTGGCTTAACTGTTTGTCTTATTGGTTAATTGTTTCAAAATACCAAAACACTACGCTTTATGCGAGAAAACACTTCCTAAGCGAGAAAACGCCCAAAACTGAGAAAATGTGTGTGCCGATGCCCCCTTGGAGTTCCCGACGCAGTCGTCGCAGGGTCGTAGTTTTTCGCGACGTCCACAAGGTCCTATGTAGCTCCTAATCGGTGAAAATGAAGTACGTTGTCTTCTATGGGAGCTTATTTTATCGCAGCATATCATTACACATACGTATATACCAAAAGCATTGGCTACAGTTACGGCGATCGGCTGCTGACACGGTCGCATTGAAATGGCGACGCTACAGATCTCACGTTTACTCTTAGCACTATCTGTGCGCGTAAGTTGTGGATTAGAGCACTGCACAGTCCGTATTTGCCGGTACGGGCCCGACCCGAAAACGCCTTACTCCATCCAGGCCGAGCCCGGCCCGATGTTTTTACATATGGCCCGTACCTCGCCTGCACCCGAAAGGTTTGGGCCCGGCCCGGCCCGTTTCAGTCAATTATGCCTTGAGTACAAACGAGGCACGGTCCGATCTCCGGTTATTGTGACGATAGCTGCCTCACAAGATATTTTCTCAGAGTGTTTCGAGAACGTCTTTCAGTGTCACGCCTTTCTCTGGTACTGTGTATACTTTCGGTCAATTACGTCTGTAACACTTATGCGAAATAATGGCAGGGCAATATAAATCATAATTGGAGTCATAGCTAGCTGTCTCATGTACGCAGTGTAGTCTTATTTACGTAGTCTTATTTTGGCATTTCGAAGAACGACCACAAAATATAATACCACCACAAACTGAAAAAAAATAGATAAAAGCAGAGATTTTAGTTTGAGTCTACCCAAATTTAATGCGAGCTGGGGCTCAACTGTTGAGTAAAAAAAAGTAGCAAGTCTCTTGCAATCTTGACTTATTGCACAATACAATAAGAAAAAACGTTCTCTAGCTGCTTCCAGGAGGAATCCAGGCTGGGCAGCGTTACATAAGTTAAAGCTGTCGTGTCGACTCCTGCCCAGGCACTGTCTCCGATGTACACTACGTTTTCATGCTCAAAGCAAGAAGGTTCTTAGACCCACCCCGAGTCACCGCCACCACAGTGCCATAGATCTGTCAAAACGAGCCCCATCCGTTCGCAAGCGAGAAACCATCCTCGCTGTTCCCTGAAGATGCCCATCTCGTCGTCTTCGTGTGACAGCCTTCAAGTTTTGAAACTGTTATGTCCTAAAGCAAGAGCGAGCCGAAGTGAGTCAGCCGTCGGCTTATATATAAGTGACTTTTGAAAGGGGAAAAAGAAAAAATAAGCGCGCTTCCGTTACTGCCTCTCTCTCAATGGAGGACACCTCCATGCACAGTTCTGCGCAGGGGATGGGAATAAGGATGGATTAATAAAAGAATAGGGAGGAATTAAAGTAAAAGAGGGAGGCGCAGGGACAGCAACATACGGAAGTAAGGAGAAGATAGGAAAGATGGATACGGCCGCAGAAGTCCGAGGACGGGGCGCCACTCACCGAGAGCTCTTGTCGGCGTCAGGAGATGGCGTACACTCTAAACCGAAATTCGACAAAGTTGGACTAACTGCAGTCGTTAAACCAACGGACGAACGGTTCGTCCAACAGGGACTAAGTGCGTGACAGTGCGTATTGTGCGCAAACGCCCGGCAATGAAGGGACCAACGGGGAGGGTAAGGCCCAAACTCCATAAGCGCGAAAATGCACGCGACAGCGACGAGCGACGCGACGTAGAACGGCGTCGCGCGATCAGTCGCTAGCGCAGGCAAACCTCATTCACGCGACGGCTTCGGCGAGCGAATTCCACTGTTGCTGGCATGAGGCCGTCAACTCGCACCAAGAAAACCGCGTAGCGAGCGGTTTCCAATTAAAAAATAAGATATATTGTTGTGTAATGGAACGGAAAGTGTTTATTATTGCCTTGCAGCATTTTTTATATGCGCATGCGTAATAAACATTGCGTTATTTCTTGTTGCGCATACGTGACTCGGGCAGCGTCACGTGCACCTATGTAGTCTTCGTCTTTTCCGGTTTTTCGCTATTGGCTGCTTGAGCCCAGCACTTCCGGGCGATGAGCGACGGTTTCCAAATCTGGAGAACCGAGCGATCGCGCGAAAACTACCCCGCGACACGTCGCGCGAACGCCATGTTTCGTCGCTCGTCGCTGTCGCGTGCATTTTCGCGCTTATGGAGTTTGGCCTTAACCCATTAGTGCCCCTTGTTGCATATCTGCAACACCCAGTTCCGTGCCCTGCCGATTGCAAGGATCCTAATGCACTGGTAAAAGTTCTCCATACTATGCTATTTCGAGGGTTCTTCGTTCCACCCAGTACCAGTTTAAGCCGCTTGGGGTCCACATTCGTCGTATCTGCAGTTTGCAAAATGGCAGCATCCACGTCGTCGTCGAGCTCTGCAATCAAGGTACTGTAAATATTTTTTTATGAGCCCTCAAGTTAAGCTGCGTTGCTTTTTTCACTGAATGTGTGTTCGAAACACTCTTGACAGTAATCTAGAACCCAACAGTTAGTTTTTCGCTTGCTCTGTTCGAGAAAATATTTTTTGCACGTGGTGTGTTGCACATATGCAACAGTGGGCACTAAATGCCACAATTTTCATTGTTGCAGATATGCAACATTGCTTTTCTGCTTGAAACGCGTCTTACATATCGTGACACGCATTCATGTGGAGTGTGTGAACGGATGTCTGTTTGCTAATTTTGCTGTTTTAACGATTTTTCAGGGACATACTGCAATTTCAACCTCAACATTCTATTCTGTTCCAAAAGAGAGGCCGAAGCGTTTTGTTCATGCAAACCTGCTGGATGTTATCAACCCTAATGAGAGCGATTTTTCCGCTGATGAAAAAAGTGGCGAAAAAGTGTCTGGAGACAGCAGTGATGAAGAAGATGCCATTCAAACTGAGGTAGAAGAAGCTGAGGAAGAGGTTGCTACCTCGACAGATGCGCCTCCGGTAGATCGGATACTGCAGAACATGAAAAGGCGGTACACATGGGTGAAGAAGGATTTTGATATCGAGGCAGGTAATTTCGAGAGCAACTTTCCGCTGCCACCTGCAGAGCCACTGAGTGCAGTGGAATACTTTGACATGTTTGTTTCTCGATCCATGCTAAAGGCTGTCGTCGATGAAAGCAATAAGTACTACTTTCAAAAACATGGAGCCACTCTAAACCTCACCGTGAAAGAACTTACATCTGTTCTGGGCATGTTTTTCAGGATGGGACTCGTAAACATGCACAGGGTTCGTGCTTATTGGGAAAATGGAAGTACATATGAATTAGTAGCCCAGGTAATGTCCCGTAACAGATTTGAAAAGATCACAAGCCACCTGCATTTTTTCGATAATGAAGCGGCCAATGACAAAGTAAAAGAAGACGAATGCTGGAAAGTGCGCCCATGGCTCAGTTCCTTGAGCAGCAACATGGTTGTCTTGCCCCAAGAAAAAAAATCTGCAGTGGACGAAATCTTGATCCCTTTCTGTGGGCGGTGTTACATTCGTCAGTACATGCCTAATAAACTAAAGAGTAAATGGGGTCTAAAACTTTGGGCACGTTCTGGGGAATCAGGTCTGTGTTATGATTTCGATGTCTACCAGCGCTGCAACAAAGGTTTTTATGGCAGCCAGGGTGGCTACCAGCTTGGGTTGGGAGCTGGTGTCGTGCTCCAACTGTGTTCCAGCCTACCGAAGCGAGACGACAACCTAGTTGTCGCTGATAACTTCTTCACAGGCCCTCAGCTTGTAGAGGAGCTTTAAAGAATGGGAATTTCCTATATTGATACGGTTCGTGAAAACAGACTCAGCTGCAGCAAGTTGATGGATGAGAAATCGAAAAAGCGAGGTCGGGACACCTGTGATACTTCAGTCACTTCATGTGACCAAAAGACAATGGTGGCAGTGAAGTGGCATGACAACCGCACTGTTACTCTTCTTTCGAACTGCATTGGTGCTGACCCGCTTACATCAGTCAAAAGGTGGGACAGCAAGGAGAAAAAGCATATTTTTGTCGATTGTCCAGCGATCATTTCTTCCTACAACAGATCAATGGGCGGCGTGAATCTTCTAGACAAAATGTGCTTCTCCTATCGCTTTTCTATCAGGTCTAAATGCTGGTATATGTAATTGTTTTGGCCCACGCTCAAAATAGCAGCTGTTAATGCATGGTTCATGCACAAGAGAATTCTCCAGCAGCACAAACTGCCGCCTACACCCTTGAGAGCATTCCTCTCTGAGCTCGCAACGAGTCTGATCTTGCTCAACAAACGACCACCAGGGCGCCCTTCGATTCAGAATGTCACATCATTCAAGAAAGTGTGCCTAAATGTCCCCCGGGATGTCAGAAGAGACAGCAACGAGCACTGGCCCACATGGAATGCAAAACTGAACCGCTGCAAGGCATGCCCAGGAGGGTACACCTATGTTTCGTGTGCCAAGTGTAAGGTGATGTGTTTCAACAAAGACCGTAACTGTTTTGTTAGTTTTCACCAATAGGCGCCAAACAGCTATGCTTGTATTGTGCTTTCTTCAATTTGAAAATTCGTCAAAATTATTGGTAGCAATAAAAAGTTTCTTTCACTTGGATTGGCCTTCATTTTATACACTACTGCCCATTGTTGCACATATGCAACATCCCACTGTTAATTCGCAGACTATATCTTCATGTTTTTTATTGAAAACTTGCACTCCTAGTGACTCTAAGGACATGGCCAAGAAATATTTTGAAGTTTGGAAAAATGTTTCTCATACTGGGAATTAATGGGTTAACTGCGCCGCGATCGCCTTCTGTCGATGCTGCAGCGGAATGATCGGCGCGGTCGGCGATTATTCAAATAAGTTATATCGCCTATACGCCAATATGAAAGCGAAGCACTATGAAATGAATAGAGGATGCTATGAAAGGCAGGTATAACGCGCAGTCAATGCACACAGCAAGCGCCCTCGCATTTCCACCATGCCGGCATGGGCGAGCCGAAACTAAGTGAAAGTTACCGCGAACACGGGCAATGCGGATCACTCGCTTCAATGTGCTGAATTAGAACTACGAACTACACTCACAACGCTAACAAAAGTAAGCAGTTCGTCAGCGTTCGGCTGCCAGTGTGAGTGGATTGCCGGCACACGCTAACGAAACGTCGTTCGCAGAAAAATAATATCTGCTGCATTAAAGCTCAGATAAACGTATGTCCTTTTCTCCATGCGACAATCGTTGCCAAACACCGAGCGAGAAGGCGATCGCGGATGCGACTAAGCGTGCAGCCGGCGACGCACAGCGAGTGACTTACCAGCACGATGAAAGAACCGTGTCTGCGAACGGTCTCATCGCTGTAAGTATACACATATCTACATCACTCCGTAAGACAACGCGAACATTGGACACCTACCTATTGTTCATTTGCGACTAAAATAACGACGGCACGCGAGCCGCATGTTGCGATCTCCGGTGGTCGTTTATACTCCCCGTAAGCCTAAGCGGCGCCGCCGTCAAGCCGACAGACACACTATGGCATCGGCGGGGCGCCTGGCTGCTTCGCCGACTTTCCTGCGCGAGCGCCGCTGATATGTTTGTGGTTGCGGACTCGTGCACCAGCACTGCGAACGCTAATTCAGCCGACATGATTGAATGCCAGCTGATAATTCGTATTCTATGTGAGAGAGATGTTGGAGATTAGATGGATGTCCATATTAAAAGATCGGTGCGCTTCGGTGCTACGAATTAGCCCATGCAAATTTTCCCGTTACAGTGTCAATGTTTATTGTTATTTTAAGCCGAGTAGAAGTCGCCCACTGGCACTAGATGGGAGGTCAAAATACTGTGCTATATATATCCGATAGTTCGTTCTTGTAGTGTAGCGCGGGCGGTCAGTGTTTGCGGTGTTTTATTTTGAAATAATAGCGCTTATGTACGTATGTGTGCGTGTGTTGCGTGACCAGTATACTGCGTTCTTCAGTGCTGATTAAATTGCAATAAACATAAAAAATAATCCACAAGTGCAGGGTCGCCATTTTTTTATCTTGTTATTCGTCCAGACGGTTCAACTCTTAGTCCCACTGGAGCATTCTACGAAGACTAACGTTTAAACCCAGTGGAGAAAGTGCTAGGGGGTAACAGTTAAACGCTTGCAGTTGCTCCCGCAGTTAGTCCAAAATTGGTTCATAATCTGTGGCAGCCCATTTAGTCCCCTGAAGAACCAGTGACATACCCCACTTTAGTCCTTTTCGGCTTAGAGTCGTAGGGCGAGCCAGTCGACTAGAGCTTCTTTAGCACTCCCAATCTAAAAGGGCGTGTCGGGTGTCTGGAGAGCCTTCCCACAGGGACTGGCAGCGGGAGAATGGGTTGCCTAGTCGCCGATGGCCGAATGCATCGGTGGGAATATGGTAGCAAAGTCTGGCAGTCTCTGGCTAGCAGTTGTGGTTGCACACTCACAGGCTGCAGCTCGTGGCAGCGACGATGGAGGAGCATTAATGAGATATGTGGCAGAAAGGAAAACGCGGAGATTATGCATGCATGTTGGGAAGGAATAGTGGAAGGTAAGAGAGAAGCCAATTTTGGACCATGTGAAAGGGTCTTTAACGTGCATCAAGGAGGAAGGAACGACTGCCTCTTCAGGTCACCTAAAACTGTGTTTATCATTCACTGGAACGTAGCTGGAGTGGAGTCCAAAAGGGAGGAAGTCGTAAAGGCCATCAGGGGTTATAAACGGCGTTTTTTTTTTTCAATCTTCAATCAACTTCAATCTGGCAGTACGCGCTACGGAGATTTATCGAAGGGAAGTAGCGGGCATGTCGCAGGCGATCTAAATAGTCACGGCGGTACGGGGAAGTAGATAAACGTTTTTCTTAGTAACGAAGTTCAACGTAGATAAACGTTTTTCTTAGTAATCAAGTTCAACTTGCGGTAATTTACACGGAACCAGAGCGAGCCATCTTTCTCCTCAACCAGTACAACAGGTGACGCCCACGAACTTGACGACGGTTGAACGACGTCGTCATCGAGCACTTGTTTGACTTGATGACTGAAAGAATCCTGTTCTCCCTGTGATACGCGGTAAGCGTGTTGACGCACCGGTTTGCACGTTTGGCTCAGTGATGAGCTTGTGTTTAATTAACGGAGTCCGCCGGGCCTTCAATGTGATGCCAAAGCGATCGCTAAAAGATGACAGTAAACCGAGGAGTCATTGCCCCAACCGCGGCTTCATTTCAGAAGGCGTCAGCATTTTAGTCGACAAAATAAGTTTAATAATAGCGTCACACAGCAAAGCCAAGCAGCGCACACACGCCATTATACCTATATGTATGAGACCCGGGCCTAGTATGGGCGTGATTTAAGACCCGACCCGAGCCCAAAGCTCGTGGGCAGGGCCCGGCCCGCACCCGGTCCAACAATCCGTTACCCTGTGCGATCCGGGCACGGGCTTTCGGGTCGGCCCGCGCAGTGCTCGACTGTGGATACGTTGAAAGGAGCCCGCGACGCATACAACCTCAAGGTCACAGATGCCCCACCCACTGCACATGCATGCCGTCCGATTGTAAAGAAAGACGAAACGGCCCGGAAAAAGTAAACTCCACCGGAGCAGTGTCAGGCCGTAATGCAATACAGGGAATTTCCAGTAGCCTGATCATATACGCAAATGCGGCAGCTGTGTATGGCACCATTTTATTTCCAGCTTCTGTGACCCGAGAACAATCTGAAGAATGCAGGCAACACGCGGCGTTCCCTTTGTCGATGATTTAAGACTGAACAAAAAAAAAGAAAACGATAGAGCAATTGAAAGAAAAAACAAATACGCAAAATACCTTCAAGCAAAAATGCTCGCGCTCTTTCTAGCACAATTGTGCGATCCGTATGTGGGTCTCTTTGTCCCTGCCCTATCTCTATCCCTAACCCTTTAATCCTCCCTGTACCTTTTAATCCCTCCTTACCCCCATCCCTCGTGAGCCACTGTTGGTGTCACACTCTGATGCAGACATTTACGGGGCTCACTTTTATATTTTTTCTCTCTTTTAAGAACCACTTACACTGTCACATTCACACACGCACATAACTCACGCACATAACTCACGAACGCACTTTCGCAACGCTCGCAAGTGTCGTTCGAGATTGGTGGGCTGCGTTCACGAACAGAATATTGACATCATGACTAACTGGTGTTCCATTTTCTTTAATAGAGAGCTTTGTTGTTCTTCCACTGAAGAATATATATATATATATTTATATATATATAGTGAGAGAGAGAGAGAGAGAGAGAGAGAAAGAGAGAGAGAGAGAATCCCGAAGCTGCCCACGACTTAATCGATATCCACGAGGTTCTCGTGCTGTAGTAGCACTGCCCGGCTACATTTCCAAGCCTTTTGCATAGGTGGGGCTAACAGCCCAGCCGCAGGTAGAGAGAGAGAGAGAGAGAAAAGGCACAGCGGTCCCTCGCCTCTGCATGGGAGTCGTAATGAAGCTGCGCCGTCGAGCATTGTCCTGCTACAAATAACCGTAATCATCGACGGGACGCTCGCCGCAGCAGACGCATTCTTTCGCCGCCGCCACCGATTGTCCGCCCGGCGCCGCGCGGCAGCGTCACGTTTTCGATGAAGAAGAAAGGCGAGGATCTCCGCAGGTTTCGGCAGTTTCTTCTTTTCTTGCTTTGTTGAATTTTGAGTACGTAGCGTCTCGCAGTTTCTTGCCTTGGTAACTGAGTGCAGTGTGCAGGCAGCGCGAAAGGAACATTAATGCTGGCGGCCTGGAATCTCTCGACGGAACAAAGAAAGAGGCGAGGAAAGCGCGGCTTCCGAAAGGCGTCACTTTTCGTCTCCATGAAGACGGTTTTCTCCTCTGCCGAGCGTCATGACGAAAAAAAAAAAAACAGAAGAAAAGGAAGACGAATTTTAAGACTGATGCTACAATGCTTTGAAAAGTAAAGACAGACAAACAAATAAATAAATAAATTAAATAAATGCTCGTGATTATGGGAACCACACGGGTTTCCCAGAACGGAAACGACAACAACGGCAACAATATAGAAATTGTCAATTCAAATTGACCTCGTTTTTGGCGTCGTTATCGACCCGCTCTGTATCTGCCACATTGTCAACATTGACAACAGACCATTCTTTGCCAGCACATTGAA
Source organism: Rhipicephalus microplus (assembly GCF_043290135.1). NCBI lineage: Eukaryota > Metazoa > Arthropoda > Arachnida > Ixodida > Ixodidae > Rhipicephalus > Rhipicephalus microplus. The sequence goes on from NC_134703.1 coordinate 56,637,634, forward strand.
CAAACTACATAGTATTGCACCTTTTGTGGACTGTAGCTTTACGGGCTCAGTCATAACATTATCTTATTTCGACTTATGGGCGCCGCCATCTTGGACTGATAAGCGATTGTTTTGTCGCCTTTCAGCGTCATAATATGAAACGATAATTATATAATGAAACGTCAAATGGTATGACTCAAGCGTTTTCGTGTGTGCGGGTTTACCTTAGCACTGTTTGTTTATTGATACGGATACAAAACTGCAACGTTATCAGTCCAAGATGGCAGCGTTTGAGCGTGTCAGGAAAACGGTTGTGAGCTGATTGATTGATACGTATAACGTCTCAAACCCACCATATTATTGTGAGAGACGCCGTCCCGTGCGCGGTAGTTGTCCGCCGCCGCCATCGCCGGTGTACGTAACCACAATTGCACGATATAAAAAAAAAACAGAATGAAAAACACCAACAATATGGGGCTCGAACACGGGTAACCTGCGTGCCAGTTCTACCACTGACCCAAGCATCTGCTCCAAACGCTGTTCCATACTAACCCTAGGCAATATTGATATCGGCAATGAAATCGCGTTAATATAAAAAAGCGTTTTAGATTCATGCGAATTTCGTAACGAGTGGTTCATAGAATGCTCCAATCCATTACTAAAGCTTCAGCCATTACTCTTCATTTTCGTGAGCCACATCACCAAAACATTCCAGCAAAATTTACTGCAAGCGTGTAGCAGCCGGGTACAATGCTTCTTCGAAGAATGACGAAGGATGGCATAGTGAACGCCTGCCTACTAAAAAAAAAACACAAAAAAACACACTGTGATGGTTTATTGCGTAGTGGGTATCCTGCAAGTGTGGTAGTAATAGTTGTCCAAAGCCTGTTTCAAAGAGGCTCTGAAAGGTCGATCTTTCAGCTTATTCTGTGACTGTGCAGCGCGTTTCGCGCAGGCATGACGGTTTTTATGAGGTCAAGGTATCTTTGCATTCCTACGTCCCAATCAATCTTTATAGTCTGCGTAAGTTGTACACACATAATTGTGCGCTTTGATAGAACAACAGGGGCACAGATAACAATTGAATACCTCCATGCACGAGCTCGTAAATTAGCAACCATGACTCATCATCTGCGACGTATCATGATATCGACTGATTTCTTGAAAAGAACATGTTTCTGGAGCTGAAATATTTGGAGTGGGGCCAGTTTTCTGAGCTCATTGCATCCTTCAATAAATAACTCACAAACAATACACGAATTGAGCGGGAAGTACAATGAGATTTATATTTGAAGTTCAAAATATTTGTGCATAACTAAATCACTCGATACGCTAAAGGAAGCGGTAAACTTGAACAATGTTGGCAACTGCCAGAAACAAAATTCTGACTTGAGAGGGCGCTAGCAGTTGTTGTAGAGCCAACATGGCAGCTGCCTATCTCGCTTCAAAACAGCATTCTGACCGTGAGAGGTAACGCGCTGAAACTGCTCTAGCTTGCATATTCGATTGCTGTTGTTATTGAGATTTGTTGAATTGCCCATCAGAGTATAGAGGTCTACCCGTATGGTTGATCGTATGGATCGGCAAGAGATCGCATATGCGAGTGCATGCTTCGAGAAGTGCTCCCTTACATCTCGTCCCCTAAAGTAATTTTTCGGAGGTTACGTCGCATAGGGTGAAGGCAATTTGGTAACACCTGTTGTCTTTGGTAACTAGGCTTTTCATTCGTCTTTTTACAACTTTACCGACATGCATATTTCGTTCTAGATCGAGCGTACTAGCCTGGTATTGGTTAGTGCCCGTGTTTTGCTGCTACTGTTTCTTCTACTGGAACAGGTGCTCGAAGCTAGCTACTCATCTTGACAAAGGTGATTATCTAGCTTAGAGCTAGCTACTCACCACGTTGACAAATATACACAGGGATGCATAGCGCTTGTTGGTAGTGAAAATAAGACAAGCTTCAAAGCCACATCTATTGTACAAAAGACGTGGCAAGGTTCTTGCCATCTTGTTGTGTACTACATTTCCGCGTTCCTTCTTTTTTCTGCTTTTTAACCAGGTGGGTATGTATATACCCAGCATACATAAACAGCAAAAAGACTCTTGCTGAAGGCCGGAGGTTACCAAAATCGCAGGTAAGCATGACTGAAACTCGACACTGGTGTTTTTAAGAGCTCGACGCGAACGATATGCTTTGGTGCTGTCAGCAAGCTGCTTTCATTATATTACATTGTTCGTAGTGGCAGAGCGCCATGTATTCAACATTACATTGCTCATCATTACAATGCCTCAACTACGATACGTGCCGTAGTGAATTCTTTTGGATTAACTTTGATCGCCAGGGTATATTTAACATGCACCTAGATCTCGCTGCACTCTCTGACATTCCATCCCTGTCGGATAGTGAACCCGCGTCCTCATGCTTAGTAGCTGCAACACATCTCAAGCTGCAGCAGTTGGTAAATTAAGTGCCTTTACCTCTGTGAAATATACATTTAACAGGAATCTGAAAACCCTGCAGAACCCTGTTTTGACATCTTAGTTAGCTCATCTGATATGGTAGGTGAGAAAAACTAGCTGTACTAATATTGTGTTTCCCGTTATACATAGTGGGCTCATGTTAACCTGTGTTGTAATTACCGCCATTGCTGTGTCTCTTGTACCTTTTTAAGAAATATTGTGTTCTTAAGCACCTTGTGTTTGCATTTATTTTCTTGCAACAGTGTGTGGAAAACCCGACCTACCAGGAGATTCGGGACGTTCTAGATGCAACCGGCTTCAAAGTAGGAGTCGAGGTATGAAATTGCTCAGCTTCCTCAATAACACAACATCACAACATGGAACGCAGCTGTATTTTGTATAGAGAAGTTGTGTCATATTTACATAACGAAATGCTCTTATTGATGGCCTATAGCGCATTTGTTGCAGTCAAAATATGTTCCGATTTGTGCCCATTTCAGAACAAGTTGTATCCCCGGGAACAAAACAAGGACAGTCTGCTGTATCGAGGTCGCATTCGGGTCCAGTTGAAGAATGACGACAGCACACCATGCAACCCTCAGTATCCCACACGTGAGTCGTCAGCTACATTTGATCTTATGCACTCTCTAAGGGTGCTATCCTGGTGTGATTATATCACTTTGTTTATGCCTTTCAGCTTCATTAGCCTCCTGCCATTGATAAAGCGGCATGGCCTGGAAATTTTGACCAGTGGTGGGAAAAAAGTCATAGAATAGCAGAGGAACCGCTCCTGAGTAGCAGACCAAATGCCAAATGTCGCATCCATGATGCACAGAACTTACAGCCATGGGAATAGGCTAAACGAACACATTTGGCAGCGTTTCAAACTTAAAGGGGTCCGGCAACACTTTTTCTGTATGGTCGGAAAGTGCAGCTGATAGGTAAGTGAGGCTTTTAAGAACGTGTGAGCCAAACATAGTGCAGCACATGGCCCAGAATATACAGTTACTTCTCAAAGTTAGCTAAAAATCACTCCATCTCTCGGCCAGTGATGTGATAAACCTAAATGACTGCGTCATAAACACAAAGTCCATGGTTGCTGCGAGATGCCGTGATGTGCCTGCACGCTCACTCGCAATTGCACCGAGATTAAGACAAGTGTTTGAAGAAAAAAAAAAAAGGAAAAGAAAGTGCTCATAGTCATGGCACGACCTGAGGAATGAGTGTAGCTTTCCCCCTTGTGATTTTCAGCATGCTCACTAGCACAAAAGGAGATAGAAAACACTTTGAGCATGCTACAAATCCTGGCAAGTCGACTCATATTTGATAGCATTCTAAAAAATATTTGTGGCAGTTGTTTCTTCGGGCAATAAACTTCAATAAAGCCATTCGACGATTAGTTGGAAAAGTGTTGCAGAGCCCCTTTAATATTGTACTAGTGAGTGTTTTTTCTAATAAGTGCCATCCGAGTTATAACACTACACCACAATTTGGCATGGGCATCAGTAGTACAGGCACACTGATGCCGTGACATTGTATATAGTACAAACTTGAAAACCATGCTCTTATCATGCCGCCATCCTACTATCATTATCTACCTGCCATGGTGGTCTTGTGACTAAGGTACTCGGTTGCTGACCCACAGGTTGCGGGATCGAATCCTGGCCGCGGCGGCTGCATTTTCGATGGAGGTGAAAATGCTTTAGATTTGTGTGCTCAGATTTGGGTGCACGCTAAAGAACCCCAGGTGGTGGAAATTTCCAGAGTCTTCCACTGCAGCGTCTCTGATAATCATATGGTGATTTTAGCATGTTAAACCCCAGATATTATTAATATTATTACAACGAAAGCTGTTATAAGATCACAACATGAGTCGCGCTCGGCGCCATAGTTGCTTGCTGCTGGTGATCGTAACCACTACCGCACAAAATAACAAAAAAAAAAACTCAAAAAACACCTAAGACATGTGGTGGCATCAGTGGGATTCAAACCCGGGTCCACTGTGTGCGAGCCCAGTATTCTACCACTGAGCCACACCAGTGCTTGCGACTTGTTTGCAAACTTGTCTTAGACAGGCTTCTTGTCGGGAAAGGAATCGTGTTAATATGAGTAATAGTGTTTCAGAACAGCAAAGGAACAACCAGGCATCACACAATGGGAATCGCGTAATGAGTGGGTCGTCCAATACATTACAAAAGCTTCTTAATCACCTATTAATTGTGGCACATACCCACTTTAGGCGTAATTGTTCATCGTCGTCAGCCACTAGATGCAACACAAAATTCGTTGCAAGTGTTTAGCAGATACCACACTTCTTCAATGAAAGACGAAGGATAGCATAGTGAATGCCAGCCTACTACACAGAAATTATGATTATTTATGGCATAGTGTGTACCCAGCAAGTGTGCTTCTAGCCTTTACCCAAAGAGTGTTTAGAAAGGGCTCTGAGAGGCCACTCATCCTGCTTTCGCTGCGCGTTCCGTGCAGGCCTGGCATTTTTAAAGATTATGGTCTTTCTTAGGGACCTTCGACGCAAAAATGTTTGTCTGTCTGTTTGTACATTTGTCTGTTTGTCCGCCCTTAACGGTACCCTAAACGGCACCCAAGTGGCCAAACGATACTCCAAACGGCCGACCCCGTCCACAGCGACCGCCAATATTGCTCAAGATTCAGTGTCCATACTTGTGCGATTGTCAAAGAAAAAGCAATTATTGCGCATATCTGAGGCGCCATAACAGCATGTCAATATTCTCTATGTGTCTCTCTTACTAGAAAAGGCATACATAAGTACTTCTAAGGACCGTAGCATTTATCACGTTGTGCTGACCATGCAACGCTTGCATGAAAAGGCAAGTGTTACCAACGCTTTGCTAAGACGACACGGTAGTGGCACCTACCTGTTGCCTTGTGTCCTACACCTTATCACCTCCGAGACTGGTGTGCAGGGTGCTCGCGCTTTGTTTTCCAAAATAACTGCCAGATAGCGCTCATGTCTCACGTGTGACGTGACTTGATGTGCTTGTTCGCCTCCGCTGCACGCTCGAGGCATTCTAACGCAGCGCCTCCAGAGTACCATTCACCGATTTTCTTGCGCAGAACATCAAATAAACATTTTGTTCCTTGTCTCCAGACACAAGACTGTCGTCTTTCGATGACATTTGCAGTGTAACATGCAGATACGGCACCATTTATTTCATCCTCTCACCAGCAGAACACACTAAGATGCCTAAAAAAATCACAGCTTCACCACAAGGGCAAATCAATAAATTGTGACAAAATCATGTTGCAATAATGAATAAGGTAAAGCTAGCAGCTTTAGGAGCATTATGAACTGCAGGAAACACGAGCGTGATAAGGAAGCAGGTGTGCTGCAGTGTGGCACGACCCATACAGAGATAGCGAGAGATAGGGACTCGATGACCACAACAAGCCACATGTAGAATAGTGGTGATTACGAGTGGCTACCATGGGCAGATCATTTTAGGACGTAAAGCACAACGTACATACACAGACACACACGAAACCTTACGGCAACAACACAAATATGCCTGGAGTGTCCACATCATTATATCGCAATACAAAAATGAGCCCTCTTTTATCGAATTTGATTTTAGATGCTACTTATGACAGCTCGATGATTATGGCGTTCTGCTGCTGTGCTGTGCTTTTATAGCCCAGTTAAGAATTGGAATGCAAATTGCTAATCTCTTTAGGTCTAGATGCCTTTTTGGAAACTATGTTTAGAACAGTTTTACGGGCACAATGATGGCACGACGCGAGTTGGATTGTAAAGGTTGTAAACAAAATGGAATGACCAAAATGGCGTCATGATCACAAGCAGATACTGCCCTCGTTGTTTGAGTTAGCAAACAAATTAGTTTACTGTGTTGGAGTTAAGAAGCTAGTTAAATATAGAGATTCTGATTTCTCAAGTTAGCAAAAAAAAAAATGATTGCCTTAAGAGTGTCATGTCAACGCTTGGTACTAGCTGCTGTGATGGCTTTGGCTATAGGATTGCACTTCAAAACACAAGAGGATTGAATCTATTTCAGGCCATATTGGCTGCATTTTGAAGGGGGAATGACAAAATAACTCGAATGTGTTTAAATTTGAGTGGACAAGAACGTCTGGTTGTCATAATTAACCTGGCATTAGCCACTATGACATGACTCATTATATTGTAGTTTTGATGCATTAAGTGCTGATGCAATTTGAAGACATTGCAAAAGGGACATTATTTTTTCCTTGGTAAGCAGTGTCACTGTTGTCCACGTGCTGGAGTCAGACAATACGCACAGCAGGCAGATTATGTCACGGAGCACGATTGCGTTGGTGTTTCCGACAGGCTGCTTGCATGTTTATAAAGATATACCAAATGCACCAAAATTTTACCAGCTTGCTTGTGAACACACAAGGATTAACTCGGATAACATAGGTTATGTTAAAAAATTAGGTGTCATCGTCCTGTTAACATGATGCTGTGTTTTCCTTACGTGCTCTAAACTACACTGTCACTCTCTCATGCAGGCAAAGCACTGATGCACCACATCTGTGACATGATTCCGAGGTTGAAGACTCGAACCCAGCGGCAGGGCGGTACCGACCAGCAAGCACAGGGCGGTGCCAACGCCTCCAAAAAGGGAGGCAAAGGAGGCAAGGGTGGCAAAGGAAAGCGCTGAGTCCCACACACTCGTCGGATTCCAAGATGTGCACCGTTTCATTGCATTGAGACTTTGACTTTTCCAGGGTGCTCCTGTTGCCTTGTACTATAAAGATCTTTCCCATTCCGAGTTTTGTCCATTTCTATGTCTGACACATTCGTGGTTATCATTCAATCGAATGGCTTAGTGCCAGTATTTTTTAAATGCGCCTAGCAGTGTGAAAAGACCTGTAAAATTAAAAATTGCAAGACTCCACACGTTTTATTTCTGAAGAGTTGTCATGCTTGATTGTCATGCTTGATTGTCACGAATGACAGCATATCGTGGCCTTGCATAGGCTTATAAGTAACAGAGGCAAAAATTAAAATAAAGTAAAGACTCCTATGAATAATCAATTATGGTGACATTCCTCCTTGTATTGTCAAGAAGAAAATTGGGAACATGCAATGATAATCCTGTAGCAAGTTCTTTGTTAGTTTAATAAGCTAAGTCCACAAGCTCAACAATGTTCTACACAAACAAAATGAGAACGTCACACATACAGATGCTGTGAAAAGCTTGGTCACAACCTATATGTGTAAATTACACAAGCACCAACAATGCGGTAGTTGAGACACGAGTTGCCCTGCATGATGGTAGTGATTTTTAGGATGCATAAAAATGTGCTGATTGCTCGTGGCACCACGTTTCACGTCTGGTGGCTGAGCATAGCCAGACTAGCGACCAGTGTGCGGAAGAATTCCTAAAATGAAGTTTGGACAGATGGCTAGCAGGAATCGTCCATTCAAAAACAGAAATTGCGGATGTAATCTTTAAATTCATTAGTAGAAAAACGTTGTTCGGATCTACCAGTCATTGACCTTCCGTGGTCTGTTGTTTACCCCCTCCTAATCACGCAACTTGGCCACAACGATCGGTCGTCGGGCACTGGTTGACAATTGTGGTTCATTTGTGCGGGTTTTCTCACTACATTGCGTGCCATCGCTAAAAGAGCAAACTTAAGTTTTTTTCCTTGAGTTTTGCTTTCTCCAGTTTTGGACTGGAACGGACGAAAAGTTGATAACAGTTTTGGATCGTACATGTAATAGCGGCATAGTGAATGCGGCACAAAAAATTGGGGAGAATCCCTGCAGACTGACTGGTGGCACAAATTCCTGTGAAAACAAAAAGTAGCACCAAAAAGTTGTTCTCAAACAAAACACCAATAAAAGTAAGAGCCAGTAGGCTTGCATAAGACTCAAGTTTTCATTGATTGATATGTGGGTTTTAACGTCCCAAATCACCATATGATATGCGAGAGGCTGTAGTGGAGGGCTCCGGAAATTTCGACCACCTGGGATTCCTTAACCTGCACCCAAATCTAAGCACACGGGCCTACAGCATTTTTGCCTTCATCGAAAATGTAGCCGGGATTCAATCCCGCGACCTGCAGGTCAGCAGCCGAGTACCTTGTCCACTAGACCACCGCGGTGGGGCACTCAATTTTTGCAGAGGAATGAATCTTGCTAGAAATGCAAGTGCTTGATTTCCATGGCCAGCATTCTTTTTGAGACACTTCTCTCAACAACTAGCCATCCTTCAAATCTTTTTAACAGGGGACATTACTCATAGAAGAATAATTGATATTTCTTTATCAGCTGCACAACACTCAAAAGAAGCTAGGTAAACAATTAGTGTTTCTACAGAAATTGTGCCACGGATATGCGGTGAAGACTTGCGGACTTTTACTTCATAGACGTCTGACGAATCTAGGAAAATGGTCAACCATACAAATTTACCCTTGATCCTTAATGAAGCAAGCATGGATGCACTAAGCTGAATAAATCAAGTGTTTCTTGGCAATTCAAGCAAGTACTCGTCAAATGTAACAGGTATTTGTGTGTCCATTGTATTTCAGTTAAATCCGGTTCAACTCTACTGCACTACTTCGGTGTTACTACTATGTCCACAAATAATTCTGCTTTAGGTAAATAAGTGATGCTATGGCATTGTTGCAAGAGACCATGCTCGCATTTTTAAAATATTGTGCCAGGACCTCGGGGCTCTTGCGTCAGTGTAAGGTAAATGGTTAAGTTCAGGCCTCTCATTTAAAACCCAATGAGGTTATTTAAAAGATTTTACTGGACCGGTGTGTGAAACGATTCGTAAGCTCAGTTATCTCTTTTAAAACCAAATGTGGTTAATTTTTGCCTCCGAAAGATTTCTCTGGATCAGAGGTGCAGTAAAAATCCTCGCCGGGACAAGCTGGGTAAGGAGCTCCCCCTCACCCCCTCCTTTTTTTTCTTGCATACTTCTGAAGAGACATTTTGATATTGAAGGAGGGTAATTTAGAAGCACAGTTAGGGGTAAACTTAAGGCTGATTCTCACTGTGATCACCAGCAGCCAAAAAATGCTGGTCCTTGAAAAATTCTATGCCAATGACCACTTTTGCTGTTGTGTACATGCACAAGAATAACACACACTGGCTATAGGCTAGCTCGCGTTGGCTCGCAGACATGAAGCATAAACTTTATAGTAACAGTTAGCGACGTTGCCAGCATACTGAATATATATACTCATACACTGAAACCTCGTTATAACAAAGTTGCATCTTGCACCAAAATAAATTTGTTATAACCAAAAATTAGTTATAAAGGTGTATTTCTCACATCATACCTACTGCAAAAGTATTCATTTGCTATGTTATAACAGATATTTCGTTTTATCCAGCTTGAATACATCAAGGTTCGGCTGCATATGAATTAAATTCCGGGGTTTCACATGCTCAAACCCCGATGTGATTATTAGGTACGCTGTGCTGAGGAACTTCACGAGTTTTGATTACCTGCTGTTCTTTAAAGCGACACCAAAGGCAACTATTAAGTCGACGTTGATTGTTGAAATGGCAGTTCAGAAATCTCATAGTGTTACTTTTGTGCCAATAAAGGGCCAATTTTAAAATGTCACCTTTTAGTGGTTTGCATCGAGTTAGCGCACTTCAGATTATCCACCTCAAGAAGCGGACCGACCAAACCGACTCGCGTTACTGTAGCCTTGCTCAAAGTTGCCCGGCTTTACTGCGCTAGTAGTAGCAGACCGAAAGCAGAAAGAGCCACAGCGGCAACAACGGCCGGACCAATTTTCCGCCATTGGCTCCGAGATTGTAGACATTTTTTGTTCAACTGTGCCCCACTAGATGGGACCACCTGTCTAGTGTAACTACGCGAAAATTGAATTTTCGAACCACTCGCACCATTCCCTATAGTAACGTACGGTGGTTACTTTTTTCATGAATCAAACAGAAACAAACAAGCAGCATTTTATTGCATCTCTTGATGGAAGAAAGGTTATTTATTTTGTGCAGCTAGATCGATTACTAGTGATTAATTGTAGGCGGTCCGTGTGATGTCATCGGGATCATTTTGAGAATGTCTTACTGCGGTGCATGTGTTCTTGTGCATTTACCTTAATTTCTCGGTAAGTAGGGCACTGTTGTTGATAATATTGTCGTTTTAGATGTTGTAATACATTGAGCTTTCACTCTGATGTAAATTGTTATTTGACTTTAGTGTCCCTTTAATATGAACATAAATCTAAGTGGATATATGATTTCGCCTTACACCTACGTTGGAATGCAACTGCCGTGGTTGAAAACTGAAAATTTTAACCACTACAATCGTCTTAGCCACTGCAGTACTATGGCAGGTGTGGACAGTTGAACCCTAGTAGATTGAACTTGGCTAACCCGAATTATCCTTAATGTGCAGATATATTCACACACGACAATGCTATGAAGTAAACTCATACAAAAATTCTGGCTACATAGAAGATAATAGCTGGGACACTTGATATATTGAACGTCTTGCAGAAAGAAAGGCCCCAAGAAGATGCTTTCCTTCAACAGCTGGCTCTTCCAGGCAAAATGTGCTTTCCTAGCATTCATTTGGGAGAGCAAATGATGCGATTAGGAAGGTGCCATGCTGAGCGAGTAGAAACTATGGTTTGCCACCCTCTCCCATAATTCCTTGTTTCTTGCAAGTTCAGCGCTGCATGTGTCACTTGATTTGTCCTTTCTGTTTGGCGATGTTTTATATTTTTCATGCTTTCATTGTCGTATAGCGTGTTTATAATGCGCAGTCGCTCTTCATTTCTCCATGATTCTCCTTTTTTTTATTTTATAATGCGATGGCTGCTGTGAAATTGAAGACCTGCTTTTTGTTGTAAGCCTGGCATTAATTAAATCAGTTAAATGTGAATAAAAGAAGTCTAACATCAGCACTGCACAGCATCACAAGTGGCACGGTGAACACGATTTCGAAGAGAGAAACGAGAAAAAAAGGAAGGCAGGGAGGTTAACCAGATGCTAGTATCCGGTATGCTACCCTACACTGGGGTTGGGGAATAGGGGGTTGAAAGAGAAAGGGAGAATTAAAAAAAATAAATAAGAGAAAAACACCGACACACACGCACACACAAAATCCGTCCACTCAGACACGTTCCGACAGGCCAGTAGTTCGTAAGAAGCCCAGTAGCGCTTGCACGGCTTTCTTCTGTGACGATGAGTCATGACGATGGGGCAGTATACTTTCTTCTGACAGCGGCTGGTCATCTAACCTGTTTAGTTTATTAGAAAGGTGTTGTCTTTCCAGGTTGTATTTCGGGCAGTCACACAGGATATGTTGAATTGTTTCTTTATCTCCGTAGTGTGCACAGTCGGCGGTGTCGGCCATACCTATGCGGAACGCGTACGCACGGGTAAACGCGATTCCCAACCATAGTCTGCACAGAGCAGTAGAGTCGCCTCGTCGAATTTTTGTTGGAAGCTGCATGCTTAACTTTGGATCAAGGGACTGTAATCTTGCATGCGTAAAGAGAGGCTCATTCCAAAGAGCCATGGAGCGTTGGCGAGCAAGCATGCGGAGCCTCCTAGCAGCGTCTGTCCTTGAGAGAGGTATTGACTGGTCGTTGTCTTCTGTATGGGCTGAACGGGCAGCTTGATCAGCTCGTTCGTTACCGATAATTCCACAGTGGCTTGGCAACCACTGAAATATAACGTGGTGCCCTTTCTCTGTTATATGGTGTAGCATTTCTGCTGTTTCAAATACCAACTGTTCGTGTGGACCACGGCGTAGATTTGACAGAAGTAAATGCAGTGCCGCCTTGCAGGCGCAGAAAATCGTCCACCGTTGCGTGCTCTGGTCGTTAATTAAACGCAGTGCAGCGCGAAGCGCTGCAAGCTCTGCTGCCGTTGTTGTGGTTGCATGAGCTGTCCTGAATTTGATGGTTGTGGCGTGAGTTGGAATAACGACCGCTGCAGTTGAGCTGTTTGGCAGGACAGAGCCGTCGGTGTAGACGTGGGTGCAGTCTTGGTACTTCTCGTACAGCAGAAGTAAGGCGAGCTGCTTGAGGGCTGGTATTGAGAAATCACGTTTTTTCTGGATGCCTGGTATTGTCAGGTAGATGACTGGCTGTTTGAGGCACCATGGAGGAATTGAAGGTCTCGCCGCGGGCGTAAAACCAGTTGGTAGGGAGTGACCATGTCTAGTTATTGTTCGACAAAAGGAAGTATTAGGTCTATCCACTGATAGAGAGGCTAGGTGGTGATGGGGAGCCCGGCCCACATGCCTTATGTGTGTCCTCAAAGCTTCAATTTCAATATGGGTCTGCACGAGGAGGTCTTTGGCTATAGCTATAGTCGCCATTGTTGAGGCACCCTGAGGCAGACCTAGACATATTCAAAGCGCCTGTGCCTGAACGCTTTGTATCATGCGTCGACTTGTTTTGCTGGCGTTTGATAATGCAGGCAGACTGTATCGTAAAAAGCCAAGGAAAAGCACCCTGTACAGTCGTAACATAGCATTAGGCTGCATTCCCCAAGTCTTTCCAGCGAGAAACTTGAAAAGATGGCATATGCCTGTCAATTGCTGTTTCAAATACGACACATGAGGGCTCCATGATATGTCTCTGTCGACTATGACACCCAGAAATTTGTGAGATCGATGATATGGTATATTTTGACCGTTAATTGACACTCTGTAATTCGACATGGGTTTGCGCGTAAATGCCAGAAGAGCGCACTTTCCGGAGGAAATTTCCAGGCCTCGATTGCGTAGACACAAAGCAGTTGAAGTAGCAGATCTCTGTATTCTCGCTCGTAACTGCAGGCGAGTTACCGCAGATGTCATCAGCGTATGTTGATACATAAATATTTTTTGGTAGGTGCGTATGGAGAGCGATTAGTGTTATATTGAATAGCACGGGGCTCAGTACACCACCCTGAGGGACGCCACGACAACTGAAATGTGTAGACGTGTTCCCGGTCTCTGTACTCACAAAATAGGATCGCATTTGGAGATAACTGCGTATCCACTTAAACATTCGGCCACCCACTCCAATCTCTTCTAGTGCGGTAAGGACGGCTTCATGTGTCACGTTATCATAGGCTCCTTTGACGTCAAGGAACAGAGAGGCGCAAAGACGCTTATGGCTTTTCTCGTGTGCAACGTACGTGATTAGGTCGATGACGCTATCGATCGATGATCGACCACGTCGAAAGCCAGCCATGGCATTTGGGTAGATCTCATGATACTCCAAGTACCACTCGAGTCGGCCGAGAATCATTCTCTCCATCACTTTACCCACGCAACTGGCCAATGCGATCGGGCGATAGGAGGAGAGTTTCAATAGTGATTTGCCAGGTTTTAGTAATGGTACTAGACAACTAGTTTTCCAACTTAAGGGGACAGTGCCCTCTAGCCAAAAATCATTATATAACTGAAGTAGAGAGCTATTCTCGCGCGCTCACCCAGATGACACAGGGCTCTGTAGGAGATTCCGTCAGGTCCTGGTGCGGAGGTACGTTTGCATGAAGCGAGTGCTGCTTTGAGCTCCTGAATGGTGAACGGGAAGTCCATACAGGAATCACGTGGTGGCGGACAACTGCTCGAAAGTGGTGAGCTGCTGATGGCTGTAGTTTGCCCTGATAATCCGGCACAGAACTCTTCAGCAACGTCCACATCTGGTCGATTTTGGTGAAGGGCTAAGGCCTTGAATGGCGACTTCTGAATGGGCGATGACCGCAAACCTCTAACCGTCGTCCATATCTGCGATAAAGGCTTACGAGGGTCGAGTGACTCGCAGAAAGTAATCCGTTGGAATTCTAGCTTGTCCAACCGACGTTTGATCTTCTTCTGCATACGTCTAGCAGTCCGTAAATTTTCTATGTCCTTCGTGCGCCGGTACCTTCTTTCAGCTCGTCGTCGCGAGGCTCGAAGCCGCTCCAGCTCTATGTCGATGTCCATGATTCTTACAGAACATGGGATCGTACACACAGTCTCTTTTACAGTGCTCTTGATGGCCTCTTGTAAATCGGATATGTGTTTTCGGCATTGGTCTTCCATACGAGACTGAAATTTTTTCCAGTCCACTCTTTTAACCATGTCGCACACTTTAGGAGGCGACAATCCTCTGATCTTGACGTATGTTGGAATGTGATCACTCCCGTGCGTTTCTATATCCGTGAACCATTCAGTATGTTTCACAAGGCTTCGCGAAACAAAAGCCAAGTCGAGACAGCTACTGTATGTGGAGCCACGTAAAAATGTAGGACTGCCATCGTTCAGTAACCAAAGTTGGTTGTCGGAGGCAAAAGACACCAAGCTTCTGCCCTTCATGTTGGTATTCTGACTTCCCCATAATGTATGATGAGCGTTAAAATCCCCGATGATAACACACGGGTCAGGAGTTAACGCTATGATGTCTCGTAGTCTTTTTGATCGTGGATTTTTTTGATTTTGAAGAATCAGGCCGTCATCATTAGGGCCACGTTGGACTAGGCACTTCGGGCTCACAACATACAAAGCACTGCATAAAGATGCTGAAGCACTGTTTAAAGCAATATCATATTTTCTTGTGTATAAGGCATCCCTGCATATAGCCCACATCCCAAGCTACGGCAGTTAAAAAAAATGGACCTCCCCCTCACAGATTGTCATGATGCTGCCTCCCGTGCATTATCATGAAGCAGTGCTGATTCGCGCGCCGAAAAGTGTACTGAAAATATAGCACAGTAAAAGCTCGTTAATTCTACCTCAGTTAATACAAAAAACAAAATAATTCAGACGCGTTCTGTGGTCCCAGACAGCATATAAACTGTTAAATTATGTCAAACTTTCATTCAGTGATTTATGGCGGCAACTCGGTTATTTTGGACAATCCTGGGAGTGAAGCGAGCGCCGCCAATGTAAGCGCAAAAAAGCGAAAATGAGGTTTGCAGCCAATCGCAATGCAGCGGCACAGTCCTTATTGCCATAGACATCATTGCAAACCGTACAGTACTAGTAACTGTAAAGTCAAAACACCAAATGTGTATTTGCGTTTACCACTGCACGTGACAGCTCGTTGGCCTAGGCATCCAAAAAGGCATGGTCACCATCCACAATCCTGTTCTTGGCAACCAGGGCTAAAGGCAGCTGCGGCAATATTTTTTTTCGTTTACTGCAGGAAAAAAAATATTGTCACGTGCTTGTGGTGGCGGCTATAGTGATATGTAATAAGGTATGAGTGCACAGCACCTCCGGGCTGATTTAGACATTGGGGCCTTACACCACGGCAGCATTGTGAAAGAAGTCGCAAGATGTTGAAAATTGCGGCTTTTATGTTGCCCTTATACAAAAGTAAGTACAGCATTTACGTATTCACCAAGAAAATGAGTGCTGATGTAATAGACATTTGCTTATTGTTTTTTTATATTTCAATAACTCCGACATTTTTACTGGTCCCGCGAGATTTGCATTGAGTTATGTGCTTTTGCTCTTAACTTTTTTGAAAGTTCGTATTTTGTTATATGATATGCAGAACTGATTACCATTTTCCTGAGAGTTTAATATATGCAGGACCAACTGTATGTTCAATGTACTTAAAGTTGATTGATCACTGTGTGTACATACTTGAACCTTAACATCAAGTCAGAATTTGGATCCTTGTCAGCCTCCAGGCTAACTAAAGAAGAAAACAATGTTGAAGAAACAATTGGAGATGTCTATAAACACTACGTAAGACAACAATTGCAGATGTGAATGGAACAGCATTGCTGGAATGCTCATAAAATGACAAACACAGCATCTATGAATCTGAAAGCCAGGGTGACAAAGAAAAGTGGATTTTTTTTATTACACGGCAGCTTTTGCGAACATAAACCATGTCACTCGTAGCCCCTGGAATGGAAAAGAAAAAGGTATAGGTATGTACGTGCAGCATGTTACCATTATGTCACCAAGGGCACAAATGAAAACATTTGACAGCTTGTGGCAGTGGAGTAAGAAATGCCAAAGTCACGAAGCAAGAAAGACAGGAGGGGAAACTCCGAGCCAGCGCCAGCGCGAGTGCGCGCAGCGAACCTTGCGGCAACACACAGAACTATTCATTTTCCGCTGCGGGAGGAGAGCGTGAACGCCTGCGGTCTCCGACGCACCCGAGTGTCGTCTGCTACATCTGCCTCTCGCCGACTCCTCTATGCTACTGGATGCAGCTATTGAAGTTTTTGGCCGGAGCGGTTCGCCAAAAGAAAATAAAGCAGGTACAGCGTCTTAGTGCCAGCATTTTCGATCAGATATGTAGAAGCAGATGTTTATCAGACAACAAAAGAAGTGGTAAAAAAAAAACAAAACAAAAAATAACAGACAACCTGCAATCGTAGCTAGGCACGCACCTAAAATCACTCATTGTGTAACTTGATGATAGATTTCGGACATTCTTCGATACAACAGTGTCATACACAACTACTGCGTGCAAAAGAAAGACATACATTGATGAAGCACGTTTCAGCAGACGACAATTGATTTGAACAGAAGAGCGGAAAGTGCCTCGTGCTGTGAATCAATTGTGCGAGGGCACATGTATAAATGCTGATGCGCTTCGGTGCTTGTTAGTTGATTGACAGCCGACGCTCAGATCAGTGCCAGTGTGTATTGCTGTAATTTGAGTTTTCGTTGACCGGCCACCAGTTTGGCCAAATAACCAGTTTGATCGTCCAATTGCAGTCTGCTCCCTTCCTCGACGTCACGACCCCGCGACACTATGTTCGAACGACATGCCTTCTTTCTCGAGCTTGCAAGATGGGTCTGCCGCACTGTCACTTACTGCCTCTGAACTGAAGCATTTCTAAATTCCTGTCCTTTCTTTAACAATTGAGTATCACTTCTTGTTTTACTTTGCCCCTCTTTCTCCTACTGAGGTGATAGTGGCAAAAAAACTGCTAGGAGCATAGCCTATAGCCAGAATTTTAGTTCACACACATGTACAAACTGTTTTGCATTAACAGAGCACAATGCAATGCGTTTTTCTGCCAAGCGTAAAACAACCTTTTATGCATGATGGAGTAAACTACAGATAATTAGAAAAGATTTTCTTCCTGAAGTGGAGGTAAATATAGTCCAATGATGACCATATCACCCCCATAGAAATGTTGCTACAAGGCACAGGTAGAGAACCTGAGTGTCATTTTAGAGGATTCCTCACAAGGCACCAATTAAAGCAGAAAGAACTCCGGCTTTGTGCTGTGGGTTGTAAAGCAGTGTACGATGGGTGTTCCATTCATAGATAGGTCTTTATAAATTGTTCAGTAATAAAAACAGGAAATGATGCGAAAGAATGGTGCAATATGGCGAGCTACTGGCCCAATAATAAAAGCGCTCCGCTGTTTAGCAGTGTCTACAAGTGACTGTTCTACCTCGTCTAGTTCATTTCATAGTGAATCAGAGGTGGACAATTTTAATGAAATGACCAACATTAATGTTGTGATTCACGCATTTTCCTCACAGTTTTCCTTTCCAGCTAAATAAAACGTTTCAAGTAATAAGCGTGTGCTGTTGGCTACTTCAAGTTTCATGCAAGACCCATGTCATTATAGAAAAGACTTATGCGAACAGCTTTGAGGCAGAAATGAATGCTTCAAGAATAAAACCATGCAAGGATTTCCTTAAACAGCCAGCTGTTTCTTGCAATATATACTGTGGCTGTAATGTTTGGAAATTCTGCAACCACAATCATCACTGCTGAAACACTACGAGAGAACACTTCACAATAAACACAATTTTGTCAACCAAATTAAAGTCTTTCTTTTAAACAAAGGGGAAAAAAATCACAGCTACGTACTTTACAAGATGAGCGATCTCCCAATTGGAGTCAACCTTCAGCGGTCCTTCAATGACCACACCTTCCGGTGTCACTGTTGCCAGTTGGTACTGTCAATGAACAAGCAGGAACACAGGAGTAAGACATCAGAGTCATGATGTAACTGAGGCACGGTACCTATCGAGGTGGCTCACCAGCTGCATATACCCTTCACTGATCGAGCACTCATGGCTAATCCTGCCAGTGCTTCTTAGAAAATTAAACTCCTTTTAAAGGGTCAGTAAACAACCCCGAGGTGCAAAAATTGTTATAAAGAGGAATAAGTGCACTTTTGCTTTGTGAACATGCTGCCTCAAGAATTTGGCGGATACGTGCTATATTAAGGAAGCTACAGGGGTTAAAAAATCGGTTTCAGCGGGTTTCAACTTTTCGCGTGGCCTTGCCACCCTTCTCCCTCACAGGAAGGGGAAGGCTTGGCCTGTCGTCGCGACTCCGCCCACTTCACCAAGGTGACACGATGTCAGCAATTGACGTCATCGGCGAGCTTGATCAGTTGAGACACCCTTCTGCTTGCTGCAACGCCTGCATCACAGCAGTTCCAAGAAACAAGAGACAGTTTCGTAGTGGTGGGTGGGGCCGGAAACTGACGTTGACTTCACAACCGTTTGTTGAGACCTGATTTAGACCAATCGACGAGCTGCGAGCAATATCAAGTCGCAGATTGGCGACTTTACTTTACTGTGCGTGAAAGGAGGATTGGTCGTGGTAAAAAATGAGTGCGGGAATCGTTTTTCGAAATGGAGGTTCTGCACGGCATGCAGCACTGTAGTATTTGAAAAACGTGATGACCACAGTCTACTCTTCAATTTGCCGAGCTCGTTTAAGGGGGTGTAAAAAAAACTTCGAGCCTGTTGACTGGCCCTTTAAACAAAACATGTTTTTAAAATACTCTGGAGTTCCTTTACACAAGATTCTGATGTATCTGTATCCGCGAGGAATCAAAAGTAAAAATGAACAAGTCACAACCCTAGTGTCCTCAGCATCACATTACGATAGTCTGCCCTTATACACTCTTCTGGTTCAGTTTCCTCGGTTGAACTAAAAGTATACCATTTTATCAAAACTGGTACTCCCGCACCAGTTTAAAAGCATATTGTTCAATATTTGCATTATCTTTAGCGGGAAATTTGGTTATTCAATCCTTCTAGAGCGAGGCTGCTACAATACTTGCCTTGTCAAAGGACCGGGCATCACGGTAGTACAGCACCCTGAGGCAGTAAGAGAGCACTTCCTGGGCCTCCTTCTTTGTCAGCTGGCCAGCCTTCTTCTCGTACGCATCACGGAGGAGCGGCTGTGAAACAGTAAAGGCAAGCAATGAGGCTTAATGGCACTTTTCTGGTTGTGAACAGGAGTTGCAGAATGTGCGTGTGAGCGTGTTAATAAGGTGTTTATAACCGTGGTACTTAATAGTGAAGCAATAGTTGGCACAACGTCTTCCGCTGTTTACCACGTCGAAGCTATATTGGCTGAAGTAAACATGCACAGCTTATATGTGCGATTCTCTCTTGAGAGAAAACAACAGAGCAAATATGTGAACACGTTCCCTGCAAGTATTTTAAAGATGCACTAGAAGACAAAGGAGGTACCACTGCCACCATCATTCAGTAGACGGGACAATGCCAGATGGCAGAAGTATTAAAACTTTCACAGATATGAAAATGCCACTTTAACCACATAGCAGTCTTCCTCTATTAGGTCAACGTTGTACCACAGAGTAGTTTCGTTATAAGCTCATGAGAAAGTGCTTCGGCACTGCTGAAACAGTCATCAGAGGACATAGAGAATGCCTAGGGGAGCCAGCACAAAGCAAACAACCATCAATGTAAACACAAGTAGGGATTATCAATCTTTAAAAGGATTTCCATTTGGGCACGATACAAAGCCTGCACAATGCCTCCCATAAGTGGAAGGGATCCTGGCCCCTGGCTCAGCAAGTCAAAGTCCACTAATACATTTAAATCCACAATTTGACAAGTAATCGCTTTCACACATGGCAGCAATGTGACACAAGGAACTTGCATCTCAATGAGAAAGGAACGAAAAGAAAAAGAAAGCATCATCTGGTCAAGTGTATTACATCAGTTTAAGGGGTACTGACACGAAAACCTTGTTTTTTCGTGTAAAGTAAAAGATGAAGCCCCCAAGAGCCTAGCAAACCCACTAAGCATGAGTGAACCCTAAAAAGTAATAACAGTGCATTTTTGAAAGCTAGCCTCGGTTCCTACTGTACCCTGATGACACAACTCGGTATGAGCTTCTCGTCACATGCTCACGCAAGATATTGTGACGTTTCCATGGCCGCTCCGCACCATGGCCCTGTTAGTGATGCACAAGTGGCCATTTTGACAATTTTGGCGTCTCACGTCCCTACAACAAGCCAAACTGTTGCGTGAAGTCATACTATACCCTGACGTCTAGCTAGTGCCGATGTCAGTATGCATTTCATGAAAAGATTAACTTTAATATAAAAATAAAATATCTTATTAGCATTTGATGAGCCTTACACTTGCTTAGAACTATCTCTGTATACAGGGGATTTGTATGGCAGTGTAAACACATCTCAAAAAAAAAAAAAAGTCAGTACTCCATTAAACATGAACACTTCAATGGAGGAGATGTCAAAGGGACATTAAAGAGCAAAAGGATTTTTTATGTATTAGTAAAGTACAATTTCCCAATCCCAAAAATACCACTCTTACAGTGACACAATGCTTAGCAAGAGAGAAAGCTTGAGAAAGGAAATACCGATGGAGACGCCACTGAGACTCCCGCACTAAGCAGCATGATGTCATGAATTTCGAAGGCGTCTACTGGGTCCTACGTAGCTTCTGATCGATTAAATTGAAGTACATTGTCATCTGTGGCTGCCACAGACCTAGCCCACGAAGTTTCAGGAAATTTCGAGCCAATGTTGCTTGACGACAAAAGACGGGTGGCTGTATTTACAATATTTATATACAAAGTGTTCGGATCAACAGCAGCCAAGATGGCTTAAACAAGAGACAACCCGTCTTCATCTTCCTTCAGCGGCACATAATACATTTAAAAATTTATTGCGTTACCCGCGGAGACTTCGGCCCAAAATTTAAAAGTGAGACTTCAACTTTGATTTTTCTCCCGAATAATGAGCTTACGATAGCGAAACAAATGGCGTTAGAGCTCTTGGAGCACCGTTAATCAATCTAAAACGTTATTGCTTCTCTTTAAGGTCTCTTCAATTCTGGTCACATATGCTTCTGTAATGTTCACACAATGTATGGCATGTGAGCATTCTTAAAGTGTCTCGTCATAAGAACATGTACTACTAATGGGAATAAAATCCACAACCATTTTCCTAGCAATACCATTATATAATCGTGGCAGGCCTGTGCTTTACTGAGTGTGTAAGTATCCCGTAAACTAAAAGCGAGGCGGCATAACTTTCTATTAACCCCCAAAAATGTAACGTAATGCTTTTGAGATGTAGATGAAAAAAAGATAACTGAAAAGGCAAATTAAGATAAAACAAACTCGGTGTTGGTGTAGGTGTAGCACCTTATCGTTTCAGATATTGCAGTATCTTGTGCATGAGATACAAAAATGACAAATACAATATATTCATCATATACTGTAAAGTTTTTCTTTATCAACCATAATGCACCAAATAACACAGCATTCAATTATGAAGGGGGAAAGGAACACCCATACACTTGCTTTTTCCTATATACAATTACACTACTCAAGCCTCTCAAGAATGCATTCAGTGTCACTCCAGAAGCTGCAACTTATTCCTTCAAGATGATTTGTAATCATGTCATCATGGCCCACCATCTTGGGGTACTAGTTAACAGTGCACCTTGTACGGAGCACAAATCAAAATGATAAACAATCCAGAGAAAGATTGTGACAATGTAAGAGCAAAACAATGTACGAGCCACAATATGGTGCACACATGTTCTTGTGGCCGACATGTTACGGTGCTAGCATAGCGAGAAGCTGCGTCCGGAAAAATGCGCATGAACTAGTTAGAGTTGAACTTTGTTTATACATTCCCCTTGTGTTCGCTTTCTCTTAGCCAACTTTTGCAATATCGTTATCAAGCGGAACTGCGCAATGTTTTAGTGAATTCTGACAGTATGTTTTCCCTGACAGCACTTTTTTTTTTCTCGAAAAGTATACGAATGGGGTCCTACTATACATGGCACGTATTATCACTTTTTTCTGGTATAATTAGCCAGCCTCAATAAAAACAAGTGACTTAGTATATCAACACGAGGGGATGTGGCTTGTACCTGGGCAATGTAGGCTCCATAACCAGTGGCCAAAGTCTCGCTTTCAAATGCAGTTCCCAGCATATCGACTTGGCCAAGGAATCTGAATTTCAGAGAGAACAGCATGCTTCGTTAAGGCATTCCAGGCATCACAATTACCAGTAAATAATTAGTGCCCAACACACATTGCAATGTTCACTGTTGTCGCACACTTCAAGCAAGATCATAAAGAACATTCCTCAGTTATAACACTCGTGCAGGCACACTTGTCACAACAATTCTCACATATCGCTGTCATTAATATATATTAAAGAAAGCATGAGAAAACTTCCATCCAGATCCGAGTAACAAAACTACAAGAAAAAATATGCATGGACAAACTCAAGCAGTTGCCAAAAATTGCTTATTAATGTGACAGTGTTAAAGGGCATGTTTCACTAAAATTCCGGGTTTGGCGTCGTGGGGCAAGAAATCATCATCTTGTCCGTCACCGAAAAATTGAGAAAGACACTAGAACCATTACACCACTCCACTGCGCATCGTCGATGATGATGTGACTGTACCGCCGCAGAGCAGTGTAATGGTTCTAGTCAGAAATGATACGTTTAGTGACTACGAAGGTGTGGCAGACAGCAACATGGACGTTTTCCTGAAAAGAGGTGTTTGTGTGGCACGAGGGATTACCAAGCTACGAAATGGGTACGCAGACGTCCTCCTGACAAATTTTGGGAACGAATTCCAGCACATCGCAAAGGGGACAGCCATAGCCTTTCTTCATGAGGTTTGTGAAGCCACAGAAATATGCAGCCTTGAAACAACGTCAACGGATATGAAACCAACATCTGATGTCTGCGACGTAATATCCGTAAATCCCAATCCTTCAGTGATCCACCGTCAACAGCTATACGACCTTGTACGGGAATTCGGCAGCTGTTTCTTCAATAGTTCAAAGGTACGACGCACAACCATTGCAAAACACAGGATCGTAACAGACGAGACAACCAGGCCGGTACGCCAGCACCCGTACCGCGTTTCACCAAAAGAAAGGGAAGTCATCAAGAATCAAGTACAGGAGATGCTTGAAGATGATGTTATTCAACCTTCTAGCAGTCCGTGGGCATCTCCTGTAGTACTTGTCAAAAAGAAGGATAACACGCTAAGGTTTTGCGTCGACTACCGGAAATTAATTGCTGTGACTAAACGGGATGTATATCCCCTCCCGCGTATTGACGACACATTAGACAGACTTCGGTGTGCCAAGTTCTTTTCATCACTAGATCTGAAAAGTGGATACTGGCAGATCAAAGTTGATGAACGTGATCGCGAGAAGACTGCTTTTGTTACCCCGGACGGACTCTATGAATTCAAGGCTCTCCCTTTTGGTCTCTGTTGTGCGCCGGCAACGTTCCAACGCATGATGGACACTGTACTTTCCGGATTGAAGTGGCAGTGTTGCTTAGTGTACTTTGACGACGTGGTCATCTTCCCCGCTACATTCGAGGAGCATATCAAGCGCCTGCGAACAGTGTTAGAAGCAATCTGTTCGGCAGATTTAACCATCAAGCCAGAGAAGTGCCAATTCGGGTTCGAAGAGCTTCGATTCCTTGGGCACGTTGTCAGCGCCCACGGTGTGCGCCCTGATCCCGAAAAGACAGCTGCCGTTGCAAGGTTCCCGGTGCCAGCAGACAAAAAGTCAGTACGGAGATTCCTAGGTCTCTGCGCTTACTATCGTCGATTTGTCAGAAATTTCTCTCAGATTGCAGAACCCTTGACGAAACTTACGAGAGAAGATGTACCTTTCCAGTGGGAAACAGAGCAACAAAGCGCCTTCAACGAATTAAGAAAACGGTTGCAAGAGCCCCCAATCCTTTCTCATTTCGATGAAACAGCTGACACAGAAATACACACAGACGCCAGCAACATCGGCCTAGGATGCATCCTAATACAGTGGCAGAATGGCGAAGAAAAGGTGATAGCATACGCCAGCCGGACTCTAACAAAGGCGGAGACCAATTATTCGGCCACAGAGAAAGAATGCCTTGCCGTCATCTGGGCCATCAGTAAGTTTCGGCCTTACTTGTATGGTAGACCATTCAAGGCAGTCAGCGATCACCATGCCCTTTGCTGGCTCGCCAACCTCAAGGACCCGTCCGGACGACTAGGAAGGTGGAGCCTCAGACTGCAAGAATTTGACATAACTGTGGTATACCGATCTGGCAGGAAGCATACTGACGCCGACTGTTTGTCACGGGCACCTGCAGACACAGCACTATCAGATGAAGAGGACTTTCCATTCGTGGCTGTTGTCGAGACTTCTCAGATAGCTGAAAGTCAACATGCGGACAAAGAATTGCTCCCGCTCATCAAACACCTGAAAGGAGCTAACGTACAAGTACCTCGTATATTTTCTCGAAGCCTCGCATCGTTCTGCCTCCGAGGAAATGTCCTCTACAAGAGAAACTTTAAGCCCAACCGTGAAAAGTTTCTGCTTGTCGTTCCCGCAACTATGCGGCAAGAAATAATACAAGCGTGCCACGATGAGCCTACGTCTGGACATTTGGGGGTCACTCGAACGCTTGCACGAATCAGTCAGCACTATTATTGGCCCAAGCTATTGTCTTCAGTACAGCGCTATGTCAGAACATGCCGCGAGTGCCAAAGACGGAAAGCGCCTCGTGCTAAGCCAGCAGGCCTTCTGCACCCGATAGACCCTCCGAAAGCACCCTTCCAACAAGTTGGAATGGACCTCCTTGGACCATTTCCGACATCTTTACTTGGCAAGAAGTGGATCGTTGTAGGGACTGATTACTTAACGAGATACGCGGAAACAGACTCCTTGCATCGAGGAACGGCAGCTGAGGTCGCCAAATTCTTTGTACAGAGCATAGTGCTACGGCATGGTGCTCCAATTGTTGTAATCACCGATCGCGGACCGGCTTTCACGGCGGAACTCATGGAATGCCTGCTGAACATGATCCACACTGTTCCCAGGAAAGCTACCGCATATCACCCTCAAAGCAACGGCCTGACTGAACGCCTTAACAGAACTCTAGCTGACATGATATCTATGTATGTGGACGTCGAACACAAAAAGTGGGACGAAATTTTACCATACGTCACGTTCGCCTATAACACCGCCGTACAAGAGACTACCAAGATTACCCCGTTTCAACTAGTTTACGGTCGTGTAGTTACCACAACACTGGACGCTATGTTACCTATAGATCAAGATGACTACCCTTCTGATCTCGATGACTATATAGAGAGAGCGGAGGAGGCCCGCCAATTAGCAAGGTACCGAATATGTCATCAACAACGAATCGATGCCGACCGCCACAAACGAGGAAGACGTGAAACACGGCATGAAGTTGGTGACAAAGTGTGGATATGGACCCCAGTACGACGACGAGGCCTGTCTGAAAAACTCATTTGTCGATATTTCGGTCCTTACGAGGTAGTACAGCGACTCAGCGACCTCGTTTATGAAGTCAAGCCTACAGGATATGGGCATTCTAAACGACGCAACCCCGCCGAACGTGTACACATTGTGCGCATGAAACCGTACTACGATCGGTACGGAGACTAGCCACCCCACTTGCTTGCTGTACAACCATTTCCGTCTTACAAACCTTCCGAGACGGAAACGCTGCATACATTATCATCGAAAGCATCGAGGCGATGCCTCTTGAGAGGGGGGATAATGCCACAGGAAATTACCATTGCTCCGCGCAACGCGGACGCTGGGAACCAGAGAAACGCTAACGGCACGACTACAAGCGACGAAGCCAGCCGCAATGCACGAGCCGGCCCTGCATGCGCCCGGTACTCCGCCGAACAGCCAACGCGCGTGAAGAAGAAGAGAACGAGGGGGCTCGAGGCAGAGGCTCACGAGGACTACCGCCCTTGGATATTCTTGATTGCTGTGCGTCGTTCGCTTTGGGCACAAGTTCGCCCTTAATAAACCGTGTAAATAGAACATCGTTGTTGTGAGGCTGCTACATTCGTTACAATATAGCGCAAGGAGTATCCTTAGCACACGAGATTGCGTGGCAGATGTGTAGAATCACACCAGGCTCCAAGACATGTGAATGGCAGCGACTGAGTGTTTTAAAGGACCACAAAGTGCTCAGACATACTTAATTACCATCAGCTAAAAATGCATCAACAAATGGAGCACCTGTCTAGCTTCGCCTGTTGCCTTAGAAATGCATAGTTGGCCTTTTGCTGATTTGCAAAAGGAAGAATTACGGCACAGTGGCCACTTGACAATCCTACTTGCAGTAAGCATCCCAAAGATAGCTCGAAAGGGCCAGTGTTATATAAGCACAGTTGTCCGTTTCCTTACAACAGTTGAGGCATGCACGGAGAACTGAAGCCAGGCTAGCAATTGAAAAGGCAATGCGCACGGGGCCCGATTAAGCGATTGTGTTCTACTCCTGAAGGTAAAGCCAAAGTGCCCTCTAAAGCTTTTGAAAAAAAGCACACACTGTAAAGGTTAAAGTGAAAGCTTAATATTCTCTTTATTTATAATTCTTCTTTATTGGGATTTAGGTATTATAATAATTTTGAAAATATGACTCTTGTAAACTTTTCACAGATACTGCAAAGCCAAAGAGCTGTATGGTGTCAGCCAAAGAACTCTGGACAATGTGCACTACTAAGTTCTTGATGGCCCTCTTGTTGTCTTCCAACTGCAGTTTAACCCATTCCTCGTTTAAATTGAACTTTGATCTTTACTGTCGAACAAATAAAGAAACTCAACTTGGACAGAAAGAGCAAATACAGGCAATCAAGCTTAGAAAAAAATGAAAAATACAGCAGAATCTCAGTGAACGGAAATCTGTTAAGTGAAATTATAAATGGAACAACTGCCCTCAGCCTGATTGGTTTCGTACTTGCATTCTCCACCCTTGTTCATCTCTCAGTAAACAGAACTCCTGTTAAACAGAACATATTCTCCTGGTTCCTTCAAATTCCGTTTAATGAGTCTACTGTAATAAAAGCTTATGATTTTGTTGTAGCATCACACAAGGGGGCGAGCCTGGGATGCTATTTTGCAAGATTCAGCTAAGTTAACTTGTATATTTCTTCGTGTGGTGATTGGATAACTCCCAACAAATGGCGGATCAGCATCAATTGTCATCACAGGCTCCCTGGCTCCATCAGATTGGAATGACCACTTATTGCATAGTCCACTTAGTGCCTATGTATAGAACACAATGGCTGATCGTTATTTCGTATGTTAAAGGAAACTCCGGTGCATTTTAAATCATACTAATATAATGTTGTTTTCAAATAGTATTGACAGTCCTGAAAAAGCTGGGGTGTTTCATTTCGCTTCGGCACTCGACGAGTCAAAACAGAAACCGAAACAAGGAGCTGTCCTCCATGGTGGGTATTGGATGATGTCACGAGATCCTTTACACCCAGCCACGGCTGGCCAGGATGTAAACATAGCTCACGTGCCTCTTTTGATGCGCGAAAAGCAGCTTGGCGATGTCATCCAATGCGGAATCAAGCAGTGCTAGCTCGTCTGAGTTTACCAGTGACAAGTTCAGAGATGATTGCGGCTACTACCTGAGCACCGAAGCATTGCTTTTTGATTTCGACCCGCTGGCGCATGAAGCATCTGACATGTCCCGAATCAATTTCCTCAATACTATTGTACGACTGGCATCAACGACGACTAACACGCTGTATGCAGCTGACGAAACTGAACTGTGCTCGCATTGTCGTAGTCTCGAAGAAGAAAGCGCACGTTGCATCCATCTGCTGGGAAAGGCGGGGTTTTGAAAAAGAGTAGGCCCTTACATCAGATACACATGGTGGCCCGCATTTACAAGTGTGATTCCAGGATCTGCTATCAATTTTAAAATTTGTTTTCTAAACAACTAAATGACTTGCGGTTGTATAACTTGGCACATATTACCACGGTACTGAGGACAACACATGTTCAAAGTTTTATTGAAATCGCTGAATATAGAAAAAAAAAAAGAAAACGGAGTTCCCCTTTAAGACAGAAAAATCCGGGTGAAGCCAATAAGATGCTTTACCACTCCGCCCCCTAATTTTGGCAGGAGGTCATTTGCTTAATATGTTTTCACTCCCAGCAAGCAGTAATGATAGCTTCATTTTTTCTTCAGTTTATGGTATCACACACAGTTATTTTTTTGTTAGCTTTTCATGATGATTTCACTTCATTTTCAAACAACAAAATTTTGTTCAGAAGATATAATATATATATATCACGTGAATATATGCTTTTTATGTAGCAAAATATTTAGTTGCAGATGAACAAGAGTTGATGCGCCCACAATGAAAAGTAAAAAATGGGTACTTACGGGACACCGTCCTGTAGGCCCCCAATGAGGTAGGTGTTCCACAGTGGGTCGAACCTAGAACGCCTGCAATAAATAGAAAAATACCAATAACTGTAAAGCCATGCAGTATTACAGAAGTTTGCAAATCACTTTCTAAGCTTGAGAGTAATTTTCCATTAAAAAATTTGAGAAAATGACCTTTCTCAGCACAATGTACTGTCAGCTGAAATATTTGCGGGATCCGCAGCATAAGGCAGAGCGGCGAAAAACTGCGTCGCTGCGGCACCTACCGTGGCACGGCGGGTGTTGAGGCTATCAGCCTCAGTGATTAGCGATGGCAGGTTTAGACAACGTGCTGTTGGCAGATCTTATAGTAAAAGCCGCCACTCATATCCTGAACACCCACTGGTAGACGATACAGCGATGCTGTTTGTCGTCACTCCATCACGCACTACAGATCCCACAGACTTTTGTGGCCGAAAGTACCTGGCTTTAGAAATCATGTACCAATGTATTGAGCGACCTGTCCGAAGCAAATCATCTGGAGCAAGAGTGGCTGCACTAGCTGACACAGAGCAAATGAAACGTGCATTTCAATACCATTTGCTGGACGCTACTGCAAAAAAATTTGTTTTTTAAGATTTTAATGTGTGAGTGCTTGACTCAGGAAAATCTGAGAAAGGTAAATAAAAACAGAAACTACTATATGAAAAAATTGTGAATTAGAGTAAGACAAAAGATGTAAACAAATGTATGCACCTTACGAAGACAATGAATGGATCATGCTAAGTAAATGAATGCATTGCGATAATTATGACTCCACCATGATGCCTCACATTTAAATGTTGCATGAGAACAGCAGAGGTCGGCTTGCTATACCCATTAGTATTCCACATGTTTAGTATGAAAAAATAGAGGCGAGACCATAATGCAAGGATGAAATGTAGCATCATGTTTAAAGAATTATCTATGTGCTATGTATCAAGAATTGCCACATTTTATGTGGATATCTGCAGTGCCGTAGAGCTCGAATGCCCTCGTAAAACAGCCTCAGAAAATTACATGAAAAACTTATTCCTAAAGCTCAGAATAATAGAGGGCTGAGCTAGTTGGCAAGTGTTCCACGCTCAAAATGGAGCATAGAAATCCCCCCCCCCCCCTCAAAAAATAAATATAAGAGTGGTGTCCTGAGTAAGCACTTTAAATTTAAGTTTAAGTGTAAGTCTTTAAAGGGACACTAAAGGCAACTATTAAGTCAACATTAATTGTTGAAATAGTCGTTTGTGCCAAGGAAGGGCCTATTTTAAAATAAAATCACGTTTCAGTGGTTCGCATCGGGTTAGCGCACTTCAAATTACCTGCCTCAAGAAGCTGACCGACCGGACCGACTCGCGTCACTGTTGCCGTGCACGTTGCCCGGCTTTACAGCGCTAGTAGCAGCAGACCGAAAGCAGCGAGAGCCACAGCAGCAACAACGGCCATTGATCAATTTCCCTCTATTAACTCAGAGATTGTAGACATTTTGGTTCAACTAAGCCCCGCTATATAGCACCACCTGTCCAGTTTGACCACGCGAAAATTGAATTTTTGAACCACTCATGCCATTCCTCAGCAGTAATGCCCAGGGGTTATTTTGTCCATTAATGAAACAGAAACAATCAAGCAGCATTTTATTGCGCCTCTTGATGCACGGAAAGGTCTTTATTTAGTGCAGCTAGATCTATTAATAGCAATTAATTGTAGGCGGTTCGTCTGATGTCATTGAGATCATTTTGAGAATGTCCTACTGCGGCGCATGAGTTCTTGTGCATTTACCTCAATTTTTTGGTATGTAGGACAATTTTATTGATAATATTGTCGTTTAAGATGTTGTCCTCTGTTGAGCTTTCACTGACGTAAATTGTTATTTGACTTTAGTGTTCCTTTAACATGAACTATTTTAAAGCTCCTAGAGTAAGTGTCGCCAAAAAGCAATCTGTTTTTCGTTTGCTGCAGTATAAAAACACCTAGACCGAAATGAAGAAACTGTTCAGTCTTTGCGAGCCTTATCCTGCAAATAATGTGGCAAGGTACCATTCTCGCATAGAGTGCATACCTGTTGTACATGATGCGGGTCAGCCAGGAGTACAGGGATTTGGGCTTGAGTCTGAAACCGTCGTTCAGGCATTCTTCGCTGATCCTGGAAAAAAGTCACCGAGCCACAGTTTGTCATGGAGTCACATTTGTACTTGAATGCAGAAACGAAGCTGTGTGCAAGCATCCATTCGAGGCCCAAAGCTCAACATTCTCTGAGCATGCCATCTTTGCAAACAGGCAGTTATTGTCTGTCAAGGCAGCAGATGCAAAAATGACGGCATTGAAAGGGACATGAAAACAAGCAAAAACCTCTTGTCAAGCTTCCAACTGCCACTTGTAAAAAAAAAAAAAAAAAAAAAAAATTGGAGTCATTTTGGGATTGTACGTATTCTGTTTCATTCACGTATTCCCGTTTCCCACCACACACTTGTTGCAGTAATCTGCTTTTGACCGTGAGTAGGCGAGGGATGCAAATATCATGTGATGAGGCTTTAGCAAGTGAATACGTGTGAAGCCAGGAAAGATCATAAATGCAATCACTGGCGTCATTGGCTCACAGCAAAATTGCTTCCATCAGTTTTTGCAGTGATTTTGTAGTTGAAAGGCTTTCAAATGTCAGTGTCTATCGACATAACTGAAACTGCCTGTGATGTTAGTTAGAAAAACCTTCCATGCAACCTTTCTGCGAGTGGCATGCATAAGTGCATCTTTTGTGAAACCTTGGACAATTAATTTTTTTTATTAATAGTAATTTATTTACAATACTCTTAATGCCATGGTGGTCGTACAGAGAGGAGTTCATTTTAAAAAGTCAGCGCATGTAAATACGCACAAAAGAAACAAGTCACGACACCCCAAACGCCGACCAACAACTGGGGAGACGCACATGGGTAGAAATGAAAGAAGGCACAAGAGTTTGACTGTGCATGCTCATGCAATAAGGAAACCTACACCATGTGTTGGGGAGTTTACGTGAAAGATAATTGTCAAGGCATCTGACACCATCTTCATGCAAGTTATTCGACGGTTGGCTAATGCATGCACTACCACTCTTAGTGATATGCCTTCCCTCACTCATCAGATGAATTTCTAATTCCTATGCTGGCACAAAACTGCACGTACATCGAACTTCGGCGTGCACTTACACTCTCAACAATGTAAAAATAGATTGGAGGGTGTGATCCGGTTAGCGATCTCTTGTGTTCCAATAATCTCTAGCTATAGAGTGGCCCTTATATCCTACGTAGTAGCGGCCACAGCTAAAAGGGACCTCATACACCACACTTGCACAACAATTAATGAATTTGTTGGTGCATTTTAGGAACAAATATCGACCTGCTTTTTGTCCTTCAGTCGTTCATTCTTTCTTTGCACAGCAGCACAAATGGTACCTATCTTATCGGCAGCCATAAAAACAACACCGACGCCGTCTCTACTTCCTACTTTCTTTAGCCTATGAGATATGCAGTGTACGGTATACCCACAACACATTTATTCCTATCGCTTTCAGCAAACATGCTTGGATTTGACATAATGAACTTCTTCAACAGTGGCCACTGCAACACAAGGATAACTTGTGTCTAAAGACTCGTAAAAGGTGAGTTATAGCTATCACTCATTTTGTGCATACATGACATGGGCTGCTGCATTTACCAGAGATTATTGGAACATGAGAGATCACTAGCCGCAGGCTGACCTTTTAATCTATCTTTACATGGCCGAGGGTATAAGTACACGCCAAAATTCAATGAATGTGCAGTTTTCTACCGGCATGGGAATGAAGCAACACATCTGATTATTGAGGCATAACATACCAATAATAGCGGTGGTGCACATGTGAGCCAACCATAAATTAACTTGCACAAAGATGAAATCAGATGCCTCAACAATTATCTTTCATGTAGACCTTCACGTGATTGACAAATAGGGTTAAAATCGCAAAACCAGCATATGATTATGAGAGACCTTGTAGTGGAGGGCTCTGGAAATTTTGACCACCTGGGGTTCTTTAACGTACGCCCAAATCTGAGCACAGGGGCCAGATCTCCATGTGCACTGGACTGATGGGTTAACATATTGCATGGGTATGCGCAGACAAGTTTTAGTGCCTTCTTTAATATCTGCCATGTGCGTCTCTCCAGTTGTTGATCGGTGTGTAATAAATAACCGGTCCACAGACGTTAGACAGAGACGACCCGTTTATTCAGCATGGAGCCAAAGCTGTCCCATCCTAGAACGTGCCTATCTCCCCTTCGCCGTCTTCCCTATCAATCGCGCACACTCCTCGATGCTCAGTTCCAGCGCATTTTGCAAAATCCTCCGAGGTGGGCCAAGATCAGTCTGATGCTTCAAGGCGATTCACTATTGAACCATTGGCTAGATGCACTGAGCATGAGTGCACTATGCTGTCTCTTCCTGGCAGTAAGGTGATCATTTGGCCTAGCTTCCAGTATGCTGCAGGTGTGTTGCCCTCTAACACTAGCACTACATCAACGATCTGTAGTTTGGTTGATGAACGACTTGGGCTGTTATGAGCTGATTGCAGTAGTAGCAGGTATGCTCGTTTCCATTTTTCCAAAGTTCATCTATGATACGTTGGCGATGAGTCTTGCGGTTGAAGTCAACTGTAGTCGGAAGCTCCGAGAAGTCAATGTGTTGTGACAGGGAAACGCTGCCCTTTCCTAACAACTAATGTGATAGAGTCAATGGCTGGAGCTCATCGGGTTCACTCTCGTGATACGCCAGTGGTCTGCTATTGATTACTGCTTCAATCTCGCACAGCACAGTTGTGAGGGCTTCCATGTCAAGACTGCTGCGTCCCAATGAGCGTTTCAAGGAGTTTTTTGTTGAGCGAATGAGACGATCCCACCATCCGCCTCAACATGGAGCTCTCTCTGCGATGAACTTCCACTGTATCCGTAGCTCTGCCGCATACTCTCGAAGCGCTGGTAGTGTAGGTGCAAATATTTTAGCTCAGCTGCGGAAGGTTTGAGCGTTGTCGTGGTGTACCGTCAAAAGAACTGCGCGTCGGGTGACGAAACGGCGGAAGGCGAACAATGTTGCTGCGGCAGTCATGTCTGAGGTTAGTTTCAGGTGTACCGCCCGTGCGACTGCACATGAAAAAAGAAGGACGTAGGACTGATTAACCACTTGCTAATTTAACGTATAAGGGCCCACAGTAATCGAGCCCGACAATGGTGAATGGGCTTGCTTTATTAATTCTCTCGCGAAGTAGAGGGGCCATTGTCGCAGATACTGCTGCTGCCTTCCATCATTTACAAATACTGCATATTGAAACTATCTTCTTTACTGTCTGACGTCCCTTCAGCAGCCAAAAGCTCTCTCGAAGCTCCGTTAATGTTGCTTCAACACCTCCGTGGATAGTGCGCACGTGTGCCGCTGATACGATAAGGCTGGCAAGCTGATTATATGCCAGGAGAATGGGATGGCGTATGTCGTGATTAGCACAAAGCTGGTCCAGCCGTCCACCGATGTGAAGGAAGTCGGTCATCATTCACAAACGGACAAAGGCGAAGAACACGAGATGTTGCGGGTAACGGCTGACCCTTGCGCAGCGCAAAAACTTTGTTGGGAAAGGATTGTTTTTGAATAGTCTGTAGCTAATAATGCTCAGCCTGTAATAACTCTTCCGTCGTGATAGGTCCGGATACTAATGGGAGTTGTCGCGAAGCATTACGGACGAAGCACTTGATCCATGAGGTGACTCGTAGCAGCCTAGTAATAGAGCTATAGTCTTCACGCGCAAGATGCATTGACGGACGAAAACACCCGATGGACAAACAGGCGTGCTTGGCATAGACGGGCCTTGAAAATCGCTCAATTTATTCAATAAAATCTATGTCGTTGTGGTGCGATTCTTGGGGTTGCTTGCACCTTCAAATTGTTTCCCCTGGTCAGAGAGCCAAGTTGGGCCGTGCCACCACATGCTTCACGAGTAATAATGTCAGTGGGATTGTCCTTGCTGCTACAATGAAACCATTGTGATAGATTGGTGAATTGTTGTATCTCAGCAACCCGATGTGCAACAAAGGGGTCTGGTTTGGTTTGATGAACCCCTTATCCAGTGAAAGCCATCAGTGAATCTGTCCACAAGAACCCTGGAGTGCGTTGAAGAAACTGCACTTTTTTCACGTAGCAGCTTAGTCGCGTTGTGATGACGCACGCGATGAGCTCCAGGCGCGGGAGTGACACCATCTTGATCAGAGCAAGTCTGCCCTTGCTGATTAACAGGCATGTGAAGCAGGTGCCAGATTCAGATCTGACGCGGGCGTAGATGCATGTGCCGTACGCTCTTAGACTGGCATCTGCGAAAGTATGCAGCTCGACTGTAAATGGCTTGACATCGTCTCTCAAGAACACGTATCGTGGGATGCGGACACACGTTGCAGCATTCAGCTCTGAGCACCAGCTGTTCCACTTGATTTGCTCTTCAGCTGGAATGATGGCGCCCCTTGCGATGTTCTTCTTCGAAAGATCTTGGAATACAATCTTGGCCTTTACGGTAAATGGGCTGAGGTATCCCAGGGGGTTATAAATTCTGGCCAACGTTTGCAGTGCCATGCGTTTGGTCCCAGGCTTCCCATATGTGAAAGTAGCAGCATGTTGTGAGGAGGAAGCTGTGCTCCGTAGTCCTGCTAGAAGGACTACCGAAGAATGCCTCCTGCGTGCTCGGTAGTCCTACTAGAAGGTCGTCCACATAGAAGGCCTGTTCTAAGATGGCTACCGTAGTTGGGTATTTCTGCTTACAAGACGATAAGTGGTGTTAAAGTGTAGCGACCCAAAAGAATGGGCTCGATACGGCTCCGAACGGAACCCTCGTCATTCTCCACATCGTTGGGGGTGGCATGGGCTCTTCTTTAGTCGGTAATCTTTCCAGCCAGATAAAGTGTAACAGGTCTCGGTCTTCAGGACGAATGAGAAGCAGCAGATATGCTTTCTTTACATCAGCAGCAAAAACCACAGGGCGGCAGCGAAAGTTTAATAGGAATTGGATGACGTTTACCCCAAGTTTTATGCCTTTTGAGAGTACATCGTGAAGGCAAACATGACCAGACTCATGTGATAATGCGTCAAATGCGACGCGAAGCTTCATTGTTACAGCCTCACGACGAACCACGGCCTGATGGGGCATATAGTAGATGTTGGCCTTAAGTAGCTGCTCGTCCTGTACCTTTTCGGCATGACCATCGTTGAAATAAGCTGAAATTGCTTGGTCGTATTTTTCTAGGAGTGATGGCTGTTCTCTGAAACGGTTAATTTGAATTCGCAGTCGACGTTCGGCCAATCAGCAATTGTTCCTTCCGGAAGGTAACCCGGGCGGTTCGACCATGAAAGGCACTTGATAACGGCCATCTTGCTTGGAGATGTCCTGCTCAAATGCAGACATGTGGGGTCACTTTCAATGGTCCGGAAACAGGTGGCACAGATCCCACTAACGATACGTCAAGGTGCTCTGAATCATAATTGTGAGTCGTGACAAACAGTGCACTTGTTGAGAATTGGCTGCTGGACTTTATAGGGCCTTGCACCATCCATCCGAAGGTGGTTTCGATCAAGGTTATACTTGCGCTGATGCGATCGATTTTGCCACTTGTGACTTGCCCATAGGCGTTTGATCCTATGAGGACACCGATTTCATCCGGTTGCCACAAACTCGTTTGGAAGTGGTCAGCTACGTTGTACTTCCATTCGAGAAGTAGGTGCGAAATGTTGGACTCGAGTGGTGGGCTTGTGACAGAGCGAATTCCAGGAAACGTTAACTTTTCTAAGGTAATCACTGAATTGTTGAACTGGCTTCGAAGCCGCACGCTGACACGCTCGGTGCAGAGTCGCCTTCGTGACTTGGATCCTCCAAAAGTGACAAGAGAGAGCTCTTATTTTCCCACGACGGAGCACTGAAGCATCCTTGCCGGGTCTGCACGAATGTAGGTGTACTGACTGCCGCTGTCCAGCAGTACCCGCACGAGGAGTCGATAGTCTCCAGACTCTGCCCAAATTTGGCCAGTCTGTAACAATACGTGAGTGGACTCAATGTGACTCTGGGCGGTAGAGACCATTCGAGTGTTTAATGGGGGTGATTGAGAAAAGGCTGGGGATCCTGCGTTAGGGTACGAATCTTCGGCTGACTGTGATAACTCGCAGAGGATGGTGAGGTGGTGTCGCTGGCAGATACCACACCCAAGATTGAATGACTTCCTGCACATTCTGGCGATGTGGTTTCGTGTTCCACAGCGAAAGCAACAATTGTTGTACTGTAGCATTGCCCACTTCTCTTCAGCCGATAGGTTGGCATTGCAGGCAGCGATCATGTGATCCTTGCTGTGGCAGAGTGAGCACGCCAGTCTAACAGGCAATACACACGCCGTTAGAGCGGATGCTGACAGAATAATTTCTGTGCCATACATTTCTTCGGATATGTGGGTTCTGGCTTCGTCTTGCGACATACGATGAGACTGTAACCGGCCCTCCTCCCGGATTTCCATTTGAATGCGGAGAATCGTTAGTAACTCCTTGGCTCGTCTTCAGGTGTATCGGCGATGCTGGAGGTGCAGTTTGATTCCTTCGATTTCTGCCTGAACATAATGGCGAGATCCTCCAGCAGACATCACATTAGGACACGGTTTAGGATCACAGTGTGCTGGTCGGGCGCAACTCCTAGGCCTACAAAGGCACTAATGTGGAACTGCACATTATCGTGCAGCAGACAAAGCCTTCGGATGTCTGACGAGCTTTCACAGGGCTTAGCGCAAGGAGATTATCAACATGCACATTCACAAGGAGATCCTGGTGTCCAAATCGATTTGTGAGGGTCTCGATTGCAAGGTCATAATTTTGTTCTGCTAAACGGATGCCTTCGACAGCTCACTTCGCGCTCCCAGTTAAGTAAGTGAGGAGGTACTTGAATTTTTTGATGCGCAGTAGCTCGGTATTCGTGTGGATAGTAGCGTCGAAATGGTCCCAAAAGGTCTGCCATTCACAAAGCCTACCATCAAAAGTTGGTATCTGGAGCTTGGGCAGTTCAACCGCAAGCAAATGGCGCACTCTCATCTGCTCTGCTGCTTTGCCGGAGTTTGGAAGTTCTAGGTTGCTTGACCCGGGTCCAGTGGCTCGGACCTGCATTGTGGCTGCCTTCTCACGTTCCTGTAGCCAGAACTTGGCTCACGAGACGACTCAAAGAATTTTCGCGTTGTACTCGTCTGCTGTTTCCACTTTACGGTCCAGGTTTTCTTCGTCTGTTGCCGCCAGAACGATGTCGCCGAGCCTCGAAAGTGCTGCTTCTTTATCGTTCAGGAAGTCCATGTGGCTGGTAATCTGGGAGGCATCAAGATCCGGTTGCTGCACCAGGCCCGATAACAGTGCTAGGGCTCGGGTGACAGCAGCTCTGACTGAGCCGCACTTCTTCCCAAAATGGTCAGTGGTCAACATGGTCGTGATGTTCAGCAAAGTCTCCAAAAGGGTGGATCCCGGGTTTTGTGCACCAAAATGTAACAAATAACCGGTTTGCAGACGTTAGACGACGACCCATTTATTCAGCATGGAGCCAAAGCTGTCCCATCCCAGAGCGTGCCCATCCCCCCTTCGTCGTCTTCACCACCAATCGCGCATGCTCCTTGATGCTTCGTTCCGGCGCATTTTGCAAAACGGTGTTTGGGCCATCATTTGGGGTTTCTTTCTTGTGGCGGTGTTGTATGTAAAGTCTCTTGGGAACGAACGTTTAACACCTAGCCCAGCTCTCTGTTATTCTCAATAGAGACGAGCAGTACAGTTGTGCTACATTGTTACAGACTTATTTCTTGAATAAAGAATGTAGTCGTCGGTGGTAATGAAGGCCAGCAGGTGATTTAACACTAATATCATCCTTAGCGATTGAGCGAAAGCACAAGCTGGAGCCGCAGGACGGTACCCAAACTTTAACACCGATCAACGCATCACGATATGTGCGACGGCAAGGGGCAACTCACATTTTCTGATCGATGACGCTCTTGAGATACTGGAAGTCGGCGTAGTCACCACTGGCTGCGGCTACAATCTGGTCGTTTACCTTCAGAATGCGGGGGCAGTTTCTGAACCTTGCCAGCGACCCGTACGAGCCGAGGATATCTGCGACAAGCATGACTCCGCCATCAAACTTGGTCGCCAGAACGGACGTAGCCGTGGTCATGGGGCTCCTGAAATAAATACGGGTAATGTTGTTAAGGTGCATTGCGCATGTGCCCGCTGTTGAAGATCACGCGACACTTAAAAAAGGTGGCCTGCCACGCAAGGTGCTGTCGCTCATTCTGCGGCGCAGCCTTTTGTGAATATCGCCATATACTCGCTCCTGTCTGTTCCATATACACGTGATTTCCGCGACAGTATAAAGATAGTAGAATAATTTAATGAAATTTCACTTTAAGAAAGCTTAGCCATCACACGGCACAACTATCATGTCACGTAGACTGCGTGAACGACATCTCTAAGTGCGAACGCAGTGTAATATGGCACGGATAGCTTAGCCAATCACTACGGTGCACGGTTTTCTGCTCAGTTTCATGAGAAAAGAGCTGAGCTATGCTCAGTGATGGCAATCATAGAGTTTACCGGTTGCAGTAGACATGAATGGGTAGTAGGAATATCACTCTGTACTCCAGTTTATTGCTACATCCGCCAACTCTGTGAAACCATAAGCTGGAGTTAACAAAACAGAGACCCACAGCAGCTTAAGCGTCGTCAAAGCTAACTGAGTACGTAAAAGTACTCCTGAGTGCGAAAAACGTCAACTCATCTAGCATTACCATAGGTAGAGTCGCTACCTCTCGACACTTCGCAGCAAGGCCCATTAGCGTTAGCGCTGCCTGTGTCTTTACCACTTTACTTACTGAGTCCGCTGGCGTGCCCCATCGTAGATAGCTGCCGGGACTGTAGGATGAAACTTGGAAAAACCAAACGAGTCTTGCCCTGGACACACAGAGATGTTGAACGCCATTTCAGCCATTTTTTGGGGAATACGGGAATGCGCCTAACGCCGAATTTGAATTGAAAAAATCCTCCCTGCAACTTGAAAAGAATATTCACTGGGAGCTCATCTAATATTATTAAGCAACATTTGCATAAGAAAAAAAAATAAATTATTAGCACAATATACTTTTATGTTGTGCTAATTTGCAAAGCTGTAACACTGTACCGGCTGTATCCGCCGTATCATCGCTACAAGCTGTCGGCGCCACATTCAAATCAACGTGCGATTGCCGTTCGTTGCTGCGAGCGGTTAATCGATGGTACAGTAGGCTAGAAAAGATTTCATACTACAAATTATTGCATTTATAAAACATGGGCCGGCATGGTACTAAAACACAGCTTAGTGGCCGTTATTAACTGAGCTTTCACAAAAGTTCATACGAATAAAATTATTTCTCCAGCCACTTGGAGTTGTGTCTATAAGATTAAAATTTAAAATCCATAAAATGACCAGACGTTTCGAGACAAATTCGTTCCCTTCTTTTGGAGTGACTTTGGCGGTGCGCACCGGTCATAACTGCAACATAAATTATGTACAGTCAAATACTTATCTCCACCATCATTCGGTCCAGGGCCATAACTAGAGGGGAGTTAAGGGGGTTTTGTAACCTCCCGAAGTTTCTTGATGCTTCAACTTTTCGGATGGCACTAATGTATTTACATACCTCCACATTGACTACCAGTGGCTAAAGTTAGCCGTTCTACACGTAAGCACCCACCGAAAAATATTACTTGTAGTTTCCTATATTATAATGTGTTGAGGCACGTTTGCTATTTACTACACTGTCCCAATCTGAATGACAGCTTCGTAACTCGGGGCCTTCACGTCTACCAGTAATGATGATGTTGAAAAATTATAGATTGCTTGATTAAAAAAAAAGTGGTTGATCCCTCTTTTTAGGAATAAGTATAACACGAAAGTGAAATGTGTCCTCGCAGAGGTAGTTGAGTATTAATTGTGCATTGTTTCGCAACAAGGGTGAAATAATGAATGCTGCAGTAACAAATTGCAATGTCTCGCGAAGAACGGCAAGCAGCTCGAAACTTGCAGCGCACACCTAGAACAGAAAACAGGCACAAAATGATCACGCACAGGATGAGCGTGGACAAATAGGTGTCACAATTCTTACATCGTGTGTGAGCAGCGCGCTCCTTTCGTAAACGCGGCCGTGGCAGCGAGAAAATTGACGTTCGTGCTCTCTGTAACTTCTAAAACTTCAAAGCAAATTTGCGGTGGAAGCACAAGAGGTACAAAGCACCCAAATCACGATATAAGCGCGCGCGCGAGTGAACGACCACGCCAGATAGCATCTATGCGTACTTTGACTACGCCATGTGGAGGCACGCGCGCACGGTGACTTGCGGGGTGGCGCGGCACGACGACCTTTGGAGCGCGCGCCCGTCGTGCCATCTCGCTACTGATTACTGAAACGCTCTGAAGTATCCGAGCTCTGAGGACCACCAGTGGCGAGGCGTATATAAATGGTTCGCCGTTAACGTTATCGAGAAGGGTTGTTCTGTGGTATAGCGATTAGCGTTGCGCGCTGAGATACGCGAGGCTGCAAGTTTGGCCCCCACTGTGGAGCTTCTCGTTTTAAAGGCAACAGTCTTTCTTGGGGACCTCCGACGCAAAAAATTTGGTCTGTCTGTCTGCCTGTACATTTGTCTGTTGGTCCACCCTTAACGGCACCCTAAAATGCACCGAAGTGACCGCACGATACCCCAAACGGCCGACCCCATCCGCAGCGCCCACCAATATTGCTCAAGGTTCAGCGTTCATACTTGTGGGATTGTCAATTAAAAAGCAATTATTGCCCATATATGCCGCACCATAACAACACGTCTCATTATTTTGTATGTATATCTTTTACTAGACAAGGCATACATTAGCAATTCTAAGGTGTAACAGAACGAGCGCTAAAAATGGGCGCGCCGCCAAATTCTTGCGATAACGCGCGGAAGAGACGCCGGGAGGTCAAAAGAAAAAAAAAAAAGAAAACAAACATACAAGGCTCCCCGGGCGCGCGCTCTCCCCTCGGAAGCGTGGCTTCGCTGACGAACCTCCTCACCCCACATCGGCGGCCGAGCAAGCCCGCGAAATTTCTAGAACGAAAGAGGCGTGGTCACGCCGGGTTGAGTCATCCATCGCGGAGGGCATTCCAACCGTCTCGCCCTCTCCCCAGTCTTCACTGCGTATCGCGCCGGCGAAATGACGAGAACTTTCTGGAATGTCGCGCGGAAGGTATTTAACCGAGCAGCCGAGATGAGAAAGCAGGAGAAGACGGAAGTTAGCGCCAGAGCGCGTTGGGTATCCCGCGGTGTAGTCGGCGAAGGTTTTGTCCGTAGGGACAAAGCAGGAGAAGACGGAACTTAGCGCCAGAGCGCGTAGGGTATCCCGCCATGTAGTCGGCGAAGGTTTTGTCCGTAGGGACAAAGCAGGAGAAGAAGAGGATTTCCACCTGAGGGGTGAAGGCTCGAGCTACAGGCAAGAGCGTGTGTTTACCGCTATCGAGGGAAGACGCGTGGCAACAGCTGCGTGTGTGAAGCCGACGTGTCCGGCGAAGAAGTTTGAAGCTTGGAGAGTGGCCTATTGAAGACGTGAGGTTTCCTGGAAAAGAAACTTCGGCGAGGGTTCCTGGAAGAGGAAGTTCAGGGGACAGCGGAATGACAACAACGCTGGACTGTGAGTGAGTGATTCTCGGAAGAGTATCATCCAGACTTTTGTTCCAAGAACTTTGGACTGAATAGGTTTTCTATCTCTTTAGTCTCTAAGTGTCTTGGTTGTTCAATGCATGCGACTGAATTGTAGTGTGTATTGTTGTCTGTGTCCGTTGTTTCGAGTGTGGCTGATTGTACTGTGTAGTACGTTGTTTAGTGTGTGACATATTGTATGCAACTATTGTGGAGTGTGTATTCTTGTGTATTGTTTTCGATCTGCCATTATTGAGAATATAATTTTGTTTGTTTATCAACTCTCGGCTCTGACTTGTTCTTTGGGCCACAGCCGGCGCCCGCTGGCGCGCCAAAAAAGACCACTTCTAAATTGTCCACGCTTTCGTGGTGTGGTTCGGGGGGCTGATACTTCGGCCCTTGGAATTAGCCCAGCGATCGCCTCCCGAATTAACGGGACCTGTGTGACATAAGGACCGTAGCGTTTATCACGCTGCGCTGACCATGCAACGCTTGCACGAAAGGCAAGTGTTTCCAACGTTTTGCTAAGACGACACGGTGGCGGCACCTACCTGTTGCCTTGAGTTCTACACCTTATCACCTCCGAGACGGGTTTTCCAAGATAACTGCAAGATGGCGCTCATGTCTCACGTGTGACGTGACTTTATGCGCTCGTTCACCTCCGCTGCTCGCTCGAGGTGCTCTAACGCAGTGCCTCCAGAATACCATTAACCGATTTTCTTGAGCAGAACATCAAATAAACGTTTTGTTCACTCTCTCCAGACGCAACACTATCATCTTTCGAGGACATTTGCAGTGTAAGATGAAGATACGGGGCCAATTTTTTTGCAGTCTGTTAGTAAATATTGGCAACGTCATATCCGTGTCAGAAATACGTCACAGAGCCGTGGTGGACTTCGGCATAAAACCCTTTCATGTTAAAAATTGTTTCGTGAGCTAAATAATTAGGACAGCCTTAAAAGTAGTCTAGCAGACAATACAGACCTGTAGCATCTTTAAAGGGTGGCTTCGAGTCTTGCCGGCATCTTCACGCATCAGTCAATATACGAGAAGCAGTGAAGTTCTCTTCGTTCTTTTTTTCTCTTTCCTTTTGTTCCCAACAGAATGACTAGTGATGCGCAACAAAGATGAAAATGATCGGAAGGTCTTTAATCAACTTTTATCACTTACAGCGCAGCACTGAAACCTAACAAACATGGGTCGCGGTAGCGTTCTGTCACTGGACGACAACGTGTGCATGCACACTCAAGTGTGAGTGCTTGGAGAAACATCATGGGAATGTGTGAAATGTTCGTGAAAACACATTTGAGAGACACATTCCTGTCGAGACGTGGCGTGCTTGATTGCGGGTCTCACGTACCAGAACAACGATGACGAGGAAAAAGAAAAAGAACATCCGCTTACTGATGGCTTCACAAACACCACCTTCAATGAAACAGCCAAGGTGCTTACATTTGTTGTGCAAAAAAAAAAATTCCAATTTCGCACAATGTGGTGAAATGTGCGTTACCGCACTAGGGATTCAGCTATTAACTTTACTTATATAGTTAGAAGTAACAACGAACCGCTGTACTCTTGCACAAATCACATGTTCAGGGTGTCTTGGAACCACGTCTGACACCACGCTTGACAATTTGCACAGCACTCGTAAAGATGAAGGGGGAGAGAAACAATTTTATTAAAGTGAAAAATAAATTTGGCGGAAGTTAGGCCACCACCTCATTGAATTGCCCGAAGCACACAACACCAGGGAAACGTCGTGTGAACTGCACTGCAGTGTTAGCTTGCGCTAACAACGTCCACGAAATATACGCCGAGTGGGGTCGTTGCACTGCGACATTTGAACGTAATGAATGGAGATGTGAGTGTGCTCTAAAGTGTGACGTAGCATTTCTTCCTGCACCAGAAGAACCAGATCTTACCGGTAATCCTCGAGGAGCATTGTGTGAATGGCGTACAAAGGTGGTGGTGGTGGTGACATGCCTTACCGCAACACGTGGTGGGTGGCTGTGTGTGAATTCCCGGATGAAGTGCCATGCGGACATTTTCAACAATGAACAAGTGAATCTGTTTAAATGGTTCGTGTTACGCGTGCCACGATGAAGAAAATGGTGCGCCAACTAACCATCCAGTATAGTCAGGAAAAAAAAAAGTTGCACCCACGAGGATACACGACAAAGAAAGTGTGCTCCATTGGTAGTGCAGCCGAAGCTCGCT
Organism: Rhipicephalus microplus; assembly: GCF_043290135.1. Lineage (NCBI taxonomy): Eukaryota > Metazoa > Arthropoda > Arachnida > Ixodida > Ixodidae > Rhipicephalus > Rhipicephalus microplus. The sequence goes on from NC_134703.1 coordinate 56,682,479, forward strand.
ATAACGAAGCCGTGATATCCGATATTCTTATAAGCGTTTATCGTCAATTGATGGCATAGTCGGCAAACAAGTTATAGGCTTACTCGTTCGTATCCGAGAATTGAGTTTTATCAACGAACGTTATATCGAGTATCGACCACATATGCTGCCGTTCGTCGCCAGTTGGCGCTGAACCCCAAGCTTGTGCTCCCGCTGTTGGCTAGTGACGCGTTAGAAGATGGCAAAGTAGATGACACTACTTGCAGCAATTCGGCTAGACCCGGAGCTGTGTCTCTCGTGTGCGGACGGACGTGCAGCATATCTTATATCCAATCTGTGTTTTGCACATACACTCGCACACATGCGCACAGAACACACATAAATGATTCATCACCGGTGCGTTTTTTTTTTCATAAAACAGCATAGCGATGCGACTGCAACACCGTCCACTAAGTGCAATATCCCTTCCGCAACCGGCTGTAGTTTATGGTAAGAGTGCACAGAATTCTGAGTGTGCAAGGCCCCGTAACAGTATACCATCGGTGAGAAAAAACAAACCAGCTATGACGGCACAAGCGAAAAGTTCCTAACAGTATAGAAATGGCGACAAGGAATCAAGAGAAACAGATAAGAAACGAAGGAAGAAAGAGGGGCAGAAGGAGGAGGAAATACAAACAACAAAGCACTTTTTTTTTCACTAAGAATAATTCGAGATACGACTATTCTCTACGTTATGTACAAACGATTATCTACGGGCTTTTGTGTATCAGAGAGGTGCTCTTTTCTTTTGCGTATGTGTCGACAAGAGAAGAAAGAGAACGACGTGGCTTTTTCTTTGTCCGCGACTTGTGGTCTGTTGCGGGCTTCTGAGCAAGTCATCCGCGCCAAAAAAGTAGACCCACTTCAAAAAGAAAAAAAAGGCTGTGTATTTTTGTTTTAATCCAGCACACATGCTACGTCTCTCACGCCACAGGGACAAAAACGACGCTTCAAAGCGTCATCACAGGTGAGAATCTGTCGAGCCCTTCGCCGACTCACTGTGTTTTTTGATGTTTTCTAGCAGCGGTGCTCGTTTACAGAAATACACACACATACATACACACACAAAAAAGAAACATAATCTATTTGGTCAACAAGAAAACGTCACCCTTAGTCATGGGACACAGACACACACACAATGTTGGAGGTCTGGACCTCCAAGATTGCGCACTGCCGGCACGCCATCTCGGAGGCCATGGCCTGAGTATGCGCAACAAACGATGAAGACTCGTAGAAATACATAACGTCACGCGCTTCTGTCGAAAACTTTAACGTTGGCACTGTTTTTTCGAGCTGAAGTTTTATTGCGAAATGAGTCCCCGTGAGCACTGTTCCGGTTTGCCTCGGGATGGGAGAAAAGCTGGTACGGAGGCTTGTAGCTGTTCAACTGCCAGCCGCGCATCGGTTCTCACAATCTTGAGTTACCTTAAAGAATTTTGCGGCATATACCTGAGCATGTTAAATTTATCAATAAACACCCCGTAGAGAAGATAGAGAGCGTTGTGAATACTTTGTATTCTAATTGTAGAAGAAGCTATCAATTATTGATAGTACATGTTGAGAAGAGAAAAGTGCGGCGTCTCGTTTGATACCGATGAAACAGCTTCGAAGCCGGATGCGCTCGTTTAGCCTGTCGAATTCAATTGACGTCAGGTACTAATCTTGTTTTAATTTAGCTTTAATGTTGGATGATTGACGGTACTGTCTTTATTTATTCACCCTTACTTGTACGTTTATGTAATCTCGCAGTTGCATTTTGGTCATCTATTACTTCGAAGTGCAATGAATGCTGTCAGACATAAAACTTACGAGTAAAATGAAGTAGCCAGATGCATGGAACTTGCTGTCCCTCCCACCTTTCCTCTTTTCATTCAGCTTACCAATCGCCAACACGCAGATGCCATAAAAATATAACAAGATGCAACATCATCATTGAGGATGCCTGATGGGCTTTTTTTGATGTTTGCCAGTTTGAATCAATGCAAGGGTGGCACCAGGAATATGTTACCGGTGGAGGGGGGGGGGGGGCATTCACGATAAGTGAGTTCTTTCGGGGGGGGGGGGGGGTGGCAGGCGGGGAACTTAGTCTTGTGTTATGATTGTGTTATGACTAAGTTCATTTGGGGGGGGGGGCAACGGGAGGGGGGGTAGGCATAAAGTTTTTTTTGGCTGGGAGGGGGAGGGCTCCAGCTTTTCTGTGCCCGCCCTTGGCACCGCCCCTGAATTGATGTGGAAACAAGCTGGGAACTCGCAACTAGCCAGCTTAGATCACAGTGCCGCTCACGCACAGCCGTAGTATTTTAAGTGAAAGCATCAATAGGGCGTCGGATAAACTGCACTCCGCGCGCCATCCTCTGGCTTGCCTCCAAATAAACCATAGCTGAACAGAAACTTTGGCTGGGCAACTGGTTTCGCACCGAGCAACATGTCAGCATCGTTCAAAACAGATACATTACTTCGAAAGACTCTATATAAGCCTACCTCTAGGGCCGTTCACAACAAATACACAGAAAACCTGTAGACTGAGCGTAACAATTATTGCGAATGAATCGGACGCGCGGCCATTTCGCAGCGTCGATGTGGTATTGACGACACTAACTAGTGCAAGTCTGTACATTTGAACATTTCAAATTGGAACAATTTTAATGGATCTGTTAAAAGAAACTGCGCAAGTACATTTGACCCTCACTATAACGAGCACTGATAACGAATTATAGGTTATAGCGAACCAAGCATGAACTTCTGTTGGTTATTCTTCACTTCAGTGACACCTTTTTTTTTGTTATAACGAAACCGAAAACGTGACAGCCACTGTGATATGTGCTGAAACGAGGAAATGTTTTGTTCAAGTGAGGCTCAAAGGTCTAAGTTGCTGGAAAAGTTGCTAAAATATATATTGTTTTTGTTTTGCTAAACAAAAACAAAAAGCATTTGCCTAGTTGTGCGAGCCTATGAACAGAACGGGAAAGCTTTAGAAGCCCACCGTGACGGCAGAGATGAAAAATTCTTGAACCAGGTGTTTCTCTGGAGCCAGCGTATCATCAAACGGGCTTGCCTTCTTCAGGACTGCAAGAGCTTGTCTTAGCGCGCGTATGTGTGAACACGTACAGTCCTGGTCAAAAGTTCCCAGGCCACGCTTCCATTGAAACACATGGGATAGTAGCCTGGAAACTTTGACCCCTCCCCCGTACATGCGCTATAAGGCAAATATGCACACTGTAAGTTGGGCAGTTGCAGCCTTGAAGGTGACAAGTCCGCTTGTTGAAGCGTCTGCTCCCGCCCACACCTCGTGCTCAGAAAATTTTCACACCTTCAATCTTCTATCTTCCCCTGAACTTTTGTCTTGTGACGAAGGGGGCGCCACTTGTCTGGCGTTGAAGAAAGGCAATCGCAGCGACACGTGTATACAATCGAGCCAAGGCAGGGCAACGAAGCGAAGGAAAGCATGTGTCAAGTTTACTTGTACTAATTATTATATGCAACGCGAAGAAAGGAAGGTGCATGAAAAACCAACTTCTCGCTTGCCGGAACCGAACCTGCTATACCTTCGTAACGTGTCCAACGGGAGACAGCATTGAACGCGTTATTTGAATGTGGCAGGTTCGGTACCGGCCACCGAGAAGTTGGTTTTTCATGCACCTTCCTTTCCTCACGTTTCATATCATAAGTGCTACAAATAAACTCGTCACATGCTTTAATTGTCTCGATTGCCTGTTGGTTGGAATCGTGTCTCACAAAACAAACGAGGCCTCAAATTTACTTTCTTTCATTCAACGAAGGCAGTTTCTATCGAGACAGATAGCCGATTTGTTAGAGCCTGTATACCCTTATATCTACTTTTACTATCGAATGAATATCGGATGTAACGAACTGATTTATGGCCCAGACTCTGCTTCGTTATATAGAGGTTTCACTGTGCTCCATCTCCTAATTTCCAAAACCTACACGTGCTTTGAGCAACGTGCATGCTTCTCTTGTATTTTTGAAAACTGGTGTGGAATAACAATAAACACTAAAGGTTAAACGTGCGTCTTGGTGCGCTTTAATTAATTACATAGCGTGACGTAGTTATATGACGTCGCCTATGTCTTAAGTTTGTGCAGATTAGTGCATAGGCGTAACGTGCGGTGTGCGATAGTCAGTCGATCCAAACAGAGAAATAACACAGACGCGCATAGCTATGTGCACTCATGTAAGAGGAAAACAGTTTCATATTTACAACGTGCAATTTTGTTAAGTGCTTTTTAAACTCTATGCGAACGATTCAGCGAAAGCGCGTTAATGAAATCTCTCTTAAACAAAGTGCTAGAAACGAAAACTATTACCATGCTGACTCGCTTTCGTATCAATGGGGGGACACGTGGACTAGTACGACGTGCTTAACACAAATGAATTTGAACGAATGCCTGTCGTTAAGTGCACCACCTTTAACCACAAAACCATCGCGAATATAAAAAGGCGTCGCACTGGAACTTAATGAAAAAAAAAGAGTTATAGCAGACAGAGAATCCGACATGTGCGGCAGGAATTTTGCTATTTAGTGTGTGTCGAGACCACGAAAGGAGAGTTCTCACCCTTGTTCAAAAGAAGAAACGCGGCTTAAGTCGAGAGTCCTATCGTTTAAGTGAGTCAATTGGAAACGTTTATGTTCCAACGCTTGATGCACTATGTTTACGTTTGAACGTTGTCTTCTTTTCTCGAAAGCTGCTGTTGTCGTCATAAGTACAACCTGGGGATGTTAATTCCCTGTAAGGACACCTGAACTGCTACAATATTCTCACTGATCCCGAGTTGACAAGCAGAACTTTCAATGCCATTCATTCTTTTTTAGCATAACACTTCTCCAACATTTAACATCGAATGACATATGACTATAATAGAGAAGGCACTAAAAAACAGGAATTCTGTATTTTATTTAGTTTTTGTTCTTACTTTCTGGTCACCTGGCAGCAAAATCTAATAATAATTTACAGCTTTATGTCATAACTGTTTTCTGCGCCGTGCAATAATTTCTCGTTTTTTTATTATCTATCACGATCTATTTTATAAATTTTTATGTTTTATCAAATCAAAAATTATTTAAAGGTACTAAAACACCACAAAAAGCGTTTTATAGGATTTCTAAGTGCGTAGCAGCCGTTCCAGAACTTCCAGCATTTTTCCTGCTCGTTCAGGAATGTAGGCTATTTCATGAGTGGGTATTTTATGAGAGGCCGTCATATTGAGTCGTTAACCATCGTGTTTTGTATCTACAACAACTAAACGAACAGTGTTACGCCTACGCAAGAATACGGTTGGGTTGGTACATACGACGTTTGATAGCCTCATTGTTTTGCTTCGCGATATACAAAAACAAGAAAACATTGGCTTATACCAGCCCAAGATGGCGTTGCCCATGTGTCTTACGGAAGATAAACTACAGAAGTGTGCACACTGATTAAGTGCTTCTTGGCTGCAGGGGCAGGGGCCATATTGCGAGGGGCAGAGAACACAGGAGCTCATTTGCTTCTTTCATCCCCACGTAACCCTACGAAAACTTTTCGCATTCCCTCCAAGATCCGAGGCATTGCAAGACTCCCGCACTTCACATGGTCTTGCACAGCCTCTGCGATCGGCCCATCTTTGACGACGTCATAATGGCTTTCCAAACTTTGGCGATATTTAAAGTCATGGTGACCTTAAATCATGACGTCATCACATGATGATTTTCAAGCATACCTCGTGTTGACGACGCCTATACGGTTCATCTTCACCTTTGATAGAGGCATCTAAAATTAGAAAAGCGTGAGTGGCGTTTTGTGGCCGCATATTGGTCCGACTCTCGGTCTGCTATATGTGTGGCACACATATATACATCTTTCGAAACGTCACTAAAGGAACGCGAGGGTTCTGCTTTTGCAAGGTTTTGTAGGTCCGTACACACAATGGGCGCGACACAGTTGTGATTCATTCTCCCGTCAAGGAGTGTTCCAACATGCCATTACAACATACTCGTCCTCGAGCGCTTGCAAGAAACCACAAGTCGTCCTGAGGCAGTGCTGAGCAAGTACGGTGTGAACGTAGACGGCGCTTGAGCGCGGGATACCCGTCCTCGACGTGGTAGTAGAAAATGAAAAAAATAAACTAATGTAAAAGAACAAACGTACAGCGAAAGCTCGTCAAGTGACCGAAGCTGGGAGCGCAGAGGTCACGATGAAAAACAGCTTTCCGCGACTCGACGCGCCGCATGCTTAGGGGTGCAGCTTAAGCCACGTCGTTATAAATGCCCTTTTGGTTTACCCCACGTGGGTTACACTGTGTTGAGATGGAAGAGTGAGGGTGACAATAGGGAGAGTGATACAGAAACAATGGGAACACAATTTATAGCTCGCAAACCTGTCCACACTCACGCTAGGCGTAATGACATTTGATCCGAGTCGAGTCTGATGTGAGGCTGGTTTGTTTGGTAATGATAGAAGAGAGTGATTTACAAACACGCATTCCGTTAAATAAAAATTGTAAAAAAATGAGATCGCCAAAGTTCACACGGCGAATATCTGCGTTCAACGACGCTACTGAACTTGCTGGCACTGGCAGCCGCGGCTCAACGTTTGGCGCCAATAATCTTGGCGACATCATGAGCAGAGATACTATCAGGCATCGTGAGATCACGTCCGAAACGTGAAAACGCTTGCTCTTCTCTCACATCAAAGATGTATAAACACTTCGTCGCGTAAACGTTAAGAAAAACTAATTAACAAGCGGGCAACTAAAGAGTTTCTTGAAGTTCTGTCCACCGCGGTGGAGCAGTGGTTATGGTGTGCGGCTGCTCACGATTCCCTGGGCACGGCTCATGATGGCGACAAGCAGGCGCAGCGGCTATCGCTTGTGCTGCTGCTATAGCACCGCCACCACCATCGCCGCTGCCCTGTCGCCTTGTAAGCGTCCGCACACCCGGTCAGCTACCATGGCCGTTTGAACCCTTCACGCGGAATGTCAGGGAGCACTGCAATCACGGCGAGCAAGCGGCCATGCCACGTAGTAAATTTTGTATATCGCGGGCATTGGTAGTAAGCAGAAGAACACCAATACCTAATATATAGAAGGCTAGAAACTGCCTAATCAGATGTTTCGCAAACTGATATTGAACTTTCTAAGTTGAATATTTCGCCCAGCTTTGTTCCTTCAAATGTAGGTTATTTTTTTTCTTGCCAAATTAGACATTTGAGCAAAAACAGTACCCCCTCCCCCCCTCCAAAAAAAAACAACAACCGTGACTTCATGCAATATTCAGGAACATGCATTTTTGTGCGTCGTGATAGAGTGCCTCGGCGTATTTTAAAACTCTGGCTGAAGTTAACTGGCGCACCCTGTGTGGTTATTTCTTAATTAAGAATGGTTTTTGTCGATTCATGACATCATTTTAACATAACACGAGATGACGCATACAATTTTTACCCGATGTCTTCCGAGCCAGGCTAAGCGTCACTCTGTTGTCGGATCTCTTAGCTCTGACCTTTCCACACTGTTACTTGTTCCATGCAACACCACGTGCACTTTGTCTGCATATGCAAAAAGGAAAAAAAAAACACCCAGCAGATACCCTATGTATCACTGTTCTGCAATGTAACATCTTTCGAGTACATCGACGCTCATTTTTCGGAAGCGATGTTGCCTTTCGAGGGGCGTTCAAATCTGGGTTCATCGCGCGCCAGGAGAGGATGGCGGGTGTCAACAGCTGCGCCACCGCACGGATTCTGCAAGATGGAGCACTTATAAGTACGCACTCCATGGTAATACTTAGTCGGCGTTAACAAGCCAACCGGCTTCAAGCTCGTTTTTCAAAAGGTTACAAATCCCTCGATGCCTGCGAGGTCTGTCGCGGCGACGGAAGAAAGCCAGGGGCTCCCAGGTGCCGCTGTTTCCTCTACGCCATTTCGCACTCTGGAACGGCGTGACGAGAGCGACGGACGGCGGTGGTGGATGAATACACAGTTGCTGCCACAGCAGAACAACAGCGTGGCGCGTGCGCGTCGGCACACCGTCACTGCAGCACTGGTAAGCTTGCTCACTCGTCTTGATGCCGGCGGTCAGGGCCTGTTCGGCTGCGGTGCTGCGGAAAAGAGCACCACGCAGGCGGCCACGGCGATGGAGAGCAGGAAAGCGGCCAGTAGAAAACGGTCGCACACGACGGCCACTTGATGCCACTCTCCCCGCACGGCGTCGCGTCGGTCGCGTTCCGCCACGCGAAGCTCGTTCTTCTCGATCGTCTGGTACACCTGCGCCAGACAAATGCACCGTCACTCGGATTACGTTGCGGACAAAGCGACATGCGTGCTTCTCAGGCACTGGCGTAATCAGGCATGGGGGGAGGACGTCGACCCCCCCCCCCCCCCTTGCCTCCGGATATTTAGTTGTGCATGTTTGTATATACACACATATATGCACGCACACAAACATGTAAACGAAGAAAAAAAGCATAAATGGTGGTTGTACTTAACATCCATAACAAGACTTCAAGATCTCCAATTATACCGGATGATATTGCACTGAACAATCTTTTTTTTGCTGTTTTTGCGATCTCGGAACACTACAAATGATGTGCCATGCCAGAACATTTTAAAACATGGTTTTTGCTTTCATTCGCTATCTAAATCTAATTTCTAGAAAACATTTATTCTTCATACCATCAAGTGACAAAAACAAAACAAAACTAAGCCGAGAATGTAGCGTTCATGACATCTACATATTTTGGTTTAGTACTCTCTCTGCCGTGCTATACCCGTGGAGCATGACCCAAGTGTGCCTACCTTGGCGAGCACCCGCAGGAACTGCTTCTCGAACTCGTCCGAGGAGCCGTCGACTGCGGGCCCGGGCACCGGAGGTGGCGGCACCCCACCTCCCAGCATGCTCCCAAGTCCGGCGCAGAACTCCTTGCGATGCCGCAGCCGCGGTGAGAAGTTGTACCGTTCTATGTGGTCCAGCTCCAGCTTGTCCGAGTCAAGCGACGGACTCGGCGGCTGCAGTCGAGACGACTTGTTCGACTCGCGCGACGAGTCGTGCCGCTGGTGGTGGTTCTGCGCATGCGTGCGCGAGAGAGATTGATAAAAGGGGCGATTGGAAAGCGAGGATGTCAAATAGGACTGAAACTAGTCTGCTACTGCACGCGTGGAAGAGGAGATGAGCTAAATTATAAAAAAAAAGGTGAGCAATTGATTCTACGTGCTGACCTATGTGGTACATTCGAGCGTTGTTTCAGAGCGCTTCGATGACTCTGAAAAGTTGATGTGCGGGAGTAAGTAAGCATTACAACTACAAAATGAGGTGGTAAATACATGATAAGGAAGGAAGAACATGACTCGTATACCGTTTGTACTCTTTGTAAAGCTTTAAAGCAAGCCAAACTGCTATAGCCGGCAATAGCTGGAACGAATTCATCTTTTAGCCACTTTGCGATAGACGAATAAGGAGGAAGCGGGAAGTGAAACAAATGAGCACTTGTTCGTTTCACTCCTTGCTTTGTCCATGTTTGTCTCTTGCAAAGTGGCTAAAAGATACTTTAAAACTGCCGTATTCACTACTTTCAAAACGGTCAGCGTGCTCTCAAATGACCACACGCATGCACAATTACTGAAGATTGTCTGCTTTAAAACGTGCCACGGAAGGTAGTTCACTGCTGTGGCTCAAAGCTGTCGCCTTCTTAAAGTAGACTTCAAAACCCTAGCATTATCTCTCACAACACAATACTTTCGGCCGGTTCTTTCAGAACACCACGCTCAATTTTAGAGCAACCTGAGGCGCTTTGATGGTCTCATTCATTGGCATATCCGGAGCTCTTCCGGTAGCACTTTCCCTGCTCCATGCGCTAAGGTAGGTTCCATTGACAGATTGAGAATGTGCTTGGCATGTTCCATTGACACATCCGGATCAGCTCCGTCACGCTATCCACTCCACGGAGCCATTTTTTTACTCCGCAAAAAGTGACGGATTCGACCGGAAGTCGCAACGACCCGTGCCCTGGAACTGTGCGCACTGTGGGCGCGTCGATGTTCGCTGGTAACGTCAGCCGCGCCTCAAGTCGAAGCTGACGTTTTGTTAGCATGGAGTGGCTGTGTCCAGCGTGTCATCTCGTGCAAAAAAGGAAACGCACACATCGCGTTCCATTCTGATCCTGCAAATAGCTCCAGAGGGAGCGAGTGGGTTCCATTGGTAGATTCCCTTCGGTTGCCCTCCGCCAGAGTGGAGTGCTGTGGCACACAGTTCGTTGGCCACTCCGAATTCGCGAATGAATGTCATAAAAAGCGGAGTCCGACCGAGATCTGATCATGTGACTTCCGGGCCTTGTCTGTTTGCAGCAGATAGTGCGCTGACGTGCATCCTCTTTAGGCCTATGATTGCTCTGGCGAGCGGCTGCACGCTTGGCTCAAACACGCGTTCTATGGCTTAGTTCGTGAGAGAGCGCCACATTTTTGAAATCTGGCTGAGAGCATGGTAGCGCCCATGATCTCAGCCACATAATGTGCTATTATCTTATTCCGGAATAGGGACCCGCCACAGTAGTCTCAGGGCTAAGGCACTTGGCTGCTGACCCGTATGTCGCGGGATCGAATCCCTGCCGCGGCGGCTGCATTTAGATGAAGACGTAAATGCTTGAGGCCCGTGTGCTTATATTTAGGTGCACGTTAAAGAACCCCAGGTGGTCGAAATTTCCCGAGCCCTCCACTACGGCGTCTTTCATAATCATACGGTGGTTTTGGGACGTTAAACGCCATAAATTATTATTATTCCGGAATAGGGTACGTGGATTTTAGTCAATGTGCATTCACAATACGTGCACTTGTATACTCATGGTCACAAGTTACCGTGGCACGAGATTCTCGTTCGGAACTTGGTAATTCAGCTTTTACGACGTGGGCGAAAGCAATTATTCATCAAGCTTAAATAGAGCCTGTATCAAATGCTAGATGTGATGCCTATGTCCCGGCTAGAATATTTCTGTTCCCTAGAGTACAATACCTTTCGTTCGTCGCTACTAGATCCGCAGCAGCCTAGTAGCAGCAGTCGGGCCAGAAATCCCAGCACAAGCCGGCGCAGACCGCGCGGAACCTCGGCACCCCTGGAACCTCGGTGGTGCAGACTGAGCGTCACCACACTCAGCGCCGTCGTGCACGCCACCACGCACGTGCTGAGGCCGTAGTAGACGCCTGCGTAGGTGTGACATGCACTTAGAAGTGTGGTTTTCTGGGCCAGTTAGTACACGACAAAGTGAAGGGTTTCAGCACGTTGAGACGACAGCGTAAGAAGAGAGGTGCAAAGGACAAAGGCTGGACTGCAAGGCTGTTGTGCACCAACGCTATGGCGTCCTCACGCATTAGGGACCCTCTCGGGTTCTCTAGCGCTTTTTTTGTACAGACAAACTGCTTTCGCGGCAAAATCGGGCTAATGTTCTCCAACAATTGTGGCGGAGTAGAAATAGCCTTCATCGTTGGCATATACATGAGTGACATTGAGAAAATGCGGTCTTTCATAGATACATATTGATAATTTTCTTGTTCCCTTCGTTCTTCTTACTTTTACAGCGAAAACTGTAAAAGTAAGAAAAGTAAGCTGTATGGCTAGGCGAAACCAGACACCCTTTTCCACAAGAAACGATAACAGTCTCCATTGGCTGCGTTGTCAGTTACGTCATAACCCATGTCGCAACCAAGCACGTGCGCCATTGGCAGCGCCGTTGGTGACGTCATTCTTTGCGTCGCACCAAAGCACGCGCGTCATTGGCTGCGCCTTCATTGACGAAATTTATCCCTTCGCAGCCATGCCACCGAGCCCGCGCGCTGCACACTCAATTTACAACTTCCACACGGTGAGGGCACGGATCGTTCGAACGCCCGAACAGCAAATAACTTTCCAACAACAGCGCCGACAGCTGATACGTGACAATATTCATGTTCGCCGGGCCGATGCAGCAGTCCGGGGCACAAGAGCAGGCCCATGTGGTGAAGCGCAAACAGCAACTGAGCACCGAGTGTCCGGCAGCCCCCCGAGCCGAATACAAGCAACATCGGCGAGTCGAGGAAACGACATTGCTGGCAGAGCAGAGTCAACGTGGCGATGTCGCGAAAGCGCTCGCCGGGGCCGACGACGCCTGCATTCGGCGGGAGTGTCTCGTGAGGCACTTCGTCTTCATCTGCGACCGCCGATGGCTGCACGTTTCAGATTCGCTGGTTAATCATTTGTACGGAGCGCTTGGGTGAGGATCTTCTTTCGCTCCTCCCATACCAACTGCACGCTAGCAAACTAGCTCGCACAAACTCGACCTCGAGAGTCATTTATTTAGTCTGATTGTCTGGCCTTAATTACACGCTGTTGACGACTTTCCTCTCGATATAAAACACCTATTGAAATGCACAAAAGGTAGAAGCGCTGTAGCGCACACAGATGAAGAAAAAAAAAATACTGCGCTGATGTTTCTTCTTCAGATTTGGGTGCACGTTAAAGAACCCCAGGTGGTCAAAATTTCCGCAGCTCTCCACTACGGCGTCTCTCATAATCAAATGGTAGTTTTGGGACGTTAAACCCCACAAATCAATCAATCATGTTTCTTCTTCTTTTATCCCTATGCGTGCACCAACCAGCAACCGTGGGCACAGACGTTAGTCTTTCTGCATATTGCTCGTTAGTATTAGCAACCGTCAGCATGAACTGCCAGTGCATTGGTGTGACATCTGTGACGTAGCGACCACTCACTGAGCAAGGGCACCGAGGCGGCGGGCGGCAGGCTGTCGCGCACCACGACCAGGAAGACGGCCAGGCAGAGCAGCGTGTTGATGCCCAGCGTCACCTTCTCGCCGGACTCGCAGGGCACCAGGAAGCCTAGAAGGGCCAGTGCGTTCACCACCACGCACGGCAGCACCAGGTGCAGCAGCTGCGACCCCGGTCGCCGGCGAAGTCTCAGGGTGTACGTGACACCCCGGTACTGAGGCGCCGCCGCCAGGCCGTCGCCCTCTTCGCCCGCGGCGGTGGACGTCGGAGCTGCCGAGGCCGACGCGTCCGGCGGCGGGTGCGCCTGCTGCGCGACGGTCATCTCGAGCAGCTCGAACTCGCCGTGCTTGAGAAAGCGGCCCAGACCGTCGGTAGTCTGGCCCGGCTCTAGCTCAACCTTCGCGGAGAAAAGGAAAGACATAAATAGGTTAGTTTCGTGCTTCCCCTGTGCAGATGTGAAAGGGTTAAGGGAAATGAGAAAGACAGAAGGCAAGACTATAGACACCGTGAAAATGGACATAATTACAAAGAAAAGAAAAGAAGGCAAGAGAGCCGATATATATATATATATATATATATATATATATATATATATATATATATATATATATATATATCGGCAGACTTGGTGTGTTTAGGTTGTATAAGAGGGACAATTAATCAGCTGCCCGCTCATAATAAGTTCAGGTGCTACGTGACGCCAAACATGCGTATAAGAGTGTTTTCACACTCGTCATTTGGCTTATAGATGGCGCTGACTATCACTCCTACTTCTAAATTCACATATAGACCCAAAAAAGTGCATGGAGGGGAGGCCGCTGTGGTAGCTCAGCGGTTAGAGCATCGAACGCGTTATTCGAAGGTCGTATGTTCGATTCCTGCTCACGGCTGGTTATTTTTTCATCCACTTTTCTTTCTTCTTATTTACATTCCATTGGTTCTAATAACTTCCCCTGTACATTCCTTGGCATTACTGTCTGTTAGATCTAATATATATATATATATATATATATATATATATATATATATATATATACATATACATATACATATATATCGGACAAATGTTGGGCATAACAGCTGAGCTGTTAAATGATTGCCTGCAAAGTCGATGCTTATTGGAGTTATCAACAGTTGCAGAAGTCATTAAAGTAAGTATAATTCCTTTATTTCGGTTGGTCGATAGTACGAATAAAAAAAGATGCTAAAGAGCCGAGTTTATTATTTTGTACGGCCTCTTCGTGAGACGACATTTTTGAAAAAAGTAAAAGCGAATGAACTTGTTTAGTTCTTTTGCAGTTTCAATAGCTTCCTTGCTCTTTGGTTTTTCTCACCCATTGCAGCGTTAAATCAGAGTTGGAACTCCTTCGTCGCAGCATGCAAAAGTTATGGTGTCATGACTGTAACTCATAGTTAGTGAACTCTTAGCTACTCTCTAAGAAAGAAGCCACGCATCGGTGGAACCAAAAACGACGTGCCTGTTGCGAGTCGTACGTCCATGAGACGAACTGCAGCTGGCAGAGATGAACATCGAACGGGAAGTAGTGCAAGTCCAGTCGGCAAGCGCTCGACAACACCGCCTGCACCGGGAACAGAACTTCGCCTGTCCATCGCACGATCACGTTGCTGCCCAGGTGTCCAGCGTGGTAGTCGCCACGTGCGCTGCGAGAATGAACTCTGTGTTGGTACGAATACTTGCGTAGAAGATGAACGTAAGATACTATAAAGAATGCTAGTCCACACGCACGCGTTATTGACGACTGCGACACCAATTGATTACGGATTTTGCCTATATGATAGTTGTTGGCATTCATTCATCTTGTGGAACGGATCATTCTGGCACATTGAAAAAGTCCGTTAATAATCAATTTTCGAAATTCCCAAAGAGGTCCACGATTTGTTGCAGTGCAAACTTACACAAGAGACAAAGACAAAGTGGGCGATAGGAGAAGATGAGTGCTGTCTGTAAACTTTGTTCTTTGTTGGGTGCAGTGCAAGGACTTGCTCCTGTGCATTTATGCGCTGCACCCAAGACTGCATCACCAACTCGCCCAAGCTTATGCGGTTTTGCAAATTTTGGTCGAACGAGCTCGGCCAGCACTCGTTTTTGTCGCTCTCTTTTTGTCTCCAGAGTGCCTTGAGGACACTCAATGATCGGACCTTTACTGTAGAAAAAATTTGTGAGCCTAGTTTCACAGCACAGCAGACCAGGAAGCCACACGAGCCCTTTTGCCGTACTTGAAGACAAGCAGCATTGAGCTGCCGCCTGTGTATTTGTGACATGTGACTTTTCTTCTCTTCCTCCATTATTCCCCAGCCCATGTGTAGGGTAGCAAACTGGACGTAGTCTAGTTAACCTTCCTACCTTTCCTATATTCCTTTTTCAAATCTATGTGTCTGCTGTATAAGTGCGAGATGTAATATATGATTGATGCACAACTAACTCGGTCGTATAACCAATAAACGTGGGCTTGTCTTTGCAACGCGTAATGTTTTACTATGGCTCGCTAATAAATCGTTTTTACAATGCCTTTCTTTACCAATGAGTAGCTCTCGTCACACGAGAGAGGCTCATTTTAAGCCAGTCATGCTCAAGGAATAAAACGGCCCCACTGCTTCCTGTGCCGCCGCCTCAGCTCCTCACAGCCAGTCACTGAGTGAACAAACGGCTTAGCCTTTAGGTACCAAGATTTTCTAGAGCTGCAATTGATATCTTTGCGCACCACATTCTGTTTCTGGCTTCCAAGGCCATGTAGTCACGAGAGGATAGAAATAATAGCCACAACAGTGATTTTGAAATGTTACAGTTGCTATTTCTGAAATGCCTGGTCGTTAAAATGCGTTATGTTAACCTTCTCTTACTTGTTATAGAGGACCAGGTCCGGCTTCCAGACTTGCGCAGATGGAATGCGCAGCACGCCAATTCCACCGAAGTCCGATGCGTTCCACTTGAGGTGAGCGTCTGTCCACCGCTGTGAAGCACAGTGCGACGAAAGCTTACGACGTGCTGACAAAAACACGGCATAGCTACGAGCAACGCACAAAATATCGGCTCAGCAAGGAGGTTTGAAAGATGGCTTCTTTACATACACAGTATTAATGAGGTGAAAACAACTTAATAACCGTGGTGGTAGATAAAGTGTTGGATATTGTCGTTGAGCTTCAACGCACGCGAAACCTTTCTGTATTAATTTTCATTGAATAGCTGACTGACTGAGCGACCGACAGTATCTGGCGTCAAAAAGTAGGTTGCTGATTATTGAAGGCACAGTGAGAAAATCGTGAGCCTGTCTTTTGTGCGAATAACCAACGGAAAGATTGACCGATGGTAATGTATCGTATATCACAGGAAAGTTTGTCAGTGATAGCACTTAATGGTTACGATGATCGTAGTCAATGACTGTGGCGAACTTTCCTGTCATCGCCACTATGTTGGCTCTATGGCACATAATGGGATGCTGTAACACACCACTCTATTGTACGTCCCACGAAAAAAAACTAAATATTGTGCTGTTCTTGCTCGGTAGATATATTACCAAGCATAACTGTCATTTAATAAGATTTCCCTTATCGCTTGATATGGTACAGTCACTCAAGCTACGTATAAAGGAAGCATACAACAGGAAACACTCTTAGACCGAGATCTCTCGATTGGAAATGAGCATGGGACACGCAGTTTCTCTGAGAAAAAGGAACAGTTACTCCGTCGCTTCTTCAACAGGCGACATTGTACTCACCAGACTTGAGTAATTCATATTAGATCATCATGGCCATTGTCGCACTTTTAATGTTGCCTGATGCTTCCACATATGAACCATCAAACTGGCTGTCGTCAGAGTGCTTCAAATATTATACGCAATCACGCTGTTTTGAGATGCGTGCGCAGTGCATGCACATTACACCAGAATGCATCAAGCGTCATTATTCTGCACTTTTAAGCGCTGTTTTATACGGCGTTTTCTCTCTCTTGTGCGAAGAGCTGCGGTGACCGCCTTTAACCGCTTCCAACCACTTTTGCTTTGCTTAAGGCATAACAGCCGAAAGAACGCTTAATGCTAACTATAAAAAGAAACGTCTTCTGAACGCGCGATTGTTTACTTCTATGAGTCTGAAAAACGCAGGACGCTTCAATGTCCGGACAATGAAGTTAAACACCGTCGAGCGTGGAAGCAGGCAGTTACATCAAAACCGAGGCAAACAACAACGCCTGCGCAGAAAATGCGAGCCACTGAGATGCCGAATCGGCAAATGTGGCGCCTGCACGCCAAATTGCCATCCAGAGCAACAAAACCGTGACTATCGTTCGCGCAGCGAGCGCGTGTATCGGCAGTATTAGGGAGAAGATGAAGTGCAACATTAAGGGAAAGAGAAAAAAAGAAAGGAAGAAGCACGGGCGGGTATCAACCAACCTGCGTCAGCCTGCAGTTCGTCGAGATTGTCTGGCTTTTTTCGTCCTGAAAGTAAAAGAGGAGAAATATCAGGCACTCGTTTCCAGAGGAATGGGAGACTACACAGCCAGTCTATAGTTAACAATCGGACACTTCATCACGGAAATTTCGCCGAGTTAAACCGGATCCCTTTCTTTGGTTTTCCTCTCTTTATTTTATCGTTTTGTTCATTCTCGATGGAAGCCTCGTTCATTAAACCGCAGCACGAGTTTGCCCGTCGGATAAATCGCGCTAAAGAGAGAACAAGAAAGAAAATATGATGGTGGCATCCTAGTAGGGTAATCAAATAGAAAGAGCAAGAGCACCGGATGGTGTACAATATAAAAGGCGATGTACGTACGCACAGATGTGTTTCCCGCGCAGAATAGCATGCCTTAGGTTTAATTATACATCCGGACTGCAGCAGTGGTGGCGCGTGCTCGCACGGCGGGCAAGCGTGCAACACACAAAACGAAGCCCGTAATGAGTCGCTGGTGTAATTAGCGGCATATCGATGGCGGCAGTCAGATTATAAGAGGTACTGAAGGAGTGGAAGCACGAGGAGGCAAAGAGGAGAAGAGAAGGAGCGCGAAGCAGCAGGCGGAAGATGTGTATGGCGCCATTTCACGCGATGGAGTGAAAAGCGACCGTTCTTTAGGTATGGAAGCAGTAGACAGACAGACAGACAGACAGACAGACAGACAGACAGACAGACAGACAGACAGACAGACAGACAGACAGACAGACAGACAGATAGATAGATAGATAGATAGATAGATAGATAGATAGATAGATAGATAGATAGATAGATAGATAGATAGATAGATAGATAGTTTGTAGTGAATGGAGAGCTGTAAGAACGGAAGAAAGACAGATAGGCGGCGGCCGCTTCAAGAAATACACGCGCACACTTTCGTGTGACGCGCGGGAAAAAGCAACACCAAGGCACTCGGAAAAGGTGAGCGCAACCGGCGTGCCATATATATGTTACCTCTCGCGTACCTGCTCCCGAGGGCGGCGGCTGCCTTTCGAGTCCCTATACCTGCTCGTTATGCCCGTCGTTCCGTTGTTGCGCTGCGGCAAACCCGAGTGTTCTTGCTCCACGCGAGAACTTCGGTGCGGCACGATCGAGTGGGATAGATACGCGTTTTTTCACTTTACTTCATTTCCCTTGCTCTTTTCTCCTTCGATTCCTTGCGGGGCAGGTAGCGTTTGCCGAGTTTGAAACTAGGATTGTTCATTAAGCAAGCTCGGTTTTTCTCCCCCCCCTCTTCATTCCAACCCCCACTTTCCATTCATTGCCGTTGCTGCGGGCCCACACGCCCCCCCCCCCCCCTCCACAGGTGTATGCCGAAGATCTGGAAGAAAGATGGCGTCCGGGCGCGTATGTTTCAGCAAGAAAAACGACTTCCAGTTTTGGTGGAGAAGCGAGCGGGAGAGGGTTTTGTTCCTATTGCAGAGTAAAGAGAGTGAGAGCCGTGGCGGTGGTTCGGAACGCTCTTGCGTCGAGTACGCAGTGCCTGTACGCGAATAAACGCTCGGAGCGCGCGGTGCCATTTTGCGGTACGCGAAATGCGGTAAACGATGAATTATTGAGAAACCGTCCCGCGAGTTTCCCCGGGCTGCAACTCTTTATCCCTCCGCAGCCACCATATATTTTTTGTGCTGCTCGTTTGTGGAAGGCGGCCTGGTTCACTCAGTGTCTACGAACGCCACGTGCCAACACCCCCTTCTCTCTCAGACAAGCGACGTCCTCTTTTGTACTAGTTCACTGCGAACAGCACTAGAGTGCAGCCGAATTTAAAATTCTTTCTTCCTCCATTGAACTCGGTCTGGATAAGCGACTGCGAACAGTACTAACTGTGCTGGATGGGGAAAACGAACCGCCTGTTGAAACCTCCTCTCCCGCTCGTGCTGGCTGGATGGTCGTTTTTTGTTCGTCAATTCAGCATTATTTATTTATCACTTTTTTTGCCGAGTGAGGCATCAGCTGTACGGTCGTTCGACAAACCCCGAGCGATCAATTTTCAAGAGACGCTTGTGAAACAGGTCTGCGTATTAGCGTTCCGTAAAACTGCCGCCCTTTGGCATCATCGCTATCCTTCAAGTCGTCTACATTTAGGGTGTGGTTAAACTAGTAGAGGATTTCTCCGGATAATTATGACTTAGCCTAAAGCACATACACGTGGTTTTCTTGCGTATTGCGCGAAAATACCATTGAAGAGATGTCATACGATACATTGCGAAGGGGCAGTTCCGGCACGAAATCTCGAAGCAAGGTTGTCGCGCAACCGATTTTCATTCATCTGCAGAAATGCACAACCGATTTCATAGGACTGTTATGTACAATAAATGAAGAAAGCGAATTGTGAGGGCTCGTCTCATGCTTGATCGACACAACGTGAATTACAACCAGCAGGTGATGAAACCAAGGAAAGTGTGGGAGACCTTAGTTGAACCGTTTTAAGTGTATACACTAGTAATTGTGATACAGGTGCGAAGTAAGTAAAGTGGATGAAAAGACAACAGTGCACATTGTGATTCTCTGTATGCGGCAGCACGAGTGGGGAGCCAGCGGGTCATTCAGGCTAACATCTCCACTATTATGTCATTAAAATATGCATTTCAGTATTTCTCTCTCCCGCGTACTTATAGCCTGTACCTTCTCATATGTCGTAAAAGACTGTAGGTGTGCAAACACGGCCACGAGAGAAAAAGTAATCAGAACACAAACGCCGCGGCGGACAACTGCGGCGCTGCGCGAGACCCGAGTGTTGATCTGACAACAGCTTTCACTGTAAAATGTAACTGCGTCTACTTCCTTCACCGCCACTGTACGCCCTTTTAGTTGTTAGTCGGCGTTTGTGTTCTCCCGACTTCTTTCGGATCACGCTTGATAGCTCGAAAGGCTGCCGCCAAGCGAGCGCGGCGCCGGGAGGATCCCGAGATGGTGCGTGCCAAGGACGCGCCGCTGCGAAACGTGCGCAACAAGAAGCGGATCCCGGTGCACGCCAAAGAAGCCGCACCGAAACGGGCGCATCGAGAAGCGGGCCCCGGAATGCGAGAGCGGAAAGCGGCAACGGGCGGACCCGGATGCTGCTCCTCGGAGGACTCCCGGTATCACCGATAAACCTCCGGAGCTTCACCCGCCTCACCATCATCCACTCCGTGGAGATGAATTTTTTTTTATGAAACCGTTGGTGGGTTGTTTATGCCCTAAAGACCTGATGCAATCCACCGCGGGGGATCGGCCATGATACGGGCGGTACCTAATTTTAAAGATAAGAGGTTGAAGAAGTGCATCTGGCACGTAGCGCGTAGGCAGGACAACCTCTGGTCGTTAAGAGTAACAGGCTATACATTCAAAGATAAGGCAAACGCGCGAGGGGCAGACGGAGAACTTGGGCGGGCAGATGAGATTAGGAAGTTCGCGGGTGTAATGCGGCCGCAGCAAGCACAAGAGCGAGTTGAATGGCGGAACACGGGAGAGGCCTTTTCTCTGCACGTTGGCGCAGTCGGGCTGATGACGATGATTATGGTAGCGCTGATGATGATCTGCCAACTACCTCAGCTTTCTCTCACTCAAGCTTGTTATTTGTAGTCAGTAGATTAACAACGATAACACGAGAGATCTAGACACGCGCCCGCCACGCATAATTTGGACCACAAAAAGCTGCTTGCGTGTATTATAGTCTGTTTGCATGGCATAGTTGTTCATGGATATGGTCACTTGTGCTGAGCAAAACATTTCATGCCGTATGTATGTTCACTGATCGGTCACCGCTATGTTCTCGCTGCTTTCTATACATCAGGGAGGTTCGGCTTCTCCTAAAGTGACTAAGGTCACTTTTCTCTCGTCTTACCTAATCCTTGAAACGAAATAAAATAGGAATGTATTAAGTTGACGTTCGCTTTTTAGGGATACCCCTTTTTCAGCTATACATGCGTGAACAGGAGGGCGTAAGTTGGTGGATAATTTTTCTTTTTTCGTGCGAAATGTAGGTCTAAGGGCGAGGAGAGAGAGCCGCCATGGAGAGGGGGAAAGGTAAGAGATTCGATTTCGATCTCACCGCTGCCAAATATTGAGCGGCCGCCGCCAAGCCGGCACCTCGCGCCAGACGCGACGCGGTAGCATAGACGAGACGTCGACGACATGGGCTATAGACGAGGCCTTCGCTACACACGAGGCTGTATCGACCGGCGCGTTTCACGAAGACTGGTCAACAAAATTTACCGCCTTCACACCCAATCCGTCATAGTTTTGGCGTTCCGAGTGTATATCCGCCGGTTTCACTGCACGGCAGAGCCGCACGTAGTGGCAGTGCCGAGAAAACAGCAAAAGATAGCAAGAGTAAACAAAGAAAAACAAGCGATGTTAAAGAAATCAGAGTACAGGGGCTGGCGTAAAGGATAAAAGAGGGACCGAGGAGTAGCCACGAGAAGACGGTATATCGATCAGGTTGATGAAATTTGCGCTGTTTCATTTATAAAGTTTTCTTGCTAAGTCATTATACGGGTTGTGAGCGCATGAACGTGAAAAAATGACGAAAGAAACACCGAGGAAAAAGAATGAACGAGCTCGACGTAAGAAAAGAGAAAGAGTGCGGTGCATACGCAGATCAATTGTGCGTACGAAGTGTGTCAGCTTTTTTGTTTGTCGTATCCTCCGCGCCTTGGTTTTGATGTACTTGTCCACGTCTTGCTAAAGAAAGACAAGGGTGGTGGAAAAAAATGGAGAAGCGTCGGCTTCTGTATAGATTGAACAAGGGCCGGAATCGCGGCTGCTTCCATAAGCCTGGGGGACTCCAATTTTCGTGAGGTAACAAAAAAGTTGTAAAAAAAAGGAAGGAAATGTGGAAGAATACGTTGGAGCGTGTTAAAAAAGTTTCTACGCCCTTTAAAATTGTATCCGAGCTCGATACGGCAGTGGAATGTGCCGCAGGTGTTTCCTTGTATTGTGCTTCCATTGTTGCCGTGGAAGTGCGAGCAGCAGTGCCGCTCACGCTCAGCAGTTCTGCGCGTTGGTCTTGCATTCGGCGCACAAGGCAACCCATGCTCTTCCACCCCCGTCCAACACCGCTAGGTGATCAGATTAACGCACTGTGCCGCCCTGGCGAGCTCGTGCTATTGCTGCGAAGATTCTTCCTGGGTCGTGTGGCACATTTGCAGTCATTGCGTAGCCCGTGATCTTTCCATAGTTTACATCCGTGCCCTTACATCAGTGCTTCAGTACTTTTTTTTACCTTTTGTTTTCTAATGTACTTTGTATGTAATTCATCTAATCCCCTTTCGTAGTATAAGGTAGCGAACATTCCCTCTTTTTTTTAAAGACGATAGTCTTTCTTGGGGACCTTCGACGCAAAAATTTGGTCTGTCTGTTTGTATACTTGTCTGTTTGTCCACTCTTAACGGCATCGGGTACTTGAAACAGCCGACCCCATTCGCAGCGCCCACCTATGTTGCTCAAGGCGTAGCGTTCATGATTGTGCAATTGTCATTTAAAAAGCAATTATTGCACATGTCAGGGGCACCATACCAACATGCATATATTCTGCATGTGCGTCTCTTACTATAAAAGGCATACATAAGTAATTTTAGGGACCGTAGCGCTTATCACGCTGCGCTGACCATGCAACGCTTGCACGGAAAGGTGAGTGTTTCCAACGATTTGCTAAAACGAAACGGTGGTGGCACCTACCCGTCGCCTTGCGTTCTACACCTTATCACCTCTGAGATGGGCGCGCACACCGGTCTCAGAGCCACGCGTTTTGTTTTCTAAGACAACTGTTACAGATGGCGCTTATGTCTCACGCGTGACGTGACTTGATGCGCTCGTTCGCCTCCGCTGCACGCTCGAGGCACTCTAACGCAGCCCCTCCAGAACATTACTCACCAAATTTCTTGCGCAGAACATCAAATAAATGTCTTGTTCACTCTCTCGCGCTAAACTATCGTCTTTCGACGACGTTTGCAGATTACATGCAGATACGGGGCCAATTTTTCCTCTCTCTATATTAAGGGTTACTTAGCGACTCACGCATTGCCAGAGATAACATTCTTCGCTTCACATTCACGGTAGGTCCTTTAGGCGTTTGCTCTACCGCAGTAGGCAACTGCGTCTGTTAGTGAAACTTGTATCGGCCTGTATAATGGAAAGAGGGAGTTTCGGGCAGCTATATGTAGTCATCATATCTCAATTTTGGCGTATGCACACGTGACCTCGGTGCTTAAATGCGAAGCAGCTCTTTTACTAATGTCACCTAGATAATTTCAGGCCTGCTCGCTGTGTCTGCCGCAGGCTCCCACGTCACTCTGTTTAGACTGGTGTGTTTCGCTGCACAAACGTGCGTACGCTTGCTTTCGTCGCTCGACAGACATGGATTGCCTAGCCCGACGAACGTTTTCGGGAAGACCGTCTTTTCCTGTGTCGGTGAACGGCAGCGTAGAAATGTCATGCATTTTGTGCACTGGATATTCGCAATCTGTACGGCTGAAAATCCGCGATGCTGCGTGTTGAATTGTCGCGGCAAAGGGACCGAAGTTGCGAGTGTTCTCTTTTGCTAAGAACAACCGAAGAACGAAATGTGAGCGTGTCGTTCGTCAAGATGTCATCCGTGTTCTTCGTGATCCGAAGGTATGTGTGTCCGTACTACATATTTCTAAGTCGTTCCAAACTGTCCCATCTCTACCACATTCCGTTCTTGCCCTGAAATAATGTTTTCATGTGTGCTTCTGATTTGCTAGCGCAAACTCTGGCATCAAAATAATAAACGTGCGTGGCAGTACATTTTCAGAACAGACGATTTTCCTTCAGGGTCGGTAAACATTTTGCTATTGGCGATTAGCGCCGCAGACTTCTTGTATTACCTCTGTTCACTTGGTTGAGAAAAATAGAAGGAATGCTGTTGCATTACTTAGTGCATAGGTTTTGTGCATAGTATTTTCTTGCCTGTGTCCTTACAACTTTATTGCGGTATTGTAATTTTGTGCCAGTCTCGTCAGAACCTTATACTAACAGTTTCATTGAAATTTAGATGCGTGTAGACACTTACTGTAAAGCGCTTCTTAACTGGTTTTCAGCTATGTGAGCTCTACTTCAAGCTAGAATATTTAAGAACCACTACCAAAATATAACAATCCAAGAACCGGCAGTGCAGTAGAAGCGCCCACGGGGGCTACACGGTTTAATATAGACCCAGTACTAGCATTTTTCCTAGGCCCTAAGCTATATGACCGACTACGCACCGCTGCGAAAGGGGCCAGAGCAAAAAAAAAAAAAACGCCGTGTTTTGTGTGGGTTACAAGAGATTTTTGTGAAACGAAAGATTTAGTTTTTTTTTTGCAATGGTCATCACCCTGATATTGTGCTCTATAACACACTTGTGGCAGCAGCACACACTCTCCTCAATAACTACGTGTCTATGAAAACAGATGTTCGAAATAGTACAAATGAACTGCAGAAATTTTGAAATGAGTGGGAACAGTTTCTCTGCATGCTCAAGATAGTTGTGCGTGTGGGTGTAAATAAAGAATGAATGAATGTTACCTTATTTATTTCGTCACTTTGATGGTTCATCAAATTTTGCTCTTGTATATCGACCACACGTTCGATAGCGCACAATCTTTGACTTTTTCGTGGAAGAAATGGCTCACAGGTGAAATTCCAAATGCTTTCAAGCGCAATACATTAATTAAACCAGCGCCCTTTCGTTACCCAAAAGGCAGAATAAAGCTGCTAAGCGTGTAAAACTCCCCACGAACGCTTTATTTCTTAACGTGAGACGATAGTGGCAATAAATTCACAGCCTCCCGTACAAGCGCACGCTCGGACAAAACGAGTGACGTAACAGCCGCAGGGAGCAGGCCTGATAATATTTCTTCTAGGTGGCATTGCTTTGACTCATGTGTGTAACGCCGTACGTACGTGCGTCCGCACGAACGCGCCGCAACAAGTTCCCTTCGCCGCAGGTGTTGGAGTGGTGCCAAGTAGATCACGCCTACTGTGGTCCTGCCGCAGCAGTCCGTTGACGTCACGCTCCCCTCGCACGTTTGCCTCGCAGGTGCGCTCTCAGGTCACTCTCCCTCACCCGCAGCACGCTCACCGTAGTGCCCGCAGCTGCCGGCTCCTCCGCCCGCTCGCAACACACTTCTCTCTCGCTTCGCCCTCTCCAGTGCCCGCAGCGCTCGACTGCACATTGAGTGGGAACACTATTTGGGCTCGTTTGTCTGCGATGAAACTTACACGAAACTCAACCCGCATCCCGTGTCTTTGCGTTTCAAACAAACGTTTACTCGAGTAAACGCTACACCAAGTTCCGCTTCAAACCATTCTTACAGCACCCGTGTCGACACCCGTTTCAACCGGGTCAACGCCGTGCGCACCGCTGCTGCTTTGCATCCCATTAGGGTTCCCTTCGGAGTGATGGTTCATAATTGTTTATTTCCTATTTAATCAATGAGATTGCTGGTGTGGCTTGAGGAGGGCAAGTGCCACTTTTGCACCATCCGGCCGACGCCTTTGGTCGGGGACAAAGAACGCCACCCACCTTAAGCGACTCTGCCGTAGCATCGCTCTATTGAATAATGTTTATTCCTTCTCCTCTGTCTGCTAGCAGTGAGCCTTCTTCACATTCTGAAATTACACTTGACAGTTTCTCGAATTCAATGTTTCTTCACAAGTCTCGTTTATATCGCAAGTCTTCATAGTAACCGACTTGAAACACTTGCAGAAAGCCCCACCGCGGTGGTCTAGTGGCTAAGGGCTGCTGACCCGCAGGTAACGGGATCGAATCCCGGCTGCGGCGGCTGCATTTCCGATGGAGGCGGAAATGTTGCAGGCCCGTGTGTTCAGATTTGGGCGCACGTTAAAGAACCCCAGGTGGTCTAAATTTCCGGGGCCCTCCACTACGGCGTCTTTCATAATCATATGGAGGTTTTGGGACGTTAAACCCCAGATATCAATGTATCAACAGTTACAGAAAAATAAAGATGGCAAAAAAAAACAGTGGGAGCCCGGCTGCGGCGGCTGCGATTCCGATGGAGGCGGAAATGTTGTAGGCCCCCCGTGTGCTCAGATTTGGCTGCACGTTAAAGAATCCCAGGTGGTCGAAATTTCCGGAGCCCTCCACTACGGCGTCTCTCAAAAACATATGGTGGGTTCGGGACAATAAACTCCACATATAAATAAATCAAAGAACAGTGGGAGAAGAAAAACGTGAAAACATTAAAGGTAAATTTAGAGGGTCAAGGCTGCAGCAACATAACACAACGAAAAAAAAAAGTTGAACTGCGGTAAGCACAAATGCTAGTGTAATGTTGGACGAGGCGAAGAAGGCGCTTTATACTATGAAGCCAAAACAAGATAAAAAAGAAGAAAAAGAGAGAAAGGCTGGTTCCACTTGGTGTTTTCTTGAAGTGAAGCTAAATTGATTTCCTGACGTCAACACCAAGTATTCGTCAAGATTGGTTCAAGCCGCTTGGTCTCTAATTACCATCGCGGGAATTATTGACATTTCATTAGGAATGCCTGAAGCCATTCGTCTTTCCGTCATGACGCTTTACGACTGCGTGGAATTTGCAAACAACAAAGCCGTTGCTTAAGTTCAATCGATCGGAAAGTTACGACGCAGAAAAAAAGGTATTACTATATATTCGAAGGAAGTACCTTTTGAATGCAGGGGATATTAAAATACACCTAAAATGCATGAGCAGACTAAAAGCTTGCATCCGATTATATGAAACACTGCCCGTGAAGTTAATAACTTCAATGCAAGACATCAACCAATCTTAAATAACAAAAAAAGTTAAATTGATCAGCGGGAAATATTCTAATTAAAGAGAGAACAGGATTGAATTCGTTAAAGGTTTTCGTTCATAAGCGCTACTGACCATTAGATGAATGTTTTTATTGTACGTCTGAGGCAATGGCTGTACACACTCTAACACTAAGAACGGTTCCAGATAGCTGTAAAATTTATTTTTAATGCGCCTTCAGGAAGCTATTTATATCTAAGCGGTGTTCGTTGTTCTAGTTAAAAAGAATGGTGAATCGGACAATTTGGTAACTATTCATCATTTTACCGTAGAATGAAAAACAACAAAAGCGGAGCCAGAAACGAGGACGGGCACTTGGTATTATTTATAGGACGTTTTAGGGGTGAAGCTGTTCTTAGTCTAACCTTGTCCTGCACCAGGCGTAACCGAGAGAAGAAGAGACCATAAAAAAGGCAGTATCTCCCGAACAGTATAATAGACGGCGCTGTCTCAAAGGTACATACAAACTGCAGTTGAGTGAGGATATTCTAGATGGAGCTGTACCACTACTCTCCAATTGGCTGCTGCGCGGG
The DNA here is from genome assembly GCF_043290135.1 of Rhipicephalus microplus. Taxonomy (NCBI): domain Eukaryota; kingdom Metazoa; phylum Arthropoda; class Arachnida; order Ixodida; family Ixodidae; genus Rhipicephalus; species Rhipicephalus microplus. The sequence continues at coordinate 56,710,011 of NC_134703.1, forward strand.
TTGTGCCAAGATGCGCGAAGAAGGAGTGCCACTCTCAGTGTTCTGGATCGTCGCCGTACATGGCGGATTATTGGTGGGGCATGGACTAAGCGAAGCGCATGCCTCGGCGGCTCGTGCTCGTAGCCAGACAGACACAAAGACGGACACAAACACAGACAGGCGAACGTCGACATGGACGGACGCACGGATGGATGCACTAAAGGAGGGACGGATGGACAGACACATGCATGGACAACGGATGGACGGATGCACTGACACACAGACGCACAGACAGACAGACGAACGGACAGACAGAAGGACACACACACAGACAAATACGTACAAACACAGACAGACATACATACAGACGGACGAACAGACAGATGGACGGAGGGACGGACGGACCGATAGACGAACGGACAGACGCTTCGCCCCCCCATCATCGTCATTCACTTTGTGGATATGCTGTGCTCTTTTTTTCTTGAATGTACGACATCGCAGTCAGCTTACGCCACATGTGACGAACATTTGTGGTATTAGTTTTCTGACTGACCACGTCGAGAAGCTGCAGCAGGGAGAGGTCCAGGTCCACGCGCAGTGACAATGATGAGTTGAAGGAAGGCCGCACCGCCGGGTCGTAGTTGGACATGAGATAGCGCGTCAGCCGGTACTCCTGTTCGTCCGCCCGACTGACGCTGCAACCTGCGCAAGAAAGTGGGAAAAATACGAATGAGAAGACGTGAACAACATTATCTATCTATCTATCTATCTATCTATCTATCTATCTATCTATCTATCTATCTATCTATCTATCTATCTATCTATCTATCTATCTATCTATCTATCTATCTATCTATCTATCTATCTATCTATCTATCTATCTATCTATCTATCTATCTATCTATCTATCTATCTATCTATCTATCTATCTATCTATCTATCTATCTATCTATCTATCTATCTATCTATCTATCTATCTATCTATCTATCTATCTATCTATCTATCTATCTATCTATCTATCTATCTATCTATCTATCTATCTATCTATCTATCTATCTATCTATCTATCTATCTATCTATCTATCTATCTATCTATCTATCTATCTATCTATCTATCTATCTATCTATCTATCTATCTATCTATCTATCTATCTATCTATTTATCTATTTATCTATCTATTTATCTATTTATCTATCTATCTATCTATCTATTTATCTATCTATTTATCTATCTATTTATCTATCTATCTATCTATTTATCTATCTATTTATCTATCTATTTATCTATCTATCTATTTATCTATCTATTTATCTATCTATTTATCTATCTATCTATCTATCTATTTATCTATCTATTTATCTATCTATCTATTTATCTATCTATTTATCTATCTATTTATCTATCTATCTATGATGACAGGCTTTAAATGATGACAGGCCTAAATGATGACAGGCTTTACCCACCATGATTAATTGAAGTATTTTAGGTACAGAAAAATGCGTTGGAAAAAATTTGCACATGCCACGTACAGTGGGAATCAATGATATGCGAAGCACGAATAAGAAATGTTGATATGTCGCTTTAAAATTAGCACAAGGTTACCAGTTGGAGGTAAATGAAACCGTACATGGCTTCCGTGTCATGCTTATCATGTTTGCATGTGTCGTTTACCTTCGTAATCTATTCAGGTCACGTGATACCAAACTTAGTATATGTGCAGTTAGCGAGACGGCCGCGAGCACGCTATGAGCGTGGTATGTTGTCATGTTCTTACATGAAAAGCGTGTCAGGATTATCATGTTTGCACCAGTCATATATTCCGTCATCCATTGACGTCACGTAACACCAAATTTGGTATACGTGGAGCTAGCAAAGCGGTCGCGAGCGCATCATGAAGGGCCCAATACACTCCAATGCAGCGTTGACGCGGGCGCACGGTGGGCACAGCGACGCAACGTTAGCAAAACGCGAGCACTTATAGTCTGACGCCAGGCGTGACCAGCTTCCGTCGGCGCGGGCCGACGGCAACCGGCGCGAAATGCATCATGCTTCATTTCACGCCGATGCGTTAACCAGACAACACTACGTCTCTCTCTTTTAGGAGCGAAGCTCCTTAAGGCGTGGGATGTGCGTCCCCTGTATGTAGCCACCTCTCGTTCAGTTCTAAGTATTACGCTAGCCACCGCCCGATCTAAAGGGTGCAGCCATATCCATCCGTCCATCCGTCCATCCGTCCGTCCGTCCGTCCATGCGTCCGTCCGTCCGTCCGTCCATCCGTCCATCCGTCCGTCCGTCCGTCCGTCCGTCCGTCCGTCCGTCCGTCCGTCCGTCCGTCCGTCCGTCCGTCCGTCCGTCCGTCCGTCCGTCCATCCGTCCATCCATCCGTCCAAAAGATGCAAGATGTTATAAACTAGACGGCGGTACGTGTAGTTGATTATGAAAGATGCGAGGTGTTATAAAATAGGAATGATGCCACATATGGCGCGTGTTATCGTTCGATATAGTGCGGCGACGTACGCTAGGGGGAGCGTTGCAATAAAATCGAGTGGGCAAAATGTACGGAGGATTCATGGTTTACCAGGTTTACCTCCGGAGCTTCGCCCACTCATCATCATTCACTTCGTGGATATGGCGGCATTTTTTTGTGTCGGAGCGACGCCGGACGCGCTGAAACGCGCATGCGTCAAAGCAACGCAGCGTGGCGCGAGCCTGCGAGTATATGGCAGGACCGGTGCCTGGCGTCGTAACGCCGGCGTGACACGTCGAAATGAACGCCGGCGAGCACGCGCACCGGGTCACGTCGAAATGTATTGTTGCCTTGACTGTGGCATGTAGTCATGTTCTCACATGACACACATTTCGTGATTATCATGTTTCCACCCGTCACATACCTTCGTCCTCCATTGACGTCACATAATACCAAATTTGGCATGTGTGAAGCTAGCGAAACGGCCTCGAGCGCATCATGAATGTGGCATGTAGTCATGTTGTTACATGACACGCATGTCGTGATTATCATGTTTGGATATGTCATTTACCTATATAACCCGTTCGCATTGCGTAATACCGAGTTTGGTACATGTGAAGCTAGCGAAACGGCCGCGAGCGCATCATAAGTGTAGCATGCAGTCATGTTCTTGCATGACACGCATCTCATGTTTATCATGTTTGCACCGGTATCATACCTTCGTCTTCCATTCACGTCCCGTAATACCAAATATGGTATATGTGAAGCTAGCGAAACGGCCGCCAGCGCATGATGAGCGTGGCATGTAGTCATGTTGTTACATGACACTAATATCATGATTTTAATGTTAGAGTCTGTCGCTTGTGCTCGCAATGCAATCATGTCATACCACAGTCTTTGCAACATGCCATGTGAACGAAACCACCGCAAGAGCTGCAAGACCATGAAATGTAAATCGTGACATTCATGACATAAATGTCATGATTTCCATGTTATGACTAGTCAAATGTGTTCTTCATACAGTCATGTTATGCCCTACCAAAATTCGTATGGATACCATTATCGAAACGGCCAGGAGGGCTGAAAGTCGTAGGCGGCTAGATAGACAGAAAGATAGATAGATAGATAGATAGGTAGATAGATAGATAGATAGATAGATAGATAGATAGATAGATAGATAGTTAGATACGCTCAAAGTAGCCGAAGTTCGCTAAGAAATGCTTCGCATTTAAAAAGCATTATGTATGTGTTCGTTCATTGCACCTGTCGAAGGTATTCATATTTAATGCATTTTCTCATGGCACCTCTGATACCTTGCCATGTTGGTATTCCTGGGGATGAAGAAAGAGGCCGATCACCTCGCTTCAAGTTGTGCCCACAACGAGTGTGACTACCGAGAAATTCCATGCCTGTTTGACAACGCTCGTCTGCTGATCCGCTGATATCTCTTAAAATAGCACCGCGATCAGCATGTAGCGAGTTAAACCCTACATATCAAATCAAGCATGTAGCGAGCGGATTGTTTTGTCTTCATCTTTGTGGTCGTGATTTGCCTTGTCGTGACAGAGCCCTGTATATAAGCTAAGAGTTGGTTCTGCATCAGTGCGTGAACGATTGTATCGTCAAGGATGTGCGGACAGTCCGTTATGTTCGTCACGTGGCTTCTGTGAGACACTAGATTACGTAATTTTGTAGTGTCCCCCATTTGTTGCGCTGTGAGCACTGCACACGAAGAAATATGATCATGTTGAAATCGGGTGCACGACCTTGAATGAATGCCTGTTCCCAGCAGGATGCGCTAGTTGTCGTGACTAGGCCTATCGAGCCTTGCTGACTTTCTTAAAAAGCCAGTAAAGAGGATCCGATCTTTTTTTACATCGCCTAAAGAAGCATGGTAGTTCGTAGGGTAGACCACGGCGATCACGTTTTCCAAATATTAGAGCACCACGCGCCGCGCAGGGCTTCCATTTCGAAAAAGAATTCCCACGCTCCGTTCCTACGCCTGACCAATGCTCCTTCAACGCGCAGTGACGCAAATACACCGATCAGTGACGTGACGTAGCAAGCAGCTTGTCGATTGGTCTAAATTGAACCCTATGACGGGAAACGCCTTCCCCTCCCTGTGAGGGAGAAGGGTTTGCATAGCTCGCGACAATTTGAAACCAATGTCCCAACTCCTGTAACGTCCCTATTATAGAACGTATTCGCGAAATTCATGCGCCAGCGTGTTCACAAAGCAAAGTGCACATATTAACTGATAGCGTTAAAGAGCTCGTTTCGCGGAAATTCTGGCGTCGATGTCGGCGTCGTTGCTTGATGTGCAAAATTATCTTATGCGTGACCGAAAAATAGAGAACGGTGCAAATATAACAAATAAAAAAATCACGGACGGGTCAAAGAGGGGATCAAACCCGGGTCGTTCGTGCGCCGAGCCAATGTTCTACCACTTGACCGCGTGTCTGCTCGTGAATACATTGAAAATAACTTCCTATGCTTAAAAATCCAGTGAATGTGCCGAATGATTTACATACACACGTGTCCTGTATACATGCTTCGCAATATAACATGCCATATTGCAGTAATAATGCGTGGCACAAGCGCCTACTGGGATCGGGCGTCAGAACATGTGATTCTCGTAACGACTTCGTGGTGTCAAACCGGTAACCCACTACAAAAGACACATACGGTACTGCGCCTGTTCCCTTAAGGCCGCGTATAGTAGCTGCATAGAAAATTTGAGACGGTTTCATGCACTAAGTGTTTGAAGTACGCACAAGGAACAGGATGTCGCTATCGCGCTCAACTCCTAAAGGCGAAGCTTTAGGGTCCCCTAATTTTCATTCCTTCCTTTTCTCTCTCTACCCCAACGCGTCCTCTCTCTCACCCCCCCCCCCCGCACACGTATTTCCATGTTTGTCTATACAGTTGCGTTTCCGTTAATATTATTAACCTTTAAGTGAGTATCTTTCCCTTGACAACGTGCGATCACTTTGTTACGTTCACTTTTAAAGTTGGCTCTGCCTCATAGACATTTTGTAGGGGGCAGTGCATCCTCTACAGGCAGTTAGCCTGCATGTACCTGTCAAACAGTCAGTAGCACGATCACAGTAAGTAGCACGGTGACAAAGACGATATAATGACACACACACACACACACACACACACACACACACACACACACACACACACACACACACACACACACACACACACACACACACACACACACACACACACACACACACACACACACACACACACACACACACACACACACACACACACACACACACACACACACACACACACACACACACACACACACACACACACACACACACACACACACACACACACACACACACACACACACACACACACACACACACACACACACACACACACACACACACACACACACACACACACACACACACACACACACACACACACACACACACACACACACACACACACACACACACACACACACACACACACACACACACACACACACACACACACACACACACACACACACACACACTTTTCTTTCTATTTATTCTTTCTTTTGTGTGTCTGTGTGCGCGCGTGTGTCGTTGTGCCGCGTCTTCGGCGTTTGTGCACTAATGTATATAGAGGTTTCATGCAGTAAGTGTTGGAAATAAGTGTTCTTTTTTTTAACAACTTTTGTACATCGAGGTGGTTTACTGGTCATTTAAAGAAAACCAATTTCGCCTCCCGTTTACAAAAATAATATGACCTTACTACTTATTTATGTTTACGTCTGCGTTATTTGTTTTTCCAGTTTTTCTTCCTCTTTTCTTTTCTTCTCTCCTATCCTCCTTTCCTCTGTGTCTTCGTGTTTTCTGTGTATACAAACAACAACAACAACAACAACAACAACAACAACAACAACAACAACAACAACAACAACAACAACAACAACAACAACAACAACAACAACAACAACAACAACAACAACAACAACAACAACAACAACAACAACAACAATTTTATATTATTATTATTATTATTATTATTATTATTATTATTATTATTATTATTATTATTATTATTATTATTATTATGTCCCACCTAGTCGTGCAGAGATTTCTTGAATACTTCAAGTCAGGAAGAGCTCAGGCATGACATTTTATTCACTCGGCCTGGCCATGCACAAGTCCGGAAGCCGATTATTCTCAATAAACTTAACTAAACTTCTTTTTCAGAAGTTCAGTCACTGCCAGTGGAAGTAACATGATATCTTCAAGGGACCATTAGTGGGAATCACAAGTCATGCATTTTTCTTGTTTGTATGTTTATCCTATACATTACGGTCATGATGTTGGGATAGCCGGCTCTAACGTAGCCTACCTTCTCATATTCTGCTAAATATAAATAAATAAAAATTGTATTTGCAAAGTATGTGCGTGAGCAAGTGTTTTTTTACACGTGCACGTTTTATTCATAGGATGAGAGCAAAAAAGTCAGAGCGAGCAGTTATCTTTCATTCATTTGCTTGCATTTTGATTAATTCATGTGCTTCGCATGTGCATGCCACCAACTTTCGATCGTAGCACCATCAAGAGAAAAAGATAAAAATAAAATAAAGGACCCCATATACGAGTTGCTTCCTCCTTGTTTTTTTTAAAGCAATCAGGTTTCATGTCACATTAGCCGAAGTTTGCTCTTGAGCTCGCTTATCGCTTATTCATCGCTGCCTTACTCGCAGGAGTTATGTTTCACAAGTTTCGCGGTAGATTGCGGGTTTTCTTCTTTTAGTTTGGTTTGTGTGATCTCACTTATATTTTGTGAACCAAAGACTCTTTTGATTTTCGTCTGCATTTACCCATGTCGCTCAGAGTATTGTTTCCACAATGAACTATAACTAAGCTTGCAAACTCTTCAATCTGCGTCTGGATAAACCACTGTCACGGCAGCGCTAAAAATAAAGTACTACCGCAGTAGAAGATTGGACGATCTATGAGTTATGTCCCATTTCTATACATATATGTTCGGTAATGAGTGGTAGATTGCCAATATTCCACAAGGGGAAGTTATATAACACCTGGTATAAATCGGACTCTTGTGGAGTTCGAAGTAGATTACTGAGATGTAATTTCCTAGCAGAAATCGGCGGAGTGTGTCACCTTTTTCTCCGGTAAAGGACCATTTTGCGGTCAAGTTTTTCAGCTTGCCTTTTTTACCATATTCTAGAACTTGTGTGAGTATTCATGGATTCAAACGTGATATGAATATTTTTTTTGTTGTAACCGCTGGTATACTCAATAGGTCCGAATAACCACGTCACGTCGCTGCGAATTTGGTCTTAAGACCAGGTTTAATCTGATCCACGCGTTCGTATCAAAATTAAGCCGATGTGAACTGAACTGATGGTGACATAAACAAAGGTATATGCTTTAGTTAGCCGTGAGTTGTCCCGCTTCAATCTATGGGTATGATACAGTCACTCCGTACACTTTTCCTATCTCATGCAATAGAACATCAAGAAAAAAAAGCAGATCTTATGAAGGAAGGTTTATCACACTGATAACAGTGAAAAAAGTGAAACAGGCCGCGATACTGCAGCGAGCGTCTAAAGGGACCTCATCTTCAACGCCGGTCTATCTTAAATTAAACATCCTGCTCCGAGGCAACGCCTTTTGTACCGGAAGAGTCGGCGAGAAAGTTTCGAAGCCAGAATATGATTTTTCATTCTTTCTCGCTGTCATTATTTTGTCTTCGACAGCAGTTACCGCGGTGGGTTTGGCTCTACAAAACGAGATTTTCGCTTGCTTACGGTTCCAGTTTTTCTCGCACCGACTATGTCTTTTTCATACTCCTTTCTTTCCGCAGGCGTCATTGGTTCCTTCTTTTGCGCGACCAAGGAATGCTCGTTGTTTACACAGACAAGCATCGCGTGGCAGCACTTCTTGTTTCCAGTCTGGCGATTTACTCCTGACATTGAGCCCGGCGCAGCTCTCCTTCGCCCGCGAGAAAGCGTTAACTCGACAGAAATCAACGGTGCGCGAAGTTGCTCCACTCAGGATTCTCTCACTTGCCCCAATTCGCGCACCGCTCCACAATGACGACGCAGCCGTGGCGGCGAGGAAACACACGCCGTAAGCTCTGAAGGAACGAGAGGTTACCTCCCGAGTGAAGGCCATGCAAACAGCGTTAAAAAATAAACACTCAACCTATGTTCTCTCTGATTTTTTTTATTTGGCCGGGAGAAGTTGCGAAGATTAAAAAAATGATTATGTATAAAAAGTAAGAAGTATTTGGAAAATATGGCAGAATTTCTGCCGCAACAGAGCGAACAAGGAGCGAAATCAGCAGAAATATTCGCTTTTATGAACTTTGCTCCTCAACCACCACCCCCTTTTGCCAGGTTGCTTCTTATTTTATCGTTTATCGCGGAAGACCTGGGTCGAAAGGTTTCAACCTAACGCATACGAGGAGCTAGGTTCACGGCGGCAAATTTTGCTGAGCCAGCCAGAACTGGGCCTCCTTCGTTTTTTAAATCAGCTTTTTTATTGTTTTTATAGCTTGCCTTCTTGTGATGAGATATAGCACATCTGGTGGGCCCCCCCCCCCCTCCAAATAAATAAATATACAATAAAAAGGCGATCACGTGCTCACCGCTCTTGAGCCATACGCTATATCGCATCTATCGAAAACCTTTTAGGCAGGCTTTGTAGAAAATTTTTCTACTGGATTCGGCTCTCTTGTTAGCGTTATGCTTCATTGGCGCTGAAGAGCGGTTGGGAGGAAAGCACATTCATTTCGCCCATTCTTCTCGGCATATCGAGGTACCATCGGGAAGATCTTTTCGGGGCCTCTGTACGCTCTCAACTTTGTGACGAGATAGGTTGAATTTAATGAAGCCGGCTTTCACATAGCGTACGTAGGTGTACAGCTTCGCTCTCAGAGATGAGAAGAGGAGAGAGCTTTGAGGGCTGCTAATGCAACCACTTAGCTGGGAAATCTCTTCATTTTGTCGTCTCGGGAGGGCTAGATTTATGGAAAAAAAAGTGCGCGTTCGAGAGTTTTTCGAGATTTTGCATTTTCTTTCTTGCTTCTGAATGTGCATAGCGAGAGATTTCAGGCGATGAGAGCTCAATGTCATGGAAGGCAGGCACTCAACGCGAAGGACGAAATTGCGGGTGGAATGAAATGATCTCTAATCGGTGTCCTTTAGGCACGTTGTGCTTTAGCTGCCTCAGAGGGTATCTTAGTCTCCACAAAAGGACGCGTCATATAGTTTAAAGTAGTCAGTGTGGGAGACATTGCTAGGAAGCTTTAAAGGGGTACTGACATCATTTTCCGAAGTTTAGTTTACTCTGTCACTGAAGTTTACGTAGAGACGACTATCGGCAAGCTTGAAGCTCAGTAAATGCCGAAATGATAATTTATCTTAATATTATAGTCAATATTCTCATGGCGCACACCTACTGTCATCGACACTAGTGTGACGTCAGACAACTCTGGGGATATATTTTTATTTATATTTGGCAAAATATGAGAAGCCAGCTATCCCAACATCACAACAGTAATGGGGACGTTATGTACGGTCATAACTACTTCGGATGACGGAAGGTACGAAAACGTGCAAAATTGCCGATTGTGCATCACCAACGCCGCCACGCAGTGGAGCGACCATGGAAACATGACGATATTTCGCGCGATCACGTAATGAGAACCTCCGATGTCGTGACGTCAGGGTACAGCTGGAACCGAAACTAGCTTTTAAAAACATCTTCAGAATATTTTCAGAGTGCACTCACGCTTATCAATATATTTTAAAAGCTCTTGAGGAATTGGTTTTCCACTTGGTGCAAGAACACGTGAACTGAAAATCTTCGTGCAATTAAGTGCCCCTTTGTCACGTTAGATGCCTCATCAAACGCGAGAACTGTATATCGGTGTCAGCACGAATGATGCAAAAGGCTTCACTGAATGATGTCCCCTCATGACGTCATGACAAAGTAATCGATCGCGTAATTTTGGACGTCACATTGTGACCTCGCATGATGCCGCTACCACATGAACGCCACTTGATCAAAAGCAGCGTCCTTTAATTTTCTTCTTTTTCCTCTAATCACTCTACAAAAAACGCTCCGATACCGGAGGCCTGCTTATGACTACATTAGGTGCAAGAACCACGCCATGGGCAGAAATCTTTTGGAGGGTCAAGAGTCAGGATGAATACATCAGCTGGGAAGAAATGCAGAAGCTGATGGGGCTCACCAATTAGAGTCGTGCAAGGCTAATGCGTAAGATACCTTGTGAGTTGTTATTTACTTATTGGAGGTTTATCGTTTGCATTCACGCAAGACATTTCACGCTTCGCACTTACGCCATGGTTCCCGTGGCCAGGTATGGCACAAATCTATTCCATGTTTGTAAATGGTGGTAAGTGCTGCCGATATACTGAGCCGCTTGTAACAACGTCGCGGCTCGTAGGCTCTGCCCAGCCCAAAGCTCGCTACCGCCCTCTATGATCACTGGACAACTGGTACAGCAGCTGCGAAGCTGCCTCCGAGCACAGTGCGTCGAGGAGGCTTTCCGACGAGCTGTCGGGGAGCATCGCACGTGAACGTGAATACGAACTCGTTCGTGGCCCTTTTGTGGACAGATTCCACTGGGAAGGAGGAATAATCACCATCGTCATCGAGTTCAGAAGAAGAACATGGCATCTGTGGTCCCTGGCGCAGATGCGCAAGCCAAGCAACAGAGTGCAGCGCAGGCAAGTCTGCAGGCTCTATCCAGTGAGGCGTTCTCCGCCTTTCACGAAAGCCCGCCGTGGGAGGGGAGACGGCGCGACCGCTACTACACTTTCGCAGCCGTCTTCATTGCACTGGCCGTGTTTGCATGGGCGTTTTTAAGCCTCACCGCCGACCGGACGGATGCGGCCCCGTACACCGAACAGCGCTTCTGCTGTTCTCACCTCCTGGCCACCCTAGCAGAGGTCAGTGGCTACGCTCGTTGATGTGCCGCTAAATTGGATTTTATGGGGAAAGAGAACAGAACAGTGCAGAAACTCTCGCGGTGAGGTCACCTAAACAGTGCTTCACGGGGAGGGATAGCGTTGCGGAAAATAAAAAAAAAGGGAAAGTTGACGCTACAGCCGTGTAAAGCTTAAAAATCAGCGAAGCTGGTCTTCGTGGCTGACGCAAGGTCTTTCCTTGGCTTAGGCAAAGTAGAGTCGAACCACAGACTGCCACAGATCATGCAAGAGTGTCGAAGCTGTAGTGCCAGAACTAACTAGCAAAGGTAGCTGTGGCAACCAAGGAAGTTAAACCTCCGTGGTGGCAAGCCCGGTAGAAGAACGGGCCTTTTGTCGTTCGTGCTTGGCTCGCGCCACGACGGGCACACTCGACACAGCGGCTGCGTGGACTGTCTCTGCCGGTGGGCGCGGCTGGTGAGTGCGGAAGGTTTTTTGGGCCCACCCGACGTTTTACCTCGAGCATTGACGCCTTCGCTTTTAAGAAGAGAAAAGGTACAGATGCCGGTTCTGAAATATATAGAGTTGTCTTTCCCGATCTGCCTTACAAGAAAAAAAGTAATCTAAATACAGAGCTTAATGTAACGCTCATTCTGCTCTGACCCATGGCTGATTCTCCGGTTGATGTCGCGCTTATGTAGTTCTAGTGTAGGACGCTGTGTGGTTCTATGTCCTGCGCGTTATGCGGTTTCCCTGCCGTGAAGCCTGAGAAAGTGCGTAGCACGGGTAGTTAACTTTTTTTGGCAATAGCACGTTTGCCGAGGTGGTGTTGCCCTCTCCTGCGCGGCGACGGTATCAGACGGATGTTTCAAAAGCGTTTCTCAGGACTCTAGGCAAGACATTGTGATTAATTCTTAGGTATTTGTGTAGTTTATACTATTTTAGACAGAGCTAGTTTATTTTCCACTGGTATCAATCATTGATATCCTTATTTGAGGCATGTATTAACCAATACATGGCCATGCAACATAAGCACTTGAGAAACCGCAAGTTGGGCGACTAAAGCACTACGCACTATATCTAGAAAGTGTCTCACAGCCGACCTTCGCAGCAATAGCGTCAAACAGGGGGACAATAAGTAAAAACTAAAGCAGAACGAGCCTTTTAGGCGCGTGAAGAGATCGGTTATTTGCCCAGAACCTGTGCTGCAAGCATGTACACTGAGGCTGTGTACAATTAGCTAGCTATATGTCTGTCGTCATGGGATTCGTTAGAAACAGGTGTGTCTTTTACGTGCATCCGCTGTCTCTGAAGACCTCGTCAGAAAAACAAAAATATTTTTTTGAGATCACCCGTTAATGTTTTCGTATAGAAACATTTTACGATATTGCAGCAGCTGCATTCGCGGCCTCTTCTGCGACACAACATGCCGCGTATCTGTATTGGCAGGACCGGTGAGGACGGCACTGACCTTACAAAAGGAGCTAAACCGACCAATTGGGGAATTAGGAACGAAGCAGCGGTGTAAAAGTTGTGCCGATCGTCGCACGTCTGAGGCCTGCGGCATTCCGCGTGGCACTCAAGCAGGCCTATAGGTGTGACAGTTATTTCCTGGAAAGCAGATCATGAAATTTTCACATATCTGCCTATTGACAGCAATATTATTTGTGGTTGAAAAAAAAAACTCGATTAAAAGCATATCCACCGTAAATTTTTCTCTTGGGTGTTGTCCTTTTTATATCGCAAGACTTTTCTGTTTCGGACGGTTGGTACCGCCTTGCTTCAACCATGCCACGCCCTGCAACTGACACTGTCAAAGTGGCAATGCGTAGGATAACCGAAGTGGAGAAGCGTTGAGCTTAGAAATTTTCATTTATTATTTACCTACGACCACCTCCACACGTGTTTGGATGTTCCCATAGAGTGAGACGACAACATTGTACCTTGTCATAAAATATCCTTTGTGTAAAATCACTTTTTCTCTCAGGAATCACCCTGTCTTTATATTATTCTTCCCCTTCAAAGCACACTGGTCTAACGCTAATTCTTCCTACTGCTGTTAACAACAATTTTGAAGCCGCTCTACTTTGTGTTGGCACCGCTTTAACGCACCAGAACACTGAATAGTGTAGCTTGGTCATGCAGTTGAATGCGAAACGAACCCCGCTCCCAACGCAGGTCTCCAACTTGAGCCTAGCGCCCTGCAACTCGTTCTTCGACTTCGCGTGCTTCCGACGCGCCGGCATCGAACGTTTAAACATCACCCTGAAGAACCTGCTGAGCGACGTCGTGTCTCCCGTTCTTCACGGCACCGCCAGAGAGCCCGTCTCCGACGTGCTGCGCCTCTTCCATGCCGGCTGCACTCGGACAGCCGTCGACACTGGGCTGACGTTGGCCGAAGCAGTGCGCGACTTTATCGCCACCCTTCGGCTGCGAGTACCTGTGCCCAGCACCGACATGCTGACGCTGCTGGGAGGCATGCAACTCCAGTACGGAATCGCAGTGGGAGTGGATATCGCATTCACCTTGGCGCTCAAAAGAAAGCCAGCCATTCTGGACGTGACGGCGCTCAATGTTAACCGCTTGAACGAGTACAACGCCCAGCTCGTCTTACAGGCGTCCAACCCTCTGCTTAAGACTGCCACTACCATAAACGAACTGGTTAATTTGTACAAAGACCTTGCTAAATGGTCAGACCTTCCCTCAGCCACCGCAGACTGGCACGGTCGTCACCGTTCTTCGAGCAGGCAGATGTCGGACGTGGAAACGATCTTGAGTCACTGGAAGCCTTTTCTAACTTCAGCAGGCGTTCTTAAGCGAACGAGTGCTCTCTCGATCCACGCCACCGATGGCGCCATGCGTGTTTTGGAAGCGCTAGTCGCACCGGAGCGCAGTGCTGTGGCCATGGCGTACCTTGTTCTGAGGGCGATGGAGGGGCTGTACGAATTGGCATTCCTTACGGCAGCCCACCCACCAGAATCTTCTGCCAATGGTCAGCACTGCGACGAGAAGACGGAGTCACTTCGGGCCTTGTGGGCCATGGCCATGTTTGAGCGCCTAAAATCTCCTCTCAGGAACGTCTATCTCTCGCAGGTAATCTTACCATATACATAGACACAATGAACTGCCGCCTTCGCTTATTGTAGTCCTTCGTGGTGCCGCTCGTAGCGACATTTTGAGAGGCAGATATTGCGTCCTTCCGATGGGTGTCGATCTACAGATGTTGATTGAACCGCGCGAGAATCTTCATATTTACGGACATGCACAAACATCGTTTAGCTATCGACTTTCGTAATCTACACTGTTTCTGGTTCTTTAGAATATGGTCACTATAGCCCGTTACTGTCAAAGAATAAATAGAAGCCCTGCCACAATAACTGCGGTGCACTTTCCAACCGTCTGCTAAAGAACATCGTGCTAGGTGGTTTCCGAATATATGAACTACTCTTTTGCTCCAAATGCAAGTAGTATATACGCATAATAAAAACTAAAGGTTCGATGCCCCTTCTTAATATAATACGTTTGGCTGAGCAATGATTGTGGTATATTTCCTGAAATTTGGCAGGAAATACATGTTTTCGACTGAAAACCAGTGACGCAAACATGAACATGCATGCAAAAGGCTTTGTCACTTCATTGCGAGGGGTTGTAACATCACATAGTAAGTCACTGTAGGAGGAGACGTACTCCGAGAGCAAGTTCCCATCGTTCCGTTTTTCACGTCTCTCCTTGTGAGACTCTGTAGCCTGCGGGATGGCTTAACGCTCTCCCAGAGTAGGGTATCTAGTGCTCTGAATTGTTACTCACTTGCAACACACATGCAAATTCTCTCGTGGTGAAACAGGTGGGACAGCGATGGTTCAGGGCGGAGCTTGCACATATTCTTAGGTTGTAGCTAACTATAGAGCTATAGGTCCAAGCCAGCGGCCATCACCATTACGTAGTTCATTTTTAGTTGACAGAGGCCTACCCTCTGGCAGGCCGGAGTGGTTGCCGTCACTCTAGAGAATTATTTACATAGCCTCAACTTGATACATCATAGTATACTCTGCGGTAGGGTTACTTAAGCGCACACATATACAAACTAGAATCGCTTCTTTCTTTTCATTAGGTGTTCAGTCTTATGGTAGCGGTCGTGAGCGATCAGGTCTCGAGGTTGGGGATTGCCGGCACGGACGTCCAGAAGGTGAAGCACATGCTGCAAGACCTGAAGCTGCAGCCTTTCCCCGATGCCGTGGACGAAGTGGCGGCTGACATGGAAAAGCTCCCGGAAATGACGCCAGTCTACTGGACCAACGTGCTCGCCGTTAGGAGCCACACGCAGCGACTTGTGCTCAAGCGAGCCTCTATCGATGCCGGCTCCTGGTGGACTCTAGATCGCGGCTTGTACGAAGTCAACGCATCTGTGCGCGGCGATGCCCTGTACGTATCCGGTGCCCTGTACTCGATGCTTCCCTCCAAGAACGACTCGGACGTCTTCGTGAACATCGCGCTTGTCGGTGCGCACGTCGCCAACGCCCTCTGGCGCCAAGTTTTCCTCCTGAACAGCGTCAGCCAACGAAGTCGCGAGTCCCTGGCACGCTTCAAGACGTGTGCGATCAACCGGCTAGGAGAGAGGGCCACAGGCCTCGAGTTCGCGATGCTCGCCATACATTCGGCTGCCGAAGGAGCGAAGAGTGCCGGGTGGCACGACAGAGTCGTGCCCTGGGGCACCACCACGTTTTCGGCGAGTCAGGTGTTTTACATGACCTATTTTGTGAGCAACGTGTGCGCATTCCAGCGTGGAACGATCGAGTACAACGACACTCTGCGCCTAGGGCACTGGTACATGCGGCGAGTGGCCGATTTTGTTCAGGCCTTCGAGTGCAGAGAACTCGTACCGTTAGCCGATAACACGTGCTCCCTGATGGAAGCACGCGATTAACCCGTATCTACATTGTTCACGCTTAATGGTTACATCATCTACCAATGCCATTTTTATGTTATCTTTGCAATTAAGAAGAGTTAGCTAAACACCGTCTCATTATTTATCTGCGCTAATGACTGTACCACTAGTTATAGCCATACATGTTAGTACTGCGTATACATAGCTGATATGCGCGGGACACTCTTAAACAGTTCACGTGCCAAGTCACGAACATCACTCACAAAGTTTTGAATAGGTTAGGCAGGTTAGTTATGAGTCACCATTTAACAGTTCTGTTCCAGTGATGCGAATGCTACGTCGAAAAAAAAAAGAACATGCAACTGAGAATTTCTACATATCTATCGCAGTTTTAAATAGCAATAATTAGGAAAACAAAGTCTGTCTCTCTGTGAATTCTGATTAGCGCTACCTTTGGGACCTGGGCTCGTACTACAAGTCTCGTGCTCCAAAACAATGAATCTGAATGGTTGATATTTCAACTGAAACCTCTCCATGCTTTAAGTAACACACTTTATATACAAGAGTGTGCTCTAAGGATAAAGAAGCACGTGAGTGCACGTTGACCGCTCTCACGCAGCGTAAGATTTGTAACATTAACAGCCGTGATTACAGCCAGGAGATGTACACCATTTATGCAATTATGCTACACGACGTTTCTTCAAAGAGCACGATTTCCCCAAGCACCTCTTGAATGAGTTACGGATTCCTATACAAACGGGAAGACAGAGAAGCGAGTAATCAGCAATTGAAAACGTCCAGTACTTGTCTCCACAACAACCACTTCAGAAAGTGAAAGGTGAATCTACTCTATCTCTCTTTCTTTCCGGGGATCATCGAATGGGCAAGGACTTCGCTGCCCTCTACGTCGAAACGATGTCCTTGAAGGACAGCAGAGGACGGGACGTAGATCCCGAAGGCCGACCTGGCTCTTCAGCGATAAGATGAGAAGCTCTCTGCGTCGAGCAGCACCGCAGGCGCTTAGAGAAGCCGGATAAACGAAAACCGACCCGAGGCACGAACGAAGTACACCGGAGCTTTTCAAGTGTGTTTTCTCGTCTCCGCGTTAGTGCCGCGCAACACACATTTTCGCTCACTTCGTCCGTGTTTCGAGGAACGTGGTATAAGGAGACTCCGACACTGCGGAATTTAGGTGTCCTTTGCTGTTCGGCGAGATTTAGTGCCTCATTTATGCCCTCCCTGTACCTGGGACTATCGACGTACTTGCTGGTTATATTACATAACGGGATGAAAGTTCCCAAACTAGACGATGTTAAGCTAAGCGAAACGGCTACGCGTTGAAATTCACTTGCGTTTCGCATTGGCAAGCCCAGTGCCGCGGTCCCTTGCTTGTACTGCGTGCAACTGGCGTTGTCGCAAGTGTACAGCGGGGTGGTGGGGCCAGGGCACAACAACAAGAATTGTTTTTCTTTCTTTCTGCTCCGTTGCCATCTTTAGCGCAAATTCTACGAAGCTGCGAGAAGGAACAGGAGAAGGCGTTGCGCCTCCCATGAAAAAGCGATCTTTCGAGGCCCGCAGCTCCCCGGGGCGATTCATCTTTTAGCGAAGCGAAACAAAAGACAGAACGAGCAGTGACGCGTCGCTATCGTCCAGTGAAAACACGAGAGAAACGCCGTTAAAATGAACGGAGAAGAAGGATGTAGATTCAAGAAGCCGCTACTAAAAAACACCAGCGAAACCGACTATCGTTCGCTGTCCGGTAGAAGCGAGATGACTCGGCGTGGTCTCTGCGCTGCTCTTGAACACGGAGCACTCTACACTTGCGCCTCCCGCTGTGACACTGGCAAAAAACGTGACTGAAATACTCGATGAGTTCGTCTTGAGGAGAGAGAGAAAGAGAGAGCATCGTCGTCTTTCTTGCTCGCACTGAAGTGCAGCCAAAACACGTTCTTGATGGTGGATACGTACGGAGCTTGCAGGGACGCGAGCTTCGCCTACATTTTAGGTGAATTGTGCATCTGCGCACGAGGTTCTCATGGCGTTGTCATCTCCACGTCACTCTGAGGTCTGTCCAGTACGATAACAACTGTTGGTGGCGACAAATGAGACTTACGGCTCACTGTTGACTGATGGCTCGCCGATGTTGTTTATGTAGCTTTGCGATCGTTGCCTATTACAAGGAACCGTCTATTGTGATAAGTACGATACGATTCTAAACTCGCGAAGTATGCCAGACGAAGTGGATTGTGTCGAGTGGTGCAGGAGGGCTCAGCCATCTTATGCGAGTGCGAGTGAATTGAACATTTACCGAACAGGGGTACAATTCTCCGCATTTAATACCGGATGTTCAAAGTTCAGCTTTGTGGTTTTTTTTAAAATTCAGCACTGGGAAGACCATGAAAACGCCCTTGCAGATAAACTCGTCTATCCAGGGGGATGCAAAGTGAGACAATAATTCTGGCTAACAGTGGCCCAATTAACTAAGATTTATGAATTACCTTTTGAGTGACTGCATCAAGCGGGCATATTTGTCTTTAAAAATTGCAGGCAGTCGCGTTTCTACACAGTTCTACGTGGAGGAATTCCTCTAGCATGTCTGTGCTCTGAGATGTCCCGCGGCAAAGCCTAATTGTGTTGTGCATGATTGCGCACACAAGGCGGTGAAAATCGGCGCAATGTTCCTCCCCGATGTGACGAACAATGATAGCCTGCTATTGCCAGCTGGTAGTAAAAGGGTAACCGTTATCATCTTTGCCAATGCCTTCGACCCGTTACCAGATTAAACGACGCATGCGACTGCCGTGGCCCATCGGAGAGGAGCTTCGGGCCAGCTCTAACTGCATTGCATGCGTAATAATGCAAAGCACAAATAAACATTGCCACGGGTTGTCTCGGAGCACAGGCAAGCTAGAAGAATTATTCCTACTGTAACTGCGTAGAAACGCGACTTCCTCCAACTTTTTAATACAGATATGCCTGCTTGCTACAGTCACTGAAAAGACAATTATTAATGCTTAGTTAATTGGGACACTGACAGCCGTAATTATTTTCTCTGTTCGCGTTGCCCTGGATACATAAGTTGTCTGCAAAGGTACCTTAATTGTTATTTCCAGTGCTGAATTCTAAGAAAACGATAAAGCTTAACTTCGAGCACCCGGTAGAATAACATGGAATGATTCCAGCTTAATGCTGACGCTGTTTATCCAGCCCTTCCTGATCTCTGATTACTCTTCAACCTAATCACCAAACGTGGCCTAAAGTGCTCTCATTCAACGAAATAAAGGACTAATTCATAATGCTCTTGCTTTACCTCTGTACATTCGAGTTACTTAATGATGTTTAATAACATAGTAAGAAGCTTCCTGTTAGAAGTGAACGCTGCGCAGAAAATGGTGCGCGTTCCACCCATTTACGCACTGTGTACGACGCTTGACATCCTTTTCTGTTTATAGTGTCAACATCGCACTTTCTTTAGCGCCACCGAATGGCCGGATTTCAACATTGAATTTCATCTTTTTCATTTCAATTTGAACGAAATACGAACTATCACGCCGCTTTACTGCCCTGCAGCCAGACACGCGTCGTCACGCATTTTCCCTTTTAACTATTAATGCAGCGCGCATAATTCCCTACTGCGGATTTTCTGTCGAGCCAGAGGTACCTGATACCTTCCCGTCTGCTTACTCGTGTGAAGTGCCTGGCTAATTCCTTCGCGTTAAAGCTTCGTCAAAAAGCACGCAGCAGCAGCAACTGCAACAGCGAAGGCTGAATGCCGTAGCGAAGCCCTATGGGATGTGCGTGAGAAGGCACAACGCTGCGCTTAGCAGGGATGAGAATAGCAATTATTTAGTCCCGGCAGTGAGGCACCGAAATGTACTAAAAAAGAAAGAAAAGAGAACCATGAATTGTTCACTGTGGTCTCACCGTAGCTGAACTCGTATACCACTCGCGTTTGCGGTCGCTATTAAAAGACTACGGTGGTGGTACCTACCACACACACCTGATGAATAGTTAACACGGGCTTTAGAGACACTCTTCGGCTAGGTGTTTTGAAGCATCTATTGACTACAATGCATGCGAACCCTTGTGCCCCGTTCCACCGCTATCTCTTGTTGCCTAAAATAATGTTCTCTTGACTACATTATGGCACGAAACGCTAACGGCTTTGAGAAACAAAAACAAATACAGTTTGGAGATGATCACGTGGACGTCGTTAGCGAGTGAGTATAGCGATAACAAAGAATACAGTGGCCCGTGAAGAGGTTAAGAAGCATATTTTATCTTAAATAAAAAAGTTTCAGGCAGTGTAGGATTAACAGGTGTTCGTGATGTGCTTGCTCTCGTGTGGTCGAAGCGGAGAATGGTGGTAGGCTGTGGCGGAATGCTTTAACGTAGTAGAACGTGCATGTGGGCTGGTAACAGTAAGGCCGCGAGGAAAAAAAAAATGCTTTAGTCGTGTTATGGGGCACCTGTTTTCAGAGCTTAGATCCACCGCGTAGACTTGCATTAGCGTATATAGAAACTTCTGAAGGAAACAAAATATGTAGCCAGATAAGCAGTTTTATATCCTATGGGGATGCAAAACAAACAAACTTTTTATTTTTCATTTTTTTTAAAAAGAATCATTTAGAGATAAACGGGAATCATACCGGTGCACTTTAAAAATATTCTCCCCAGTGTTCCCTAGTGCTTGTTCTTGTTCACCTATTGTCCGTGGTACATACCCACTATGGGGGATTGGCCAAGAATTGAGTGGTTCTAAAAACTATTGTTCAGATTCAGAATAATGAAGATATAATAGAAAGATTACCGATGACCTACAAAATTGTGGTGCTTGATCTAATGCATATAACTATTTAAATAAAGAGAGGAATTTATTGTTAGAATAGAGCAATAATCTGATTTTTATACGTATATAATTTTGTAGACAAGTTAGGATAACGAAACAAATAATTTGTCAACCCATTAGTTTCATCAAGTTTCATCAAGTTCAGAGTTTTATCAACATAATCAATAGCGTTTCAGTGTCAGTAGTTATCTTGTGCAGTCAGATGTTACAACTGCAGCCATATTAGGAAAGGTTGGTGTTAAAATATAGAAGAAGAAGAAGAAGAAGAAGAAGAAGAAGAAGAAGAAGAAGAAGAAGAAGAAGAAGAAGAAGAAGAAGAAGAAGAAGAAGAAGAAGAAGAAGAAGAAGAAGAAGAAGAAGAAGAAGAAGAAGAAGAAAAAAGAAAGAGAGCAAGAAAGAAAGAGAGCAAGAAAGAAAGAGAGCAAGAAAGAAAGAGAGCAAGAAAGAAAGAGAGCAAGAAAGCAAGAGAGCAAGAGAGCAAGAAAGCAAGAAAGCAAGAAAGCAAGAAAGCAAGAGAGCAAGAAAGCAAGAGAGCAAGAGAGCAAGAAAGCAAGAAAGCAAGAAAGAAAGCAAGCAAGCAAGCAAGCAAGCAAGCAAGCAAGCAAGCAAGCAAGCTGTGCAGCAACACGTACTGCAGTTATGATTTACGCACCCGGCAATGCTCGTGGAGCTGGTTTTGGAGAGTCGTTAAATATTTCAGCGCACGCGATGGCATGCTGCTGAATTATATACCTGTCCAGTTATTGTGAGGAAAAACGAGGCTAACACACGCGAGACAACTACCGTTACAGAACGTCTCTTGCCGGTATGCCACTGGATCGAATGGTACCATCGGCAAACTGGACGTTAACACGACACAGACTGTCTTGTTCGGTTCATTCGAAACATACATTACTAGGACTTCCTTGCAACTGCTGCCATTTGGCGGCGCTGCGGATCGCATTTCCTAATAAATGCCCAAAACACGTTGGAATCGCTATACAAGCACGTAACATTGCCCAGATATTCTAAACGCACGTGTAAATTGCGCGAAGAAGACGACACATCAGACACGTGGAACACGCACTCACGAGGAAGGATCTCAATGTGCTCATCTAAGCAGTCTATTTTTTTACGTGATAAAGATAATTACGGTGAGCTAACAGAGATTATAATGCGCACGTGGTCTTGCAACGTTTCCGCAGAATGTAAGGCTATCGGTGTTATTGCCCCTTGTCGAAATATATAAATGTTTTACCTTAAAGAAAGAGACAAAGATGTCTGCGCTTCGTCTGTGCGTGTTTTATGTGTCTGACGTGTTGTATTTTTTAGGCAGTTTAAACATGCCTTCAAAATCGGTTAACCAATCAGCCGAAAAACCTGCATTAGCCCAGATATTGCAAGATACTTTTTAAATTTGCAGATCTAGGGACTTACAAAGACGTAGCTCTCAAAACTCCGTGTAACTCAATTGTGTTTCTTTCTTGGTAGAAGTTTACGTGTCATATTTCTAGAAACTGTATGCTAGCTTGCCGAGTACGGTTTTTTTTTTCATTTAAACTAAATTTCTTCGTTTCATAAGCATATTTCGATTTCATACCATTATTACCTGACTGACTGCAGTTTGAATTCCTCAAAACGTTTGATAAGGTGTTCAGTTAACTGAAACGTCTTGATATAATCAATATATATCTATATTATTACATTTATGTCATGTAAACATTATAGATGGTGTATGAAACCGTTACACAGTGGAGTACCGCAGAAAATCACCCTGAGAAGGTGGCTTTTTGAAAAGGACACTTCGCTGCCAGACTTGGGCGCTTGCCACGAAGCAAAACTTACGGTTAAGGAGGTCCATTACACTCTGTACCATTCAATTATTTGTTCATTGAAGCTTACTTTCAGGAAAACGAATTGTACTGACGTGTACGTGTTCATGCAAGAAAGACATAACGTGTGGTTAGGGTGTTTCATATTATCTTTATAATGAAGTAATATACTACTTCAATGTTCATTTTTGTAAAAGCCACTTTGCCGTGAGGCTTGCATGCTTAAAGCCAAACCAACTTGTGTGATTGATCGGTTTTGTAATTGTGTTTATGTCAAGTGTGAATTTTACGCTGTGTAAACGACACTTCGCTGTCAGAGTTGCAAGGTTACAACAATGACTTATGTGATTCAGAAACTTTCTGTTTTGTCTGTCGTTAAATGCTTGCTTATGTTGTTGTTGGTTAAAGTTAAGGACACTGTGCTGGCCGGCTAGTTCTCAAGCAGCAAATGCAACGTGCGTGGTCAAGTAGTTTCATGTTAGGTCTCTCGCTGAATGGATGCTCAATTAAAAGCTTTTTTTTCTTTTTGTTGGAGATACTTCGCTGTTAGGTTCGCATGATTCAAAGAAAGCCACCTTGCGTGGTTATGAAATTTTATTCATTCATTACTGTTACATGCTTGCTGACGTTTAAAATAAATTTCTAAGAAAACACTTTGCCGTTAGACTTGCCTGAATGAAACAAAGCCAATTAGTGTGGATAAAGTTTCATATTATGTATCATTACGGACTCACTTCGTGGTTGCTTTTCGTAAAAGACACTTTGCTGTTCATTCATTAATTCACAAAACTTTATTTGTGTCCGGAAGCCCAGTCTTTTCTAACCGAGGCGAGCCGCGTCCACGCTGGTACCGTCAGGCCGAGCCTTGTGGCGTCATCGTGGACCTTTTGGACTGCCCGTGTTTGCAAGAGATTCAGCTTTGGTGGTAAATGAGTTTTACATTATTCACTTCGCCATGAGGTGCTTGCTCACCCGTTTTGATGGGGCATCATTTATCCTGCGTTAATAGTGGTGAAAACTTCAGCAAAAAAAAAAAAAAAGAGAGGAACGCGTGATCAGGGGCTTTTAAACGCATTGAATTATCAACTCGTATAATGACGAAGCTTTAGAAAGAACACTTGCCAATAATCCGTTAGGCGACAACGAAATAAAAAAAAATGGCATTGCATTTCTGGCATCATCAAGATTGTTTTTACTGCATCCATGTTTTTACCGCTTGTATTTTTATGACATTGAATTATTTTATATTCTTTCAAATACTTGTGATAGAAAACATTGTCACTTGGCTTCCGTAAATGATACCGCCAAACCTCCAAAGGCTACAAAGCTGAGTTATTGCTATAAGTGTTTTAACTGACTGAAAAATGCCGATGATCATAAAAACTAGCAACTTATAATTTTGTGCTCTTTAAAAGTAATACTGAGTATCTTAAACAACATGTAGTGTTCTTGTCTGCTTCGAAATAACTAAGATGTATATGGAACATTTCGATGCACGAAGATTTTATTTAAAAGTGGCTTGATTAGCAGCCCAATAACTGGGGTAATTTAATAGCTATTTTGATAGAGACATAAAATGTCAGCTTTAAATAACGTGGTTGCAAACGAGAAAACAAAAGAAAAACCAAAATCGTGTATTGCTGTCACAAGATATTGAGAACAGAAACGTGAACTTGCTTTGGCTTCGTCTCTTAATCGGTAAAATGTAAAGAAAAAAAAAGATGGATAGCATGTGGCTTTCAACAAAACATAATCTTGCATTGATTTGTTTGTAAACACTATCCAAAGCTGACAACAGTCAACGATCACCGATTTTCGAGCACTACAGAAGGAAAAAAAACAATGAAACAGACAGTGAGGCAGAATCGCCCCGCTTGCATTAATGGCTGCGACTCTTCAGTCGCGCTTCTGTTCATCGCGACACTTAAGAGCTTTCGTGGCCGCCGAACGCAACCGTGTCGCCTCTGTTAAGTTTATTACGACTCTCCGCCATTAAAGCGTGACAAAGGGGCGCACTTTCGAGCCATACATCGAGTCGAGAGGGAGTACGAGACCGGAGAGGAGTCACAGAGCAACTGAGTTTCTTCGCGAAGCGGCGGCGGGTGGTGCGTGGTTTTGGAAACGCTCCGTAAGCGCCTCTTTTCGACGGTGCAGATAATGGCGCTTTCCCCGTGCCTTCCCGATCGGCCCACGGCGACTCCTCCTTCGTTCTCACAAAGAAGGCGAATAAATTACGCGAGATGCGATGGCCGGTTGGAAGAGATAATGCGAGCGTTGCTTTAGGGGTGCGAGGAGGGGGGAGGGAACGATAGCTATGACGACAGAAGAAGGAACAAGAGATAAATGGAGAGCGAGAAGCAGCGTTCCAAAGAGAGAGAACCGGACGCGGGGTTGATAACCGCGATTAATGCAGGATCCCGGAGCTATAAGTGCAAGGGTAAATGGGTGGGTACGGGGTTGGGAAAAGGAGATTCATAGAACGCCCCCGTCGAACGAGCTTGGCGTGCATATCTGGCGCGCAAGAGCTCAAGCCGCCACGCTCTTTCACTCGCGTCCTGAGAGTACGGTGCACCGCGACTACGGCTGTGACGCCTATGGAACGGTACTCGAGGGGACTCACGGCGGCAGGACGACGATGAAAAGAAGCCTCGATGCGACACTCCCGCTGGGAAACTGCGAGCTAACGCACGCACTAGAACGGGGAAGCGTGAGGTCGTGTCGTCGTAGTGAAACACAATCTTTACCAGAGCACGTAAGCGCACTGCTCAGATTGGTGCGCTGCTTCCTCTGGGTGGGAAAATCACAGTGCAGTGTTTCGCGGGTCGAGAAAAGTTCGGTTATCCGAGTTCGCGGAAGTTTTCACTTGTGATTCCTCGTTACCATCGGCTGAGTCCCTTCGGTAATGATACGGCATGCCCCGCCATTATTGGGACGACTTGAGATATTTGTTTACAAATGATTCTAGTGAGGGATTGTGTTGTGATTACAGTGTCCTCTTTAGTGAGGAAGTACAACTTCTAAGCCCTAATTTACAAATATGACGCCACACCGTCTGTCGGAGCCGAGTGTAAACGAGCCTAAATCCGAGCAATCGAGCACGCCATGTGCTAAATTAACTAGGCAGCAGAAATTTATTCAGGAAAAGTGCCAGAGAGAGTGTTATACTTCGCTTACTATTTTTTTTTCAGTGACGATGTTCGCAGTCAGATAAACAATTGATTCAACTAAAAAAAATATTCTTAGGATTTTTCTGTTAGGGCTTTTGTTCGGTATATACCAAGTCTAAGGAATTCAAGACAACATAATTAACTCTATTTCTTCGGTTATATGGAATGAAATTTAGATTGCAGGTGCTAGATAAGCTTATTATTGTTGTGCGCCAGGCAATATGCAAAGCGGCAGTGGCGGAGGTCATTGCGTTATGCAGAATATAGGAACGGTAATGAATTGTACACTGTTGTAACGGCTAACGTGTTACTTGAAAAAATAAATAAAAAAAATGGTCCCGTATCTGCATGTTTCACTGCAAATGTTGTCGAAAGACGATAGTCTTGCGTGTGGAGAGAGTGAACAAAACGTTTATTTGATGTCCTGTGCGAGAAAATTGGTGAATTGTATTCTGAATGCGCTGCGTTAGAGAGTGTCGATCCGTGCAGCGAAAGTGAACGACCGCATCGAGGCACGTTAGACGCGAGGACCATCTGGCAGTTACCTTCGAAAACGAAGGAAGGCGTGCGCGCCCACAGACAAAGTTGCGCGCCTGTCTCGGAGGCAATAAGGTGTAGAAGCAAAGCGACTGGCAGGTGCCATCAACGTGTCGTCTTAGCAAAGCGTTGGAAACACTTGCCTTTTCAGCATCACGTTGCACTGTAAGCACAGCGTGGTGGACGCTATGGTACTTAGAATTACTTATGTGTGCCTTCTCTAGTATAAAGCCGCACATAGAAAATATCGGCGTGTTGTTATGGTGCCTCAGATATGCGCAATAATTACTTTTGAGTGGACAATCGCACAAGTGTGAATGCCGAAACTTGAGCAATATTGGTGGGCGCTGTGGATGACTTCGGCCGCTTCACGTATCGTTGGGTATTGTTTATAATATGGTTAGCGTGGACAAACAGACATATGTGCAGATAGAGAGACAGACCAAAATTTTGGTGTCAAAGGTCCCCAAGCAAGACAATAGTCTTTAAAGATTAAGGGAGATAAACAATGGTTGCTCGATGATTTTCTATGGCTCTACATAATACACGCTTACTCCAGGTGCAGACAACGACATTTATTGAAAAAAAAAACTTAAGTTGGGAAATCCGTCTTTTTTAAACACGAAAATGACTCCAATCGGTTCATTACAGAGGAGCTTTATTTGGTGCCTCTTCAGTCCGTATGCAAGGAAATCTTTGTGGAAGAACTAACCCTATGCATTATTTCTTCCACCACTTACTGGAGGGCACAACAGGTTTTATCGCTTTAATGCTTCACATCTGTACTTAAAGCTATAGGTTGAAAAAACAGATATGAGTGCACCCGCCAGCTGCTCTGGTCACCCGCCTTCACAGAGTGAAATGGTATTGAGTTTCATCTATAACGAAGTAACGACTGCTTGTGCAGCGTCACCTGCAGCTTAGCGAAAGTAACGTTTAATTATATCCGTGCCACTTTTACGCCGTGAACTCTCTAACGACCTAATTTGTTTCGACATGACCTCATCAAGTATGAGGCCCACGGGACGGCTTTATGCTCTCACGTAGCAGAGCACCAACTACTATAGATCGTTAACAAGCTTTTCTAAACAAACATGCCTCTAATTGCTAATGGACGTGTCCTGGAGGATCCGGTCCTTGTAATTCAAGTTTGAGAGTTTTTCACGCCATCAGTTTGTGTCGTGCTGCTGAAAATTTCATATTCTCGCGACTTGTATTGCACCAAGCAAGAACTTGCGACAGTTCCGTATGACCAGGATTTTGTTACACGTTCATGTCACGCCATTTTTTAACAGTATCTGCGTTCCCTAGCGTAACCGAGTGTTAGATAGGTGAAAAAAAGTCAGTTCTACCTCTGGGACGAAGCAATGCATGCGATAGCGAGAAATTAGAATATCTCACGAATAATGACAGGCAGCTCGACACTTTCAGCATGGATCTGCAGAACAAAAGACGCTCGAAAGAAACGCCTAGGTACACACATAAAAAATGTGAACTAACTACCGTCATGTTGTTACGTGTTTGTATTTCGGTTGGTTATGGTTATTGAAGATGTACGCAATGCAGAAGCTAACGATGTTTGAATATTATTTTATTCTTTTTCTTTTCAACTGCGGCGCGTTATGACCCCTCTGCATCTCCTGCCACGCCTAGTGTGCCCCATGTTACGCTTTTACATGCGAATGCATTTCCTCGTCGGGCTATGTCAGGTGTCTGGCGTTGTCCGAGGAGTTGCCCGCGCGACGGTAGGTGTTATCTCTCCGCTCTCACTCCCTCTCCCATAGCAACTGCTGTGGGTGCGCGCGCTTATCCTCGCCCCTAGCAACCAGAGCATGTGGCGCGAGAGAGCATAGGAGAGGGTAGGTGCAGTGCTTCGCCATTCGTTCTCTCGCCGTTCGCTCTCTCTCCTTCCTGCGCCCCACTCTCCTGTACACTTGTGCCTCACTCTCACCCGTTCGCTGGCCGGGCGCCTCTCAAGAACATCCAGAAATGTGTGCTCAATGCGCCGCTGTGAAACGCCAACGCCGAGCCGAGAACGTTGGCGCTCCACTTTCCCGTCCGCTCGCTTGTTACTCTCGACCGTTCGCTGGCTGGGCGCCTTTCAAGGTGATGACAGAAGTCCGTAAAGGTGAATGTGTGACAGCAACGGTACCCTGTCTCGGCGCAAGAAATGCATTCGTATTTTCTCACGATTCCCTTAGGGGAGGTGGGGACATCTTGTTCTACATCACGAATTGTGAAGAAGGGGGCAAATTTTTCTTGCGCGTCTCAAAGGCAATTTTTAATTGGAAAGAAAATGTAAAAGCATTGGTTATAGAAGATGCGCGCAAGCTGTTCCTATATTCTGCGTACCGCGAGTGGTTAATGACGTATATGAAAAGTTCGCCCATATAATATCACCAGCCTTGATATCGGATCTGCTGAAAGACGGAGGACAGATTGTTTTAGAAAACCTAGCCACCCTGTTCACGAAGTGAGTTCTAACGGGGAGGGCACCATAATTTCGGAAGAATGCTAACATCATCTTAATCCATAAGAAAGGGGATGACAAAGACTTGAACTACAGGCCAATAAGCTTGCTCTACGTCGTATACAAGCTATTTGGAAAAGTAATTGCTAACAGAATTAGGACAACATTAGAATTGAATCAACCAAAGGATCGAGCCTTCACACACAGCCTTCATAGATTACACACACTACACACAACCTTCATAGATTACGAGAACGCACTTGATTCAGTAGAGACATCAGCAGTCATGGAGACACTGTGGAATCAGGGCGTCAATGAAGCATATATAAACACCCTGAAAGAAATCTACAGCTGATAAACTGTCCCCATAGTGCTCCATAAAGAAAATGTGAGAATACCAAAAAAATATGGGTGTATGGCAGGGAGGCACAATCTCCCCAATGCTATTTACCGCGTGCTCACAGGAGGTTTTCAGTGGCCCAGAATGGGAAGAGATAGGGATAAGAGGTAATGCAGAGTACCTTAGTAAACGGCGCTTCGCTGATGGCATTGTGCTGCTGAGTAACTCAGAGGACGAATTGCCATTCTTGGTTACTGAATCAAACTAGGAAAGCCAAAAGGTAAATTAATCTGCGGAAATCTTAAAATTAATCTTGAAATTAATCTGCGGAAAACAAAAGTAATGTACAACAACCTCAGAAGAAAACAGTGCTTCAAGATAGGTAGCAGATCATTTAAAGTTGTGAAAGAGTATACGTCTACTTAGGGCAGGTAGTAACAAGATTGAAGTAACTATAGAAATAAGAATGGGAGGGAGAACATTCCGCAAGCATTCTCAAATCATGATTGGTAAATTGCCACTATGCCTCAAGAGTAAGGTATACAACAGTTGTATCTTACCGGTACTTACCTACGGAGCCGAAACCTGGAGGATTACAAAGAGTATTCAACTAATGTTTCGGACTACAAAGCGAGCAATGAAAAAAAATGATAGGTGTAATCCTAAGGGAAAAGAAAAGAGCAGCGTGGGTCAGGGAATAAGCGGGTGTTATGGGTATCATAGTCGAAATTCCGAAGAAATGGTTATGGGCAGGGCACATAGTGCGATGGCAGATAACCGGTGGTCATTAAAGATCACAGACTGGATTCCAAGAAGGCAAGCGTATGAGGGGCAGACAGAAAGCTAGTGGGGCATATGAGATTAGGAAGTTTGCGGGTATAAAGTGGCAGCAGCAAGCACAGGACGGAGTTGATCGACTGGCGAAACATGAGAAGAGGCCTTTGTTCTATAGTAGGCGTGGTTAGGCTGATAATGATGGTGATGATAATACCACCGACACAAGCATGGCACGTGGAGGCTAGTGCGGATGGCTGTGGAGTGAGAGGCCACTGGTTCGAATCCTCGGTGTGTTGCTTTGAATTTTTTTCTATTTGATTTATTTTTCTTTGTGCGTTATTCACATATATGTGTAAATATGCATATCCGGAACATGACGGCAGGAATCAGCAGAGAGTGCCCATATAATTGCTATCGCAATAAGAAAGGATCACACAAAAGCTAGCAGTTAAACTTTACTCTTAGTTATGCGCACAGGGACTCACTGAACCACTCCGGTGTAATTCTAGCTTCGTGCCGCAAATTGCAATGGTTTCTAGTACCCTTTGACACCACGAATAAACGTCTCACGGGCTGTATTGCGGAAAACTAAAATGTTCTGGAAATATATGCATTTCGTGGCATACTGCTAGAAATGTACTCGAGCTTACATGTTCAAAAATATACCCGAATTTCACGTATTACAAACTGCACACAACTAGCTTTTGAGTGCGATACCCGTAGGAACATTGCTCCCCGGGGAAGTACGTGGCGTCGCCCGAACAATCTTGGCGGTGGCGGCATGGCCTTCCTCTACGCGTTCTGCCAGAGCCGGTCGTTACGGAGCCGATAAAGGCTTACAGTTGCGCTCACTTTCCAAGCACTAAATGGTTTGGGAACAAGCTGGCGAGTGAGATGCTCAACACAAAAGGACCAACACCGGAACAAGCGAGCGAACGTACACGAAAATGTATAGAGACAAAGACGAAGGACAGCGCACGCGAGACAACGGACGGCGAAATGTCTGCACAGCCGGGTAATTGCCGCAGCCAAAGATTGCGTTAAGAAGGGATGGAGCAAATAAAGAGAAAGCAGCGCTGGCGTGGGTGGCGCAAAGGCGACGACGGGTGAACCAAGTGTGGCATTCGATGGAGGCGAAGGCGTCCCTCCAAGGCTTTTTCGTTTGCTTTTCTCTCGGCTTTCTCAACGCCCTTCGCTGGGCTCTCTTCTGGGATGAAGATGCGACCCAGACTTGCGCGCTGTAAGATGGGGGAGCTGGCGTAGCCGATCCGAGAAAATGTATTAGAACGGCGATAACCTGATTGGGGATTCGAAGGCTGAGCCAGAGCAGAAGGATCGGCGATGGCCTGCTGCTTGCTTACTTGCTTGGCGATGGTGTTCGATATAGAAATGAACGTTGCCCTATGGTCTTGGATCTGTTTTGGCTCGGCGGCGTTTGTTTCTCTTGTTTCTCTCACTCGCTTGCAAGCAGACGAATGACCTGACGTTTCTCTCCCCACAGCTTTGTACTGTGCACACGCGCGCGCTATTGAACGGCCTAGCCGACGCATTAAAAAAGGATTGGTTGCAGCGAGAGAGGTGTCTTGGCCAACTGGTTAGCGCGTTAACTTCGGCGCATCGTCCCAGGCTTTGCGAACGTCATTGCGTTCTCCATGTTGTCGCTGCTGTGGTTCTCGAGGATGTAGTAACTATGTTCATGCTTATAGGAATGTCGACTCGGGGGTGGTACTCTGCGCTAACATAATGCCATGCGTCGTGCACTAGCGAAACTCATCCTTATTTTTCAACGTGTCGGCGTATTGGATCAGGTGTTCATGCATGCATTGCCATAGTGCTGAAGAACGAGTTGGAGTTGTGGAAGGAAAAGACGGAGGGTCAACCTGACGAGCGTCCAATTCGCTACCACAATCTGAGGGAAATGGGCTAAAAAATGAAAAAAAAAAGAGAGATAACAGGGCCCTATCAAGGCAGAAAACGCGTTGAACTAAAGATGGCCTGTTAGGGGGTGGGTAATTACAAACTGCGGAGTTCGGACTTAGTTATCGACAAAACATGACATGCCGAAGCAGTCATGAAGCTAGTTACTTATGATGTTGCTACACTTTGGCAACGAGCCTGTGGTGTCAGATGAATCTGTAATAAAAAAAACAACAAATAAAATGTCACTGGGATCCATTGACATTTGTCTGAAGAGTAGGTTGGCTTGCGTGTTTTGGAGAGCAGACGCCACCCCTTTATACTGACAGATAGTTTCAGAAACGTCTAAGTCACGTCAGTCTATACAGAATGTAATGGAAACTATGATGTGGGATTCTTTTATTATCCATTACATCTCCACAAGAAATGTATACATCTAGTGGTGATGATAAAAAATACTTTGTCTACACCTAGAAACAAAATATATGGAAGATGCTAACTCCATGGTCTCCAAAGTTTGGCACTCATTCTCAACTCTAGATTACCTGAAGCGTCAACTCTTTTTTTCTTTCTGGAGAGAAATGTGAGTAGGCAGAAAACACCTGCGCCTCTGTTTTACATTTTAACATCCGGCCAAAAATAAAAGATCGATTGTCTAGGGAAAGCGCCGCGCAACGACTTAATTTTATCGGCAGCCCATCGGAACTTCGCCAAAAAAAGACTGCATGCGGCGGCAGGGCGGGACGATCGAAATGAGTTCTAGATATCGGCTCCTGCAGGAATGCGTTTTAATGCGACGTTGACAGATTAGCGCCGCACTTCCAGCCGCGAGGAGACGGCCAGATGCCTTACGAAGAAATTTAACGCCGCCTTCCTTGGCTCTCTTTCTCTCATTTGCCCTTTGTGCATACGAGTCCCGCGAACCATTCACCTTTCGATGGCGGCCGCGCACAGCCCGCCTCACGTGCAGCGCCAATGTACTTATTGTCACGTTTTTTCTCCTGTCTTCTGTGCGACTTGAATTCACGTTTACAAACACAATCAATCAATCAATCAATCAATCAATCAATCAATCAATCAATCAATCAATCAATCTTTTTTGGCACTCATTACAGCAAGGCTGTATTCAGAGCGCCAGCCTTACAAAGAGGGTTCAGCTTAAATTGAGGACGACGCAGCGAGCAATGGAAAGAAAAATGGTAGGTGTAACCTTAAGAGACAAGAAGAGAGCAGAGTGGATTAGGGGACAAACGGGGGTTAAGGATATCATAGTTGAAATAAAGAAGAGGAAATGGACATGGGCCGGGCATGTAGCGCGTAGACAGGATAACCGCTGGTCATTAAGGGTAACTAACTGGATTCCCAGAGAAGGGAAAC
Source organism: Rhipicephalus microplus (assembly GCF_043290135.1). Lineage (NCBI taxonomy): Eukaryota > Metazoa > Arthropoda > Arachnida > Ixodida > Ixodidae > Rhipicephalus > Rhipicephalus microplus. The sequence goes on from NC_134703.1 coordinate 56,743,539, forward strand.
GGCTTAGGGGGAGACAGAAGGTTAGGTGGGCAGATGAGATTAAGAAGTTTGCGGGTATAAATTGGCAGCAGCAGGCACAGGACCGGGTTAACTGGCGGAACATGGGAGAGGCCTTTGTCCTGCAGTGGACGTAGTCAGGCTGATGATGATGATGATGACAGCAAGGCACTGAATATAGCCACACACACACACACACACACACACACACACACACACACACACACACACACACACACACACACACACACACACACACACACACACACACACACACACACACACACACACACACACACACACACACACACACACACACACACACACACACACACACACACACACACACACACACACACACACACACACACACACACACACGCGCGCGCGCACGCGCACTTTAGTTTTACATTTTTTGATGGTCTGATTGATATGTGGGGTTAACGTCTCAAAACCACTATATGACTATGAGAGACGCCGCAGTGGAGGACTCCGGAAATTTAGACCACTTGAGGTTTTTTAACGTGCACCCAAATCTAAGCGCACGGGCCTACAGCATTTTCGCCCCCATTGAAAGTGCAGCCGTCGCAGCCGAATTCGATCCCGCGGCCCGAGAGTCAGCCGCCGAGTAGCTTTGCCGCTAGACCACAGCGGTGGGGCAGGTTTACATGCCTACTACACATTTCTGGTTCTTATATGTAGCAGAGTGGCGAAAGGCTCTGGTGTTTCATCAAAAACAAAAATAGACCGTTGGTGCCAACACGAGTGATTCGAAAAGGTGGTCAAGTAATGATGCCACCACATCGCGTCATCGCGTTGGCATAGACCGCCCAAAATTTCTGACTTCATCTCGACGTCACATAGCAAGACGTCACACAATGGCATCATCACATGCCATTATCACTTTGCACTGCCTCCGTGATTGGTGGGCTGATCACGGGCAATGCAAAACCAAGTGAGATGCAGAAAGTCCGCAAAGATTCCGTGATGTGTCCTTTTGGGTGTCAGCTCTGTGAGCATTTTCGCTCCATACTTCTTTACTAACAAAAAAAAAAAACAGTCGACAACATGGCGACTATTGGAGACACGTACATATTTGACACCTTCGCTGTATAGTCGCATCTATACCAGACGTCTGTACACCTAAATGCGAAGCGTGCGGGGCGTGGCTTGTGTCAACTTCGACCAAATTACCTGCACATGTTCCACAGTGACCCACACCCATTTAACACAGTACCCATCCTGCATTCAAGATAACCCCGCCTTAGCAGAATGGCTATGCTGGTCGGCGCATACCCGCAAGACTAGCTCTGTGATGTCTGGCTGGCCGAAGACTCATTCAAGACTCAAGGTGGGGCCACCCTATGAAAAAAGGGGAGCTTGTAGAAGGGTCAGTCGCTGGCTCCCTGATTCTATTGGCTCCAGTAAGGACATAAAATTAAGTTGCGTCTATCACTGACTATTTCACCTTGGCCTTTGCAGACTTATGGATGTTTGTGCATGAAATGGTAATAATAATATCTTTTGAAACAGTTGTTCTCAGTACATTTGTTTCAGATGGAACTAAACAATAGAGTATATTGTTTCGATGTGAATGGAAACCCTGGAAATGATATCCCAAAGGAAAGGCGGCTTTTCATTTTGTTCTGCGGTACGGCGAGTCCGCTGCCGATATGACACAATCGAGTGCTCTCATTGGAAAGCCGTCCGACAACAATGGTTCTACGAGTTGAGGAATCTATTGCGCGACTGTCGCCAGTGTGTATTTGCTGAGCTCGAATGACGGTTGCGCAAGCTGCTTCAGCTGTATAGGAAGAAGCGCAGGTGAGAGAAAGGTGTCTAGAAGGTGACCGCATGCGCGTCAAAGAATAAGGAAAAGAAGAATTGGAGGGAGGATGAGAATCGTAAATATCATGACAAAATTTACACTACAGTCTTTATAACCTATAGACTTTCTGAATAAATAAGCACACTACGTAATCCGTACGCATTAACGTTGCTCCTAAAGCATCTGTAATATTTGCTTTTTGATTGACAATGTTGACAAATATAGATGGAGCTACTGCAGATCAAGATGAGCGGACGTTGAGCACGGGCCTAAATTTTCACCGGGTGGCTGATTTGTTGCCAATTAGTTGAACAGACAGATAGACAGGCAGGCAGGCTGGTCGACGGAAATCCTGCGTTGAAATATCCCGCTCCCCCAAGAAAAAAAAAAGACCATCGTTTTTAAAATACCTACACCCCTCTCCCCAATCCTTGCGGACACACTCCAGACAGCTCAGGCTTGACTTTCGAGAACTCTTTCCGAAAAGCGTGGGAACTTACGGAATAGTGTGAACAACCAGCATCTAGATATAGCGTTGTTGCAGTACCTAACCAAAACCTGTATTTCTGCAGGCGAAGCCTGAAGTCAGCTCACATACATAAGCAACCACTACTGTGTCTGTCGAGTTTCAAAGATGTAAAGAAAAAATGCACCTGTCGCGGCTACAGCTCCACTTTGCCTTGTTGTAGTCTTCAACACACAGAAACTTTATGCACAGAAACTTCATGTTGGCGACAAAGGTGCGAAAGGAATCGGCTGACTTTCTTCTGTTGTAAACAGTCTCGTCCTCGTGTAATCTATGCAGAATCGCATCGGATGGTCCCACACATCCACGTGCAAAAAAAGTTGAACTACATAAAAGAAAGCGCTGTTGCACATATTTTTTCATATGATTGAAATAAGGAACGTCACAACACTAGAAAAAAAGCCTAAGTTATGGACGAACTTCCCGCGATTCATTTATCCGGAATGAGTTTTTGTACTAATCAGAACAATATGATCAGAAGAATGATGATATTCCTCTTTTGAAGAGACTTTTTTTTGAAAGAGGACGATATAAATTAACGCCTTATATTGTACGAAGCGCACGACACCCCGTTCTCCCTTTCCAGGTCAGTTCTGGGAAAGAAATTAGTCAGGATGATTATGCAGCACGTGTTAGAGATTAGCGGAGGTCCCTTGGAGAACGACACGGACCTGACAAACTCCAGGGGGCCTCATTAGAAATTATTCGCCGGCGGGCTTCAGCTTAAGCGAATCACGGTGCATCAAGGTACCTCGAAAAGTTTCTTAAATTACGCTTCGCTTCGGTTAGCGATTTCGGCTCGCTCTCAGTCGCGGAAGGTTCAAATATTGAAATCGGATTATGAACTTTCTTCCTCTGTGGCTGCGCGGAATATTTCTGCAATGCGAATAAGCCTAATCAGTAATACAGTTTAAGATATTCATTAGTGCTACTATTATTTCTAAATATTTAAACACTACGTTAAGAAAAACATTACAGATGTCGCAGGCTAATAATAGCGAACGCTAGATAGATGCGACCATTTTATAAACGTAGTTCTTTGACTTGTTGTGCGAGATATGTATGCATCTATTCATTTTTCTTAGAAGAACGCGATCTTGGTTTACGAAAGCAGCTGTTGAGGCCAGGTAATGGCAGGGTGGATTCAGGGAAGGACCGTTCCACCGCTTGCTGTCATACAAGAAGCTATCCTGCATGTGTATTTTTGATACCACGTATTACTTTGCCTGAGGTCCAGGCTTTGGAAATCAATCAATAAATAAACAACACAGTATAGCCCTTCGTACTAAACGCTTGCTAAAAAAAATTGCCCGCAGCTTCCCTCGGGGGAACACTGAGGAGGATGCGGACCATATAATTGGTTAACGGGGTGTTAAAGTGCGACTTACTTGGGTCGATGGCTAAATTGGTTAACGTGGTTGTGAAATGGGGTGTTAAATTGCGACTTACTTGGGTCGATGGCTAAATTGGTTAACGTGGTTGTAGGAGGGGGTGTTAAATGAGTGAACACGTACACACGTATGCGAAAGGGCGGCGCTGGTCGAAGGGACGTCGATCATTGTGTTTGTGGATTCGTTGGAATTCATTTCACCGCGACCTTGGACGTCGACGCGCCGTACAAACCAACCGACGAGCGGCAACTGAGCGAGCGAGCGCCGACCTTGAGTATATATACAGCACGACGGCGCATGCACTGTCAGCTGTTGAATGTTCTCGAAGCGCGACGCCACATGCGCGTCCACTGGAGAATCAGGAGAATTGTAGATGTCGAACGCGGTGTGTAGAGGAGGAAGGGTGCACAGATGGTGGAGGAGTGAAGCGCGTGCGGTGTGTAGAGGAGGAAGGGATGCACAGATGGTGGAAGAGTGGGCGACGGCGCGACGGCGCATGCGCGCGCGTCAGCTGTCGAATGTTCGAGAAGCGGTGCGGACGGCGCGGACGGCGCACTACAAGGCGCGAGTATAAGATGCTTCCGCATCTAAAAATGTGAAACAAACAAACTTCCTCAGAGAATGCACAACTTCGAGTAGTAGTTCTTAAACTTCAGCTTTTGATTAGGTGTCCAGAGTTGCTCACACGAGTTGATTATGATGTACTTGTAGCTGGGGAAATTTCGTTCAAATTATAACGTCAGTATGTGCGCAATGTGATGACCGTACGGTGACCTAGGGTCCGTAAAGGACTCAAATCTACTCGCACAATAAAGTTTTTCCTCCTCCTCCTCCTCCTCCTTCGTTGAGGTTCATTTAACCGAAAAGCGAGCTACGTGGTATTCGAAATTCGCAATCAGTTAAAAGGACCGCTTAAAGAAAAGCAGTACCCAGTCATGGAGATCGCTCGTACACCATCCGCCCTTCTCCTGAAGCAGGTATGCGTGCTATAATCTGAATCCTGGAAATGTACTTTCTAAATTAGCACGCAGAATTTCGCTTCTAATGCAATATTGAGACGCAAAAGCACCACCCCACACGATGGCGAGAGAACGTGAACAGACCATAACATAAGGGTTGTTACTAATTCATGATGCACAATTTGATTTAATAGCTTCGACGACCAACATGATTTTAAATTCGTATCTTTAGACGCAGTCGAGGAAGGCTAAAAATAACACAGATGGCTCCGCAAACGCCTTTTTGTTACCGTTAAGCAAGTGCCACCTACATCACTAGTTGCCGTTTGCAACGTTTAATACTTTCCTTTTATTTACAGCAAGTATTGAATGTTCACCTGCCTACTAGCAAATACAGAACAAGTATTGCAGCCGGAAGAGACTGCAATGCCGGGTAAAAATCCACGCATTCACAATAAAAATCCACGCAATGAGGACGAATGGGCGAAGCAAATCCCAGGGCCCATAACGTATATATTGAAGTGGCCGACCAGTATAAAGGGTTTGTGCTTGCAGAAGTTGCATATTGTTTGGTCGCAATCATGATTCTTGTTCGTCTTTTTTTATTCACATACACACATATGTGCCACCTATAACAATGGTTTTGTAACCACCATGACAGCGTTCAGTGAGCCTAAACGGCAATGCTAGGTCCTAAAGTCTATAATGTGTACGTTAAATTTGGCGACTAGTATAAAGGGTTTGTGCTTCTTGGTGGTTTATATTGTCCCATTTTGTCAACCAATTTGTTAGCGGCGTAGGTGGTGTTTTTCACAGCTGTGTTGCAAGTGTTGTGATACGCTGTGGACGCCGGTACTTCGGACGGCAAGGTCCTAAGAAGCTTCGCCCCTAAAACGACTTACCGAAGTAAAGGAACAGCCACAGCACAGCGGCAGTCCATGGTCTGATGAGCTGGCTGCTCAGCCGTGGACTCCTGAAAGGGAACTTCATTCTGGCTCCCTCAGCATCCCCCAGATGACGTCATCAGCTTCCTCTCTGTCGCCACTTCACCCAGCTGCCCGTAGATGTAGGCTCGACCTGTAAAATAAAAAAAATGCAGAAAGGTAAAAAGAAAGTTTCGCTCTTTGCGAAAAAAATGTAAGAACGAATGTGCAAAAAATTTCAGCATATCCACGGAGCGAATGATGATGAGTAGGGTGAAGCGTCTGTCTGTCTGTCTGTCTGTCTGTCTGCCTGTCTGTCTGTCTGTCTGTCTGTCTGTTTGTCTGTCTGTCTGTCTGTTTGTCTGTCTGTCTGTCTGTCTGTCTGTCTGTCTGTCTGTCCATCCGTTGTTCCGTCCGTCCGTCCGTCCATACGTCTGCCTGTCTGTCTGTCCATCCATCCGTACGCCCCTATCACACTAGAGCGCATATAGTATGGACGGACGGATGGATGGATAGATGGACAGACAGACAGACGGACAGACGCTTCGCCCCACTCACCATCATTTACTCTGCGAATATGTTGTGAATTTCTTAATATACAAAAACCGCTAACGCCATCTAGTGATATTTCCAAGAACCTATACACACAACGCCATCTACTGAGCAATGTTTAAAACTAACTAGAAGTGGCTACTACAACATACAGTTACAAGGGAACGACCCACCCCCTAAGGAGCATCGCCCCTAAAAAAAAGGTGGGGGGGGGGGAGGCGTAGTACCATATTCTAATCGCACGTATCAGCGTAATCTCTAGTTATCACATAATTAAGCTCTAACATGTGCCCCACACTTGGCGTCGCGCATGTAATCCGATCACAGCAGCAGGGCTGATGATAACATTCGCGAAGCAACTGATACGTATGAGTGAGCCTTACGCAGAGCGATGACGTCTGAAATTTCGCTTAGGGGAGCGCGGAATTCGGTTAAGAAAAGGACAGAAAGGACGTTCAATTGCAACTGAATTTATTTGAAAGAAGCTTCACGCCAAGAAGGCTTATGCGCAGGCGCATTGCCAACAGACGCTGTCACAAAAAAAGTTGTTATGAAACGCCAGCAGACCCGGTAACAATATTATATTTTGAAGAAGGGTGGGGCACATTTATTAAGTTCAAACATTTAACTGCTGTGAAGGAATTCTGACTCTTTCATCGCCAAGTGCACCAAAGGTGCTCTGGTGCACGTGTCTGCTTGATTGATATGTGGGGTTTAACGTCCCAAAACCACTATATGATTATGAGAGACGCCGTAGTGGAGGGCTCCGGAAATTTAGACCACCTGGGGTTCTTTAACGTGCACCCAAATCTGAGCACACGGGCCTACAACATTTTCGCCTCCATCGGAAATGCAGCCGCCGCGGCCGGGATTCGAACCCGCGCCCTGCGGGTCAGCAGCCGAGTACCTTAGCCACTAGACCACCGCGGCGGGGCGCACGTGTCTGCTACTACAGTGGTCCGCCTCTTAAATCTCTCTCTGACGCCTACCCTTTTACATGACTGACGGCGTCAACGTCTTCGAAGAGTGCTGTGCAAGCGCCCTTCCCGCAATGCGCGGGAAAGTGCGCCCCGTCATTCTCAGCCTTGATCGTACTCAAGTGCTTCCTTAATTTACCATTAAGACATCGGCCCGTTTGGCTGATGCAAGCGTTTCCGCAACCGAGTGAACTCTTGTAAACCACTTCCGTAGCAAGGGGAACTTATGTTTGCCTGGGATACGGGCTGCTTATGTTTGTTTCGCACGCTGTCTTATTTTTTTGTTTGAGTTGTGGTGAGAGCACACGAACGTGCGACTTTTACGAGATCACTTCACATTACCGGGGACAAAGACGTGCCTTCCCAGCTCCACACCCAAAGCTTAACAAGGCACAAAATCTAACTCTAAGAAGATTGCAAACACGTACGTACATAACACCATCCACCTTACACAGAGTCGACCCCAACACACCACCCACATGCTCCCTTTGCAACCATCCCTATTGCAATTTCGAACGCATGCTTTGGCTGTGCCTTACCCACAGCGCAGCACAACTAAATACCCAAGAGGCTTGGCAGGAAGCCCTCAAGAGCAACGAATACAAGCAGCAACTACAGGCGGTCCAGAGGGCCCGGGACATCGCTACAAGCCTTCGTCTGCCTTCGTCTGCCTTCGTCTGAGAAGGGGAATGGCCCCTTCTCAGCCTCCTTGGGGTATGTTTGATAAAGTCAATCTCACTCCCTCTCAGGGGTGCCGTGTAGATGAGGTTCACGCCGTGCTTTAATCATACCCTCCTAACGTTGTGAGAAATGATGCGAATATATGGCAACATAACATGCTTGTTGAGCCTCTGCTTTGGAAAAACGCAGTGTGGAGCACCATTCTGCTTAAGAAGAGAGGATGCCATGCCAACAAGGAAGGAGGGTGGGGACCCCGATACTAAAAGGCGGGAAACTTGGTAGTTTAAGCTACAGCTGACCTTATGAGCACACAACTTGGTCAGAGCCGTCAGAGCAGAGTTGAGACACGATGAAGCAATCCCCCTTTTACTTCATAATCGTATTGTGTGGTAATAACAAAACTGACTCATTGATTGTTCGATTGACCACAAATTCTGTGTTGTAAGCACGATTCAGTTGCAACATCCTATATCCCCAGCGTTGCTTTCGCGTAGGACTCGCGAACGCTGATCGAGACAGCATGAGTGAGACAAACATTTGCGTCGGTCAGCATGAAATAACTCCATGAGCTTAACAAAAAAAAAAAGTGAACGTAGCCAATTCCACATTTTGTCAAGAATCACCCTGGGAAATCTAGAGTGGCGGTAGACTGTTTATTCAGCCGCACTGTTATTGCGTTTCGTAATCTGCGCTACTATAATGCCTCAGCTGCCGCTGCCGACACGTTGTCGCCGACTGCGCCAACGGAGGCAAGGTCCACAGCTGCGCAAACAGAGACGGAGACGCAACTTGCGCAAGTTTCAATACTCGCGGACGCCACATAGCAAACACGGTAACCCTAGAAAGCAGCGTCGAACGGTCCTTGCTCGAGCGTCAGTCAAGAACGTACCATCCGACGGCAACGTGAGATGGCGAGCCCGAAATTGATAGCGCTCCGCATAGGCCTTCTAAGCAGTCGCTTAAGGCTTCGAAACTCGAGACGCACGTCTCCGTTAGACGAGCAAGGAAGTGGAAGAAAAAAAAGCATGGCTTGAGAGAGAGAGAGAGAGAGAGAGAGAGAGAGAGAAAGTAAATAAATAAAAGGAAGAAACAGAGAGTTTCACCTAGAAGAACTGGTTGGCTACCCTGTACAAAGGTGGGGAAATAGAGAGAGAGAAAATTTTAATGCGGAAAGGCAGGGAGGTTAACCAGAAAACATATCCGGTTTGCTACCCTGCACTGGGGAAAGGGTAAGGGGAAAGGGAGGAAGAGAAGCACAAACACACATACACACACTCGCACACAGTAGTGTCACAATCGTTCTACGAGGCGGGTCGCTCGCAGAAACTTCATCAGCGCCTTCGTTGCTTTCTGGCGTGAAGCTCGATCTTTCCGACATTCCAAGATTGACTGCTCAGAAAATGGCTGGTCGTCGAGGCGAGCAAACACTGCTGAGAGGGACTGTCGCTGAGAGCTGTACTGGGGGCACTGACATAAAATATGTTCAATTGTTTCGTCATTGTCGCAATGGTCGCATGTAGCGCTGTCTCTCATTCCGATGCGGCAGGCAAAAGCGTTCGTGAAAGACACCCCAAGCCACATACGGCAGAGAAGGGTCGTCTCGGATCGGGGTAGGCCAGATGGAATAGTAAGTCGTAGGCATGGGTCCAGGCGGTGAAGACGGGTGTGGAGAAAACCGGGCGTATTCCGCATAGACCTTGCGACATCCTGCGCAAGCGTATTAATCTTTGCTGCTGCGTCGCTTCTTGATAGTGGAATAGGTTCCATCACTACATTTTCGTGAGCATTCTTAGCTGCATTGTCGGCATGCTCGTTACCGATGATGCCGCAATGGCCTGGTAACCACTGAAAAGATATGTCATGTCCTTCGTCTATTAGGTGATGGTACAGTTGTCGTATTTCGAGCGCCAATTGATCTTGAGGTCCACGACGTAGAGTATTGTGTAGACATTGGAGAGCTGGTTTCGAATCAGTAAAAATGCTCCATTTTTGTGGTGTCTCTTGGTCAATCCTGCGGAGTGCGCTGCGGAGTGCCGCGAGCTCCACGGCTGTCGATGTCGTCTTGTGTGACGTTCTGAACTGGATGGTTTCGGCTCTTGCTGGGAAGATCACAGCTCCTGCAGATCCTCCAACAGTTGTCGAGCCGTCCGTGTAAAGTTTGACATGATCTTTGTATTCTTCGTGTAGCATGAGTAGAATCATCTGCTTTAAAGCTGGCGCCGAGAGCTCCGCCTTCTTGCGAATCCCCGGCACTGTCAAGCGCAGTTTTGGTCGGTCCAAGCACCAAGGAGGTGTTAGTATCCGTTCCGGAGGTGTGTAGACTGTTGGAAGGCACTCACGGAAAGTCAATACTCTCTTACAGAAGGAGGCACTCGGTCGATCTTCTGGAAGCGAAGCTAGGTGGTGGGCAGGGGCGCGAGCAAGGTGCCTAATATGAGCTCTAAGCACCTCCAAAGTAATGTGCACTGTGGCCGGATGATCTTTGGCGATTGCGATGGTTTCCGCTGTTGATGTACAGCGTGGTAATCCAAGACAAACTCTGAGTGCCTGGCCCTGGGCGTTTTCTATTGTGCGTATACTGCTTTTGCAAGCGTTCGTCAGAACCGGCAAGCTATACCGCAGGTACCCCAGAAACAGCGTTTTGTACAAATGCAACATCGCGTGCACTGATGTGCCCCACGTTTTGCCTCCGAGGAACTTGAAAAGTTGTGCGATGGCCGTTAGGCGCTTCTTTAGAGTGGCCACATGGGGACTCCAGCAGAGATTTCGATCGATCGTGACCCCCAAAAACCTGTGGGTCCTGGCGTAGCAGACACTGTGTCCATTGATGGCGATGGGATATGACGTCATTGCCTTCCGCGTGAACGCGACCAGCGCCGATTTCTCAGGAGAAATCTCGAGGCCTTGTTCTCTAAGGTACGCCGATATTGAATTCGCTGCTTTCTGGAGTCTCGCACGTACCTGAGGACGTGTTACACCTGATGTCCAGGCACAAATATCATCTGCATAGAGAGATATCTGCACGGAATCTGGTATGCGTTCAACGAGACCGATCAGAACCAGGTTGAACAGTGTGGGGCTCAATACACCACCTTGAGGAACATCACAGTGTGTATAATGTTCAGAAGTCGGCCCATCATCAGTTTGCATAAACAATGATCTCATATGTAGGTAGCATTGGATCCAGCGGTACACTCGCCCACCCAAACCAACTGACTCGAGGGCGTCAAGTATGGCTTCGTGAGAAACATTGTCATATGCTCCTTTGACATCTAAAAATAGTGCGACAGATAACCGTCTGCTCATTTTCTGGTGTTGTACGTAGGTCACCAGGTCAATGACATTGTCAATGGAGCTCCGAAGACGACGAAAACCGGCCATGGCGTCTGGATATATTCTATGGCGTTCTAGGAACCACTCGAGTCTGGCAAGGATCATTCGCTCCATCAGCTTCCCTACGCAACTAGCCAGCGCTATTGGGCGGTATGATGTCAGCTCTAGAGGCGATTTTCCAGGTTTGAGAAGTGCAACCAACCGGCTTGTTTTCCACTCTCTGGGGACCGTTCCATCTCTCCAAGACTCATTGAATACTTCCAGCAAAGCACTTCGTGCTCGATCACCGAGATTGCATAATAGGCGGTATGATATTCCATCCGGCCCAGGCGATGACAATCGATTGCATGAAGCAAGAGCCACATTCAGTTCTTCCATTGAAAAAGGCAGGTCCAGGTGCGGGTCAAGTGAATGTGGCGTGTAATGAGCAGTAAGGGCTTCTGTGCAATTTGGTGGGCCCGCAATCTTCCTACAAAAATCTTCCGCTACCTCGATATCCCTTCTATTTTGGAAAAGGGCCAAGGCTTTAAACGGAAAACGTTGTTGGGGAAATGTGCGTAGGCCTCGCACGGTTCGCCATATTTGAGAAAGCGGTTTGCGAGGGTCTAGACTCGCGCAAAATTTCGCCCACCGTTGAAACTCCAGTTTGTCTATACGACGCTGGATCTTCTTTTGCATGCGCCTGGCCATCCGTAGATCTTGAATGGATTTTGTGCGTCGATATCTACGCTCCGCACGCCGACGAGTCGCACGGAGTCGCTCTAACTCCATGTCCGTTTCTGAGGGCCTTGAAGAATATGCCAGCGTGCGCATCGCACTCTGCGCTGCTTGTTTGATCGCTTGCTCAATGTCAGAGGTTAAGCCTTTTTCACAAGCGTGTTCAATGTTGGTTTTGAATGCTGAAAGATCGATCTTCCGTACGGTTTTCGGCGGGTGGTCGCTAGCAAAGCCTTCGATGGTGAGATAACTGGGGATGTGATCGCTACCATGTGTCTCGATGTCTAAAAACCACTTAACGCTTGTGGCGAAGCGACGTGACACGAACGTCAAGTCCAAACAGCTGCTGTACGTTGATCCTCGCAGAAATGTAGGGCTCCCATCATTAAGTAGAGACAGTTCATGAGTCGATACAAATGAAGCCAGCCTCCGGCCCGTGGTATTGACTTTTGAACTTCCCCAGATTGGGTGGTGGGCGTTGAAGTCTCCTATAATTATCCACGGATCCGGGACGCTCGAAAGAATGTCATCCAGTCTTTGGCAATCAAAACGGGCTGAGGGAGATAAGTAGACACCTATTAATGTGAAGGTGAGGGTTTTCTGCTTCACAGTCAGGCAAACATATTGGTTCTCATCATGAGGCGACACAGGTTGAATGATGTAGGTAAGCTCCCGACGAATATACACAATGACCTTGCTGCTTTCGTTTCGGGTTTTGGACGGGATTGATTCGTAGCCAGATAGCCTGATCGGGTTTGATAATTTCGGTTCACATATTACGATGATTGGGAAAAGGTTAGAAAACACGTACTGACGAAAATCGGAAATCCGTGATCTAAGTCCTCTTGCGTTCCACTGGATGACTGATGCTTCTCTGACGTCTTTGCGGAACGATTGTTGATCTCCTGCCATGACTCTACGCGAGGGAGGCGAGGACTGGGCTCAGCGCGTCCAACACCTGTAACCCGCTTCGAGCGGTTGGAGTTCCCAGGCTTCTTAGTATGTCTGCCATGACAGCGACGAGGGATCGTAACATCGGGATGATCTGTCGATCGACCCTTGACACATCCTCAACGGAAGTAAACTCGGTGGAAGGTGTAGGGCGGCGAGGCCTCGCAGGAGGCTCCTTTGCAGGCTGTGTACACGGAAGCGTAGGCCACTCATCCGCAGGTGTGAGCTTCTCCACTTCTTTTCGCTTCGTGCTTACTACTTCACTCGTGCTCGGAGGAAATGGGTTATGCGGAACACTCTGTCCTCCACGCCTCCGTCGGCGACTACGTCGCCGCCGTACCCTTTCAGCAGCCTCTCTGTGGGTTGAATTGTCCCTAACCATTTGTTTGATAATGGCGATTTCCTTCTTAATCCGAGGGCATTCCTTGGATGCAGCATCATGCGGACCATCACAGTTTCTGCACTTCAGACTTGTTGCCCGACATGCGTCTGCAGTGTGCGGCTCAGCGCATCGGGGGCATACTGTGGTGTTTGTACATACACTCTTGATGTGACCAATTTTCATGCAGTTATGGCACTGGAGTGGTTTAGGGACAAATGGTCGAACAGGATGTCGGAAGTGTCCCACTTTGACATGCGACGGAATGGAATCTCCTTTGAACATTATCTTTACACATCGGGTGTTTCCGAGGCGAAGTACATTCGCGATGAGAACTCCTTCGTTCGCTGGTTTTATGAGAGTTGGGAGGTCCGAGTTTGCTATGGCCAAATCAATGTCGTAGATTACTCCCGCCGTGCAGGCACCGTCCATTGGAATAACCGGTCGTACTTTGATGCCTCCCAAATCTGATACTCTGCGAAGCTTGTCTATGGCGCTGGCAGTCATTGTGTCCACAGCTAGAATATTCTTCCGCGTGTTCACCCGGATATCCTTAATGTCGTTTGGTGCTACCCCCTCAAAGTACATAGAGAGAGCTTGCCTGTTTACTGCTCGAAGGCTGATGGTGGAGTCCTCGGGCATGAAGAGGATGGTGTGCGGCCAGCATTCTCCTTTTGACTGAGACGTTAATGTCCCTGCTGGTGAGGACGACTTGATACTTCTTCTTTTGGCCTTCCTGCTTCTCACGGTCTCGAAGTCGTCATCCGACGAGTCGTCGCCAGTGGCCGAGTACAGTTCCGTGTCCTCGCTGGTGCTCGAACAGGTGCTTCGTTTCCGCGACGAGCTTGCCAAAGGTGGTCTATGGTCGGACATAGCCGCAGAAGGCTCCACGTCCACAGCCATGATGCAGTGACTATCACCGTTGGCCTCACTGGTTCTGGGCCAGGCGCGCTGATTTACCGAGGAGCTCGCCATAGCAGACCTCTGGCTGGGCGGACCAGTGGATGACTCCGCGTCCGTCGCCTTGGGGCAGGGAGCAGCGTCTCCCGTAGAAAGCGAAAAACTTGATAACAATGCTCGGAGCCGAAAGCAGAAACGTTCTATGAAGAGACACTTCGTCGTCGTCTCCCCGGTGGGGAAATAAGGGTCGAAAAGAGGATAGAGATAGAGAGATATAAAATAAATTATAAAGAATGGCATGGCTTGCAGTGAAGAAAAAAATGCATACCGTGCAGAAAAACTCTCACAGTCGTCGCGAGGACAATTCCATTACTTTCCTCGGCTACAAGCAGCGGGGTTGCTCCTCCGCAGCACGCGAGTGTAAGTAGGCGGGGGTTGCTGGAAGCCTCGCTCCAAGCGTGCGAGCTTCACGTTCTGCTCCCGAGCCCTGCACGCACACCGGAATCCACGAGCAGGTGGTGCAGTTCTCACGCCCGTTCGAACGGACGGTCCCTGTCATGGTTTCGCAAAACAGAAAGCGAGTCGGTGGCGCTTGCGCGAGATGCGTTTGAAGAGTGGATAGAGGTGGCTCGCAACTCCGAGTTCCGTAATGTGTTTAAAAATAAATCAGTAATGCGGAACAGGTGTGCGCGAGATCTGCACTCTGTATTTTGCCCGATTTCAGCTAGAAAGAGAGTGAAATATTCCGAGAGAGATAGCAAGAGGATGAAAGAGAGAGAGAGAGCAGCGAGAGAAAGAATATACAATTTCTTTTAGAGTGAGAAAGAGAGAGCTAGATTGAGGAAGAGACAGACAGACAGACAGACAGACAGACAGACAGACAGATGATAGATAGATAGATAGTAAAACAGAATGAGGGAGAAAGGGAGAGAGAAATCGAGAGCGCAGTGGAGGAGGCGGGAGGAAAGAAAAAAAGGAGGATATGCAGTTTCCTTTGGAAAGAGGGTGAGATGTGGTGAGAAAGAGAGAGACAAATGATAGATAGATAGATAGATAGATAGATAAACAGAGAAAGAGAAAAAGGGAGAGAGAAAGAAAGATGAGAGAAGGAGATGGGAGGACAAAAAAAGAGAATATAGTATCCTTTAGAAAGAGGGCGAGATATGTTGAGAAATAGATAGATAGATAGATAGATAGATAAATAGATAGATAGATAGATAGACAGATAGACAGATAAATAAATTGAAGAAAACGTGTCTTTCTTGAGAAAAAGAGAGAGAGAGAGAGACAGTTAGACAAAGGCCATCTTGGATGTATACTAAGTTCCTACCGTGACCCTGCGTTGTTGCTCGCTTAAAAGAGGCGGTGATGCTGTTGGACCTATTGTTTAGGACCTCCCTTTTTTTGCATTACTAAACGTGTTCTCACAGGCTTTCTGCAGCCTTGTTTGTCCGGAGGAAGAAGTGTCTCGGTGTTTTTAGTAACAGATAAGTGAAAGGTGGCTCCGAAGCTTCTCGCGTGCTGTCGAGTACGCGTGCGTCGTTGTAGCGCAGCCGTCGATCCATCGTCGAAGAAACATCTTCCTCCACGCACGAAATTCTGGCGGGATTATGTGGAGTGGAGAATATTGACGCCCGTGCGTACATAACATGTTCGCAGATGCTCGGTTCTCTCGGAAATGCGGGATTATGTTGCACCGTCCACGGGCGCTTGCTGCACTCTTTCGAAACAAGCTAACGCGAAACGAAAATCCTCTC
Source organism: Rhipicephalus microplus (assembly GCF_043290135.1). NCBI lineage: Eukaryota > Metazoa > Arthropoda > Arachnida > Ixodida > Ixodidae > Rhipicephalus > Rhipicephalus microplus. The sequence goes on from NC_134703.1 coordinate 56,759,410, forward strand.
TGCGCAGGCGAGACGAGAGAAGTGCTTGCGGTGCCTCCGGACGAGGCGCAACGTACAGGCGCAAATACTTCATGCACGTACAGTACGACGAAATTGGAGAAGGCTGTGTTAAAAAAAAAAACGCATTTCTAGGCATTTGTTTGTCTTGTACGATAACGATATCGTTGCTTCATTGAAAGCGCGTAGTGTGGCCATTATCTTCTTCACAAGAAATTAACGAAGGGCTCGTGGGGACAAAGAAAAAAAAAAGATCGCTGCGCCAAATGGATCATAGCGTTTGCCCGAGACAACAGTTAGATTAACGCGCGCGGAGTACTCAGGCTACCAATGTCGAACGTGCTCAGTATAGCAACGAATCATAGACTAAGACTTTCACCTGAACCCTGCTGCTAACAACATTCAGGATACCGTATTTATACTTCGCGCGCATTTCAATGGGGTTTTTGAAGGAAAGCCCGAATTGCTGCTTTGTCCGAACATCTATCTATCTATCTATCTATCTATCTATCTATCTATCTATCTATCTATCTATCTATCTATCTATCTATCTATCTATCTATCTATCTATCTATCTATCTATCTATCTATCTATCTATCTATCTATCTATCTATCTATCTATCTATCTATCTATCTATCTATCTATCTATCTATCTATCTATCTATCTATCTATCTATCTATCTATCTATCTATCTATCTATCTATCTATCTATCTATCTATCTATCTATCTATCTATCTATCTATCTATCTATCTATCTATCTATCTATCTATCTATCTATCTATCTATCTATCTATCTATCTATCTATCTATCTATCTATCTATCTATCTATCTATCTATCTATCTATCTATCTATCTATCTATCTATCTATCTATCTATCTATCTATCTATCTATCTATCTATCTATCTATCTATCTATCTATCTATCTATCTATCTATCTATCTATCTATCTATCTATCTATCTATCTATCTATCTATCTATCTATCTATCTATCTATCTATCTATCTATCTATCTATCTATCTATCTATCTATCTATCTATCTATCTATCTATCTATCTATCTATCTATCTATCTATCTACGAACAAACTCTGACATTCGTGATCTGACTCCGACACCACGGCCAGTTTTCATCGCATCACGGAAACCATTGTGGAACTCCCCTTTAAACAGATTCACAATAAAGGGAAACGAAACTAGGTTAAACTGAGTGCACGCTTTTTTTTCAAACCACAATAAAAAGCGCGAAACTGAACTTGACTAATTGGTGTGGTTTTTAGACTTTTTTTCAAGCAGATAAAATCAAGTTCAACGAAGAAGAACGTGCTAGAACGTTCAGGGAATCCTGAAAAGGTTCCATTTATTCACCAGCTGTAGCCGGCGACCACTCATTCAGCCACGTGCCGTGGAAAGTTCCACGGCTTTTCTATCAAGGTTTCCACCAACCGGCTCCAATTTTTTTTTGTCTCGACACTGGTCGAGCGTTCTGTTTAGTTCATTGCCAGAAACCACCACTATTCATTGCTGCCTAGGGCAATGGATCGCCAGCGTTCATATCGAATTTGCTTGTTTTTTGTTTTGTTTTTAGTATCGAGATAGCGATTATATGTGGAAGATCGAGGTACGCTAACCGTGCCGGCTCTGCCGAAGTCTAACTGTAATGTAGTAGCTTCGACGGCGCATTTGTAGTACGAATGGTGAAGCGGTATGAACGAGGCATCGACGCTTAACTCGGTGGTTGAAGATAGCGGTTGAAGTATCCGCTGGCCACTGCTGGCACGCAAGCACCGTGTGCTCGCACTAAGTGCGCTAACGCTTTTGATAAGAATCTACGTGTGTGGTTTTGTCGAGGCCGTAAATGTAAAGTATCGGTCATTTAATAAGGAGTTTTAAAATAACGTAAGCGAAGCTTTGCGTTAGCGTCTGCGGCCACTGCGCATCCATCGTACGCTAACCTCTTGTGGGCTAACTTAGCGTGCGCTTTTTTGGAAACTTCCTGTGTGCTCGCTAAAGCCGACGTCTACCACTGGAGTCTCGTCTCATGCCCCTGAAATAGGTACGCGCGTTGCACAACTGGCGTTGCTCACTGCGCCAGCATCTGTAGCCACCTCGTGGCTGTGAGGACAGTCTTATTTATCGACCTCGCATACGGTGTTTCTAAGATTTCACACACGCGTACTCTGGGAACATTATCCGAGGCTGCTGAAGCTTAATGCTGAATCAATGCTATGATTAACGGTAACTCGGTAACTGTTGGGCGAGTTTATGCGATAGAATTTCTCATGTTAGAAAAGTCTGCCTGCGTGTATAACCAACACTGTGATAACCAACATTGTGCTTTAATGCTAGTTACGGGCTTCGCTAAGATGAAATTTTCGACTACGCACTCCACTTTGGTCAATAAAGAGAGAGAGTTCAAGAGAGAGAGAGAGAGAGAGAGTGGTTTCCGGCGGAAAAGGGGGCAACTGTTGCAGTTGGTGGCGTCGCAACAAAAGCCACCTTAGCAGTCCAGGAAGCCGGAACACTACCAAAATTACGGGGCTACGAAACTTATAGTACCGGGGACGCAGAATGGAAAGTTGCTACATTAGTCGATAACTCAATTACAGCAATTTGTCATCAGCCCATTGAAGAGGCGGATATCCCGCATATCATAACTGAAATAACCTACAAAGGGAGCCATGGAAAGAGCGACTTCATACTTATCTATAGTCCCCCAAGACAAAAGAGAGCAACGTTCGACAAGCTCTTTTAAGAGACAGCAAAGCTGGCGTTAGGGAATTTATTATTCATAGTTGGGGACTTTAATGCCAGGCATGCAAGCTGGGGATATAAGATGCAAGACACCAAAGGCAAGAATATCGCAAGACAAATAGAGAAACTGGAAATGACTCTGTTAACTGACCCTGCAATATCAACGAGGATAGGCAACAGCGTATCCATGGACAAAAGACCGGACTCGACGATAGTACAAAACTGCCACAGCGTGGACTGGTACAACACCCTTGAAAACCTGGGCAGTGATCATTACATACTAAGCACCACAATTCGCACCGGCCGAATCCGCAAACACGTCGGCACAGCCAAAATTACAGACTGGCACGCATATAGAAAAGCGCTAAAAGCGCACGTGACCACCATAGACGACTTGGACGAGTGGTGCAAAGTAATTCGAAATGAGAAGCAAATGTACAGCAAAACCGTCGCCAGAACAGATGATACCCCTGAAGTAGACGCTCACTTTCTCCACCTGTGGGAAGCAAGAAGAAGCCTCACTAAAAGATGGAAAAGGCAAAAGCGAAATAAGAAACTCAAAGCGAAAATTGAAGAAATAACGCAGCAAGCCGCACAGTACGCTAATCAACTCGCGACAGCCAACTGGGAACAATTTTGCGATTCACTGAATGGAACCCTAGGAACAGCAAAGACATGGAATATCCTAAGAGCCATGATTGACCCTCTGAAAACTAAACGTGAAGGACAAAAATCTCTATAGATTATTGCACACATATCCAGGCACACGAGATGACCTCCTTCAAGACATCTATATTAAGTGTTTCGGCGCCCGGGCCATCACAGCCCCTTACCAGGCTAAATACACTAGGCTTCCAAACTCAGAACTGGATGCGCCTTTCACGCATGCCGAGGTCAGAGCGGCAATCGCCAGCATGAAACGCAACACAGCGCCTGGGGCGGACCAAATCGCCAATGTCATGATTTGCAACATGAATGACGAAGCCATAACAGCGCTTCTAAACTTCATTAACAAACACTGGGTGAATAGCACTATACCACAGCAATGGAAGCATGCTGTAATAATTATGATACCCAAACCAGGAAAGAAATTGGCAATAGAAAACCTCAGGCCAATCTCTCTTACCTCGTGCTTAGGCAAAGTGTTTGAGAGATTAATAAATGCCAGACTTCAACGGCACCTTGAACAAAATAACTTGTTGCCAAACACCATGCTTGGTTTCCGCTCGAACCTTTCGACACAGGACATCATTCTGCTTTAAAGGAGGAAGTACTAACAAATGTTCCAAAAGCAAGAGAAAACATTGTCATGGCCATCGATATAAAAGGCACTTTCGACAACGTAAGCCATAAGGCCATATTAGATGGGATAGCAGCGACAAACTGCGGTCAAAGGACGTACAAACATCTACAGAACTTCCTCACTAAAAGAAACGCTGTTATCAGATTAGGAGAAGACGAATCCCATGTCTTCCACCCACCGAACAAAGGCACACCACAAGGCGCTGTGATCTCGCCTACGCTTTTCAACATAGCCATGATTGGTCTAGCCAAAAAACTGGAAGGTATTCCCGACATCTGACACTCCTTCTATGCGGATGACATCACTATATGGACAACCAAGGGTAGCTTGGCAGAAAAAGAAGAGCGGCTTCAACTGGCAGTTAAAACCATCGAAGATTACACTAAAGAAAGGGGACTTCAGTGCTCAGCAGGCAAATCGAAACTCATTCGGTTCTCCAAGAGTAAAAAGCAGAGGACAGACCCGAGCCTCCGCCTTGAGGTCAAGCTAGACGGCAATAGTATTCCAGAGAAAACAACTGTTAGAATCTTAGGGATGTGGTTACAGTCCAATCAGCGATGTCTCCACACTGAATATGCTTAAACGAACAGCTGAACAAATTGTTCGTATGATAGTTCGAATAACGAACAATCGTGCTGGACTGAAAGAACAAGACGTGCTTCGTTTGGTAAAGAGCTTAGTCATCAGCAGACTAACATACTCGCTACCCTACCACAACATGAATAGAGAGGAGAAAGAAAAAGCAGACAAAATAATAAGGATGGCGTATAAAGCGGCTCTGCGACTACCACAAAGCACTTCAACTGCGAAGCTATTAGCGCTCGGACTTCACAATACATTTGATGAGTTGGCTGAGGCACAAGTAACCACCGAGATTAACCGCCTGCTACAGACGCCAACCGGCAGAAAACTTCTGCAGAAGATCGGCCTCGGCGAACAAGTACAGGCACATGGAAGAGCTAAGGAATTGTCGTGCTCAGTCAGAGCCTGGTACAAAATATGCTTCCTACCGAAGAATATGGACACAGTTTTACATGCTTGAAGACGTAAAGCAAGAGCAGCTTACATAGATAAAGAGACAAAGTATTTGAATACGGCGAGATTTACTGACGCTGCACCATATCAGGCAAATGCAAAGAACATGGTGGCCGTGGTCACAGACCGAAAAGGAAACGTCACAAGTTGTGCCTCCATAGCCCAAGCCTCTATCACAGAAGCGGAGGAGATAGCGATCGCGCTGGCAATCAAGGAGGGCAGGGAGCGAAAAGCCGCAATGACAATAATCACAGATTCGAAGGCTACATGTAGAAATTGCGAAAAAGGTAGAATATGTATGAAGGCCTTCGAAATTCTAACCAAAGCTCATAAGGACTTCCCAATTGAATACACCCAAACCATTATCTGGGCGCCAGGGCACGAGGGCGTCACCGGGAACCAGTTTGCGGATGAGGCGGCTCGAGGCTTCACAAATTACCGAGCTTCCTTGCACACTGCAATAGAGGATCCAACGCCCCTATACCCTACCTTTGGTACAATTCTTCAGTATTACAGGGACAATAGAAAAGTGTATCCAGCACTGCATAAGAAACTCACAGCAATAGAATCGGTGGCATTACGCAGAATCCAAACAAACACATACACGAACTTACACAGGCTGCATGTATTCTACCCCACAGCATACAGAGATATATGTCCGTGGTGTGGGGCCACACCAACTCTGTTTCACATCACGTGGGAGTGTACGCATCACAATGAAGAACACCACAACATGAACAACACAGAGGAACAATGGGAGGCGCTGCTGTCCAGCTCAGCCATTGTTAATCAGCGCTGGCTGGTCCAACGGGTAGAGATGATGGCTAGGGAAGCGGAGCCCTGGAATAGGGGCCCGACCATTTGGAATGCTCCACGTTATGCACAAATAAAGTTTTTTTCTCTCTCTTTCTCTCAAGCCGCCTCATAAATGCTCCATTATCTTTCCATTCATTATGCATGTATTGCGCATTAAGAGTAAAATCACTCGTAGGCTCTCTGTAACAAACACACAACTATTTTATACATTATTATCTGTGTCATCACTATATACGCTCCCGGTGAAATTACAATGATAGGATTGAAAATTTGAGCTTCTATAATTGAAAGTTCATTTGACAAGTATACTATGTCATTTATTCAACCTTATTCTTGAATACTCAGCGTTTGACTTATTCTTCTTGTGTTCACCATTAGTATGATTGTTTTCAGTATCCACTTGCTGCTGAATTTCTCCTTGGAATTGAAGTTGAAAATTGAAATTAGAATTTTATTCCGCAACAAGAGCACGTTACAAATTGACAGCATGTCTGAAAAAAAAATAACAACGCAAATAGCACAGACAGTTGGTTGTTGTTGTTGTTGTTCATCGTACCTGAGCGTGTTGTCCGGCTAGTTAATTCTGTTTAGCCCACGACTTAAGCTATGTTTTGCGCAAATCTTAATAACTTGCTACCGTATAAGTGAACTGATATAAAACCGTCACGTTTTCCCCACTGCATTTGTGTTCTCAGCGTCACATTTATGTGGTCTTCGTTGCGGCGTAAGTTAAAATCAGATAATGCAAAGTACAGACTCATTCTCTCCGGACAAACCCTTTATTTTATTTGGCTTACCATAGAATAAGTAGGCATCTATTATCTAGAAAAAAAAACACAGAAAACTTGAACGTGAAATGAGGGGGAAGCAAATGTACTATTGACCGCGCGCCTTTCTTTTCGGAAAGCGCAATGGATTACAAACGCATTCGCTACTCTCCCTACATAGGTAGGCAAAACTGTCGTATACTCTACCACACTCCTCGCGCATTTGTGTACAAGGGGCCTTTCTCGCGCGTAAACACGCCTCAAAAGAAAACAAAGAGGACGCGGAGGGAGGATAACAAATGAAATAAAAACAATAAACTAAACGAACAAGTAATAGTAGCGTCGCAGTGTTCGGAATGCATAAACACCGCCAACGGTTACCGGACGACTTGAAAAATTCAAACAGATTTTGGCTACGTCCCACGCGTAATAAATGCATTCAGCAAAGGACGCGTCTCTCTTTGCAACACAGCGGAACTGTTAACCTAGCTTTGAAGGTGAAGCACTGTTCGAGTGAGCCGCAGTTGCCTCGGGCTTCGAAAGAGGTCGCTCCATTCTTCCTTTCTTGTTTCTCATGGCAAGCGCAAATTGCGTTAAAGAGATAGCAGCAGAAAGAAATGACAGATGCAACGTTTCGAGGTAAGTTTTGTCCGGGAAACAGCGGAGCTTCACTAGGAGGGAAAGCGAAATTGGTTGAGTAGAAGGCACTCGCCACTTTGGTCCACTTTCACTTACCTGTACACGCGTTAATCGTATCAACGCAAGTGCTACCGCATTAAAAGCCAGCTCTCTCTTTGCTGCCCCCCCCCCTCTAGAGCACTGTTTTCAAAACTTCACGGTTTCAATATGTTAAAACGTCGTCGAGGCGGCTTTAAGGTGCTCCTCTTTTGAGGCGTACCAGTGAACGGGAAGAACTGCTTCAGATGCACTCCAACTCGTCGTAGCGTAGGAGTATCAAGAACAAACAAGCAAAATAGGGAGCCAGTGAAGAGGCAAACACGGTCTTGTTCGCCTATGTTCGCGCTGTTTTGAATATGGAAATGAGGTGTTGCTGTTATCGCTACCGACGCTATTCACAAGCCTGTGCGTCGAGCGAAGACGTAACAGCGGGTTACCGCATTTTCTGTTTGATTACTTGTTTTTTTAGTTTTTTAGTGTCCCCTTTTTTTTGAGCCCAGACCTCTAGCGCTGTTTTGCGTTTTTTTTTTCAAAAGACGAGTGTTACAACTACCCCGCATTTAAGGGTTTGTATACAGGAACAAGAAGGCTCGTCTTTCGCGCGTTGTTGAAAGACGTTGTCGCGTTCGAGAATTTTAAAACTTCCGTTAAAGAGAAAATGAAATAAATATAAGCAAAACCGAAACGGCAAAGCCTATTTTTCTCGCTGAACGTTTAGGCGGGAGATTTCTTTAACACGCTCCATAAGTGAAAAACGAATTTGGGAAGTTTGGAAGATAACTTGCTCAAAAAAGGGCAACAGGTAAACCGGTTTGATATTACACAATTTTATCTTAACGCCTATAGTGCGGTATACGAACAAGACGCATAGTTTGATTCGAGGCGAGGAGACTTCAATCGATGCCGCGAGGAGGGAGGAGGGGAAGTCGCGCGAAATGTCAGTTAAAAAAGTGGAGAAATGACAGTGTTTCAATTAACGCTTGTTCTAATTCATTATGGCTCTTTCTCACGCTGCGTACCACAGATTTTAAATTTACGCATTTGACGTATTGCCGAGGTGTGGTATACCGCGCACAGTCTATGGCTAAACGTGCGAGCACCACTGGCCGCTTTAAGCAGCTGTGACTTCAACATGATAATAATACAAATCACGCAGTAGCCAACAGCATAAGATCAAGGTTCCTGCAATAATATTATCGGTGACATCGAACATTTCATCTGATTGTGCCCGCGGTTGGAGAAGGAAAGAGCAGCCATGGTACGAAGCTTGCAAAAGAGGTTGTCGCACTACAGGCACGGGTATTACGAAGACAAATTTATTGGCTTTTTTTAACGTGCACATTGACAGACAATTGCTACTCGGAGCTTTTATATAGAAGAAATGAAGCCACGAAACAAAGAAATACGAATGATTATATGATATATGTTGCTTTGTAAAAGATTGCCATAGGCAACCTACATGTAAGCGCCGCCTCGGCGCGCCCATGAATGCTCTCTAGATAGCCATGGATGTTTGTGCTTTGTTAACTTGTTCATTGGTTGTTAAGTTATGGTGCTCGACCGCTCACAGGAAAGTCGCGAAAGCAAATCCCAGCCGTGGTGGCCGCAATTCAATCGAATATGATATGACATAGGCCCGTATGCTTAGATTTAGGTGGACGTTAAAGAACACCAGATTTCCGGAATCCCCCACTACGGCATCTGCGGCAATCGTATTATGGTTTTGGGATATAAAACCCTGACGATCAATATATTATCGAACGAACACACCGACAGTAAACACGTAAGTTACCTTTTCGTCATTCATTTCGTCCACAGTAGCTGCTATACAAAGCGGCTGTAGAAATAAAGCGGAAGGAAGGTTGCAAAGAACGGCATCACTTAAGCTGCACGCACACCTTTCAAATACTACCTTTCACAGCTACCCGCTGCTGTATGCTGTTACGGTTCCGGTGCCGCGGCAGTGTTACGGTTACAGTGCTCAGATGCTGACTCAAAAATCGAGAGATCAATTCACATTGCGGCGGTCGTGTTTCAATGGAGGTGAAATGCTGAAGACCCTTGTACTGCGGGATGCCATTGCACGTCAAAAAGACCACACGGTCGAGATTTCCGCAGCCTTTCGCTACGGCGTGTCTCATAACAATCTCGTGGTTCTGGTTCGTAAAAACCCGAAACGCAGGCGCGAGGACTCTTTTGAGTAAGCGACACAGGTGATCACTCATTACGGGCCCTTGAGCTCCGGTGTCAACTAATGCCGTCAACGAAATAACCGTCCACATACACCTCAATCAAGTTTCTAAAGTGGGGAGCGTCAACGGAGGATTTGGATCAGTCGTAATTGATGCAGCAATATTATAATTTACTTTCGATTGATCGATTTGTGGGATTTTAACGTCCCAAAACCACCATATGATTATGAGAGACGCCGTAGTGGAGGACTCCGGAAACTTTGACTACCTGGGGTTCTTTAACGTGCACCCAAATCTGAGCACACGGGCCTACGACATTTCCGCCTCCATCGGAAATGCAGCCGCCGCAGCCGGGATATGAACCCTCGACCTGCGGGTCAGCAGCCATCATTCACTTTTCGCCGCTAAAGTCAAGGCCAGACGCCGCTCCATAGGCGGTTGCAAAGGCTGCAAAATAAATAAATGGAAGTGTGCGTGCGCGAGCGAGTGAACTCGGCCCGCATCTTGTTCTCTGCCTCAGCCGATCAGTACACAGAAGAGGCGTTGTTGAGACGACATCTCTGTTGCCCCAAGGGCGCCTTCGGCAGTGCGGCTTGTATAAGTAGCGGCGTGTGCGAGTCGCGTGCCTTTTTCGGAGCCGCCCACCCACCAACTTCCCAAAACGTGGAACGGAGCTCACCACAACGCAGCTATCGACCACCACTGCGATTGTGGCGCCACCTGAGAAATTTCCGCTTCATCGACTCTAGCTCCGAGGCAGTGCGTTCGATGAGTGGTGTGGAAAGCCAGGCGCTGTGTAAAAGGACACCGAGGAGCGCACCAGGATATATATATATATATATATATATATATATATATATATATATATATATATATATATATATATATATATATATATATATATATATATATATATATATATATATAAACACGAGGAGCGAGTAGGAACACAAAAGGCCTACTTTTTGTGTGCGTCAAACAAATAAAAAAGTATTTTCATTTGTAAGACCCTTTTACCCTTTTTCTTCTATTATCTGGGGGATCCGTGAGGAGAAATTTATATATGAAGTGCCCGTGACGAGGAACAACACGTAAGACCACGTGACAGGCGACGCAAAGGAGTTACCTTACGTGCCACACTTTAAAAGAAAAAAAAAATATCTTAGAGGGTCGAGTTCTGGGGTCGCGACCTCCAATGAACACCTTCGGGCGCGTTGGGGAATTCGGGCCCGGACAAGCAACTCTGGGCGATCCAGCAGGCAAAGGAAACTGCCGGGAGTTACGGTCTCGCCGTTAGCTCCTAAAGGTGGCAGCCCAGCCCAGCAATCTGCCGTAAATGAATAGAGCTTACTTCTCTCTCGAGTTTTAAATTGTCGACACTCTCAGCGTGTAGCTCAAACACAAAGGCGTAACAACTGTCTTGTGTATACCTGTCCCTTCTCTTCGAACGTCCTTCTTTGTGCTTCAGCGGCGCACTGCAAGAATCGAGTCGCTTGTCATTTTTTCGTGGGAAATTACAATTTCTTGCTATCGCAATAATTGCTTCGCCCTTGCGGCGAAACTGACTTTTTTTTCTCTTGCTTTTGGTGGCTACGCGCGTACTTCCTGGTATCATGAATTCAGAAATACGTTGAATGCATACTTAAGTACCTACTTCTCGTCTAGCATACTGGAATAATAGTAGAAACAAGAAAAAAAGATGTAAAAACAGAAAAAAATACAAAAACACCTCTTCTATTAAAATATTTGTTATTTCACATGGAAGTGAATTTACGAACCGCCAAAATACATAAACATGCCGCATCGTGACCGAAGTTTTTACCCTATAGATACCTTTTGCAACATCTCATCTTTTCCATTTAAAATTCGGGATAACAAGACTTCTTCGCGTACAACTAGTCATGGAGAAATCAGGTATGAGTCAGAAGCCTTTGCTATATTGGGCCGTTGTGAAATGAATGAATGAATGAATAAATGAATGAATGAATGAATGAATGAATGAATGAATGAATGAAAGCTTTATTTAAAAAAAGGACGGTTCTGAAGAGCCGTTTTTTATTAGGAATTATTAGGAATTATTAGAAATTTAGGAATTATTAACTGCCCGGCGTCAGCATAATAGTTTAACACCAGTTAGTATTTATCCGTTGCAGTAGACGTTATAAAAGTCGCTATCGCCCGTGTTGGTCGACCGCTTCTAGACAACTCAAAACAGGCCACATGTTATCAATGAAACTCGTGTCCTGTATTCTCCGTCGTGCCTCAACTCCGATTGTGTGATAGTAGTGGATATCAAAAATGAAAAGATTGGTAAAAAAAATATCAAGAGTGAAACTGATATTATCAATAATGTTTTATTCTAGAAATGCCATAAATATTAGAATTTTGCCATAAACGTCTACGTTTATCGCCACGCGTGCTGAAAACTGTCGTGACTTAGGGACTGAAAAACTGCCCACCGCGTGTCAAATACTTATCTGTTAAAAACGAACAAACAAAACTTGTTTTGAAGCGAAAGACAAAAAAATAGTTATAATACTCGTTTTCCTTTGTACAATGTAAAGCTAAGTATATTGAGTGTCTCATAACTAAATGGTAACACGGAAAGCGGCATGAAACATTTATGATAAGAATTTCTGAACCTACGGTGACTGTGAAGTGGTGCGCGCACGAAAGATGCTGCAAAGAGTGGGAAGTAAGCGCGACTGAGCGGTTCGTGCTCTGCCGCATGCAGTGTGTGCGTGCACTCTGTGCGCATGCGCCCTGGCTCAACATTTCCCATCACTTGCCGCTTAGGCAATGCCGCTCCTCTGCATCAACTCTCTCATGCCTCAAACATGTATGTAAGTATGCTAGTTTCAAATAAACTAAGCTACCGTATTGACTCGAATGTAACACGAGTATTTCTTTCTATATTTTTGTTACCTAAAGTAGACCCTCGCGTTATAACCCTGGTCGCGTTACAATCGAGTAAGGGACTTGGAGGACACTTGAGCTTCGTCTTCAAGAGTAGAAGGCGATGGCGTGATGGGGCCTCTTGCGCATCACCTTCTGCATTGCTAGCCTGCCTTCGGTTCTCGGTGCAGGGAAACGAAATGAGTGTGGTTCTAACGTTGGCCATTTTAAGCTATCCTCGAATGCCTACTGCAAGTACAGTTAAGTGCCCGCTACGCCGTAATTCTTCCATTTGCGAATCAACGAAGGGCCAACTGCGCGTCCGAAAGGCGACACGTGAACCAACGCAACTACTTCCTTTGTCGGTCCTTTGGCAGCGGATTAGCCAACTTTGAGTGGTCACACAATACTTTCTCTACTTGAAACACAGCAAATGGACTACGCAACCACTGCCCGAACACTTCGCGTCTCCAGACACCTACTGCTTTACGCTGAAATGACGCCACTTCGCTTTGCCGTTTCTGGCTGCGAGTGGCTTTCCCGAAGTGTTTCTCATATCGAATCGAAATGGCTGTCAACCCTTTTTGCGACAACTGTGGTAGCGAGGAAACATTACAGCACAACATCTACAACTTTCGTCACTACACTGCGCTGAGAACTTAGGTAGCAGCCTCTGTAGATCGCATAGATAGAGACCGATGGTGGTAGAAACCATTCTGGAATGTCGACCTGAGATGTCATGGTGTGTGAAGGCGACAAAGTCGGTGCTAAACTTCTTTAAGGCAATAGACTTACAGCGGTGATTATAGACTGAGAGTGTTTTATTCATGGAGAGGTGTGCCATAATCAGTGTGTTTTTGTCAGGTGTGTCATAATCAGTGTAGGTGTGTTTTAATCAGTGAGGTGTGTCGCTTTCTTCATCTTTAAAACTCCCTCATAGCTTTCCCCGGTGTAGAGTAGCATACCGGTCCTCTTATAGACTGCTTAAAATCTCCACCTTTTCCTTACCATCTGTTCCTTCTTTCTTTTATTGGCAGCGGATAATGTTTAAATATGTCCGAGTGCTTTGCAATTGGTGCTGACACCCACTCGTTGCGTAATTTACATGTTTTGTCGCCTGGCGTGATTCCACGCTTCCCACGAAATCTTATCGTAATTCCTATAGCAGATCGCGAGTGATGTAGGGCGGATCACGAACAGAGCGCTAAGATCAGAGCGAGATCGCTCTCGCCAAATCTGCGATGGGAACGCGTGCACCTCAACTGGAGCAATTGGTACCCACACATCTAGCAAGGAGGCGCGAGAGAGTGCAATGCGTCTTCCTGGTCGTCATGGCTGCCTGCGACTACAGCGAACTAGATCTAGTTCACTATACCGCGACGGAGGGTAAGCACCCAGCCATGACGGGGTGAAAGGCGGGTGCACAGAATTCATCACGCGAACTTCCGGTCGAATCCGCCGATTTCGGAGGAACAAGAATTTTACTCCACGAAGCAATCCGTAACCTGCGGTTGCTCTGAGTCAGCCATGGAAACACACAACGGTTACTCCCGATTCTGCCGTTGGAATGTTGTTGCTCCACTCGGAGCAGAAAAAGTTGATCTGGATCTGTCATTAGAATTCAACATTTAATGCGTTAAGGAGACTCATTTTATTCACATAGTGTTTTTTTTCGAAGCAGTTTCAAACAATGGTGTGGCCTGAGTTCATGATGGAGCAGTGGGAGACCTTGCTCGCCAGCGAGGAAAAGGAAGCCCAAGTGGTGCTCCTGGACGGTGGGCTGCTGAGGCCATTGGAGCCCTGGACTAGGGGCTCCACCCACCTGCTTTTAGCCCTTATTTTATTTTTCCCTCTGTAATAAACATTTTTTCATTCCATTCAATTCGCTGACATCAAAGTTTCTGCGAAATTACCTCATCAATGCCGTGCCGTTAATATGGTTAATTGTGGAGCACGTAAAACGAATAAAACTACGCACGTTGAGCGGATCTACTCTGCTGTGCAGTATCAAGGCTCCTCCCCTAAGCTGCGCAATGCACCGTTTCTTTGCGGGGCTTTTAAGTGCAATTTAACAAATATGGCCTTACTGAAACCGCGAGAAAGAAGCTGTGTTTATAATCTGTGTTTTTAATTCACAGCCTTGATGATTGATTGATTTGTGGGGTTTAACGTCCCAAAACCACCATATGATTATGAAAGATGCCGTAGAGGAGGGCTCCGGAAATTTAGACTACCTGGGGTTCTTTAACGTGCACCCAAATCTGAGTACACGGGCCTACAACATTTCCGCATCCATCGGAAATGCAGCCGCCACAGCCGGGATTTGATCCCACGACTTGCGGGACAGCAGCCGAGTACCTTAACCACTAGACCACCATGGCGGGGCTATAATTCACAGCCTCTCTATATCCACCAGCATCTAACACGCTCTGGCCAGTTGTTGGTCCGCTTGGGCATATTACACTATATTGTTGAAAGTGAAATAGGGAATGAAGAAGCCTGAAGATCAAGTTTTTTTTTTGTAAGTGAATACACGCCATATGTTATATATACGGGGCCGTCAAAAGTTCCCAGGCCACTGTTCCATGTCTTCTTATGGCAGCGCGACCTGAGAATTCTTGACGGCCTCTGTACGTATACTACTCGGCTGAACAAGAGCAGTGGCCATGTTTCTCTCCGAAGCTGAGCTGGCATATCTGCAACCAGTGTCTTATCTACGGACAGTTGCGGGTTCGCGGGCGTTCATGCGCTTGCTACAGATGGCGTAGTGATCGACGTGCATGATAACACGATGGGAGCCATGGCGACGATTAATCTTGCTCAACCCCTTCGAGAGATAAGCTTTTCGGAACACTAGCCTTACGACTGCTGATGGCATGTGTCTTGCGCGTCACAAACTGCAGTGGGAATTTTCGCTCGGATTAGCACGGCCCGCTAGTATCGCTTGAGGCATTGCGCTAATTTCACGAATGCACATATTTGTGGCAAATATAGCTGGGTTCTGTTTTAACCATATTACCGTCACCTGCTTTCAGTTTTCGTCGAGAGAACTCAAGCTGCCGACGCAAAGTTACATGAACTGTACTGCGACAATCGATCGCGCCACCAGTTCTTATTGTTATAGTTGTCGTGCTTTTACCGACCACGCCAGAAATTACCCTTTCCGTCGTATTCATCCTTGCGCGGTGCAAAAACTCAGGTGAGTTCTTCTTTGTACTAATTTAATGCTGACTGGTCCCCGTTTTACAACGCGGCCTAACGTATAACCACCGAGAAACACTCCTGGTCGAAAAATGTAGCAGTTTTCTGATGCTTCCCTTGACTGCATTCAATTTGTATTTTGTTTCGCCTGTTACCGGAGTAAATATTGCTAGAAATGTGTCACGATGAATTACCAGAAGAAAATGTTTGTGCTAAGTGTGTAGAAATATTTATTAAACCGCAGACAATTTACATCAATAACTAATCAATATTAGCTTGCTGGAGATTTCGAAGCTCAAATAGCTGTACAGGGAGACTGCGCATATTGCCTATTTTGTTGTAATGCAATGAATTGTCCTCGTTAAGAGTACAGACTTTGGGGATAGCTGGTTCCGTATTTTCAATTATGTTACAGTGCCGAAAAGACAGTCGCAAGACAGGAAGGGGGTTAATAATAACATATATTTATTTTGATTTTTATTTCGAACAGTGTGGTATACTTGCATAGCAATAACGAGGACACCAAGAAAGATATCAACCATGCAAGCCTGCATATTCTACCGAGGTGGTTTCCTTCAGACGCAGAGCAATCGAAGGCCCGCTGACATACCCGGCACGTTATTTCGCTATCAAATTAGCCTCTGCTGTCTCCCGTGCTTGTTTCGCTCGCCGCGAGATGGCGCGAAAAGAGACTGTGGTTGCTCTCGCTCCCACTTGAACGCGCTGTTAGCAGCCGCCGTAGTGAGCAGGCCATACGCTTCCGTGTTCCCTTTCATTAAAATTGACACTGTACATTGATTAGTGTTTGGCAACCATAGTAGTTGCGATGCACAGACATCGAAGTAACACTAGGGACTTATGTCGCCCTTTGAGCCAAATATTACGAACTGGATCGACTTGTAATTGGAGAAGTCGACATGCCTGGTGAGCCACGTTGACCACAATGACCGAACGCCTGCAGCAGCGTTGCGGCTAACACGTCACGTTTGTGTGCTGTATCAAAATCGCCAACGACAGCGAACGGTATGTATTATGTTTAAACTGTGCGAAAGGTCTCATAAAATTTTCGAGCTATATTTTCGCTGTGCTGGGTTGGTACAGACTGCGATCCACCTGTTACGTCTCATAAAATTTTCGAGCTATATTTTCGCTGTGCTGGGTTGGTACAGACTGCGATCCACCTGTTACGCATAACCGCGCACCATGGGCTGTGTTATACGTGTGTATAATAACCGCACATGCTTGTGGGAAAGGGTTTCGTAAGGTACACAACAAACCTAGTTATGCTATTCATATAATTACCTGTCAGAGATTTTTGTCACAAACTTATATGTCAATTTCGTACATACCAAGTTTCGAAGGCGACCGCAAGATCTCCATGACGTAGGCGGCTAGATAGATTAATATAAACAGTCGAAATGCCATAGGTTCGCAAGGAAGTGCTTCGAAATCAAAAACAGTAATGCAAAGAGAACTAAATGAATAGGCGCGAACATTTCTAAACATGAAAAAAACAAAAGAAAGACGCTAACTACAACGCGGAGAGCAACACCGCTGACTCCGCCACGTGGAAAGAGCCCCACTTCCGCTCCGTGCGCCACTAATCTTCTTCCACCAGCCGGGTGGCACGAGCACGGAGAGTTCTCGACCACGGTCACCGCCACCGAGAGTGGCTCGGCTTCTGCCGCTGCTTCCGGCTCCTTTTCCGATTTCTCATCCGGCGTCCGACGATCACGGTGCCCCTGTCTTGTTTCTCGTACAGCCTTACCTGTCTTTCGTACGTTCGCGCTCTCTTCTTTTCCTACGCGCTCTGTTTAACGCTACCCGACTATCTCATCCAACTCGTTTTTCATTGAGTCTTCCCGTGAGTAGTACGCTCGCTGCTAAGCCTCCCCAAGTAATCAGTGATCCCCTCGAGGCCACTCGCGTCTGTTGGCCGATTAGCGGAGATTAGGTTCAGCGCCCAGACTCTCACCTTCCTCTGTCTATTTACGGGTCACTGTGTACAGCCTGGAGGCATCTGGTCTCGCTGACGCAAGACATGTACCTCGCTTGGTCGTCTACTGCATCCCCGAAAGCCGTTGCAGTGCCCCGTAGGCCTGTTTTTCTTTTTTTTTTTCATCCGCTACTGTAACGTTTTGCGCTTGCGATCCTCGCTTGGGCCACGAATAACTTTGCGCCCGCATTGTGTCCGTCCGCCGATTACAAGATTGCGAGACCCTCGCAGAGGGTGCAATTTTCGACGGCGAGCATGCAGGCTTAACTCTGTTCCTGTGCACTATACCTTGTCTTATTGGTTAGTCTAGCACGCTGTCAACAGTCGCGTGGTTTGTGCGCACTTATCTTTTACATTCGATGCAGTGGTTTAAATGCACTGTCTATAGTAGTTATTGCTTATCTGAAAAGATAAGCGAAAGCGACGTGCATTGCAGAGATGTCGAGTGTAATAACAATTGTTCAGGTTAACGTCCCAAAATCATGACTGTGAGGAATGCATCGTAGTAGAGGGCCCCGGAAATTTCGACCATCTTGTGTCCTTTAACGTGCACTCGCATCGCACAGGCCTTTACCCACTACAGGCACGTTACACCCACATTTAACCCCATTGAAATGAGAACATCGTGTCAGGGATCGAACCAGCGGCCTTCGGGACCACAGTCCCCAGCAGGCAAGTCTACCTTGAAGCGGTCTTCTGGGACGCAGGCGTTGTCAGCTTCATTTTCCAAGTTCTTTTTTTCCCCTCTTGAAGTACATAAATTGCATTTTGCACTAAGTTACATCGCGTTTCAACCTCGCTTCTTTCATTCCACAATTGTTTATAAGCCAAGTACACTTTTATGATCGCACATGTTCGCTTCTTGAAATCTTTCTTTTACACCTGGGGTCCAGAACGTCGAACCATTGATGGCACTTGGAGGGTCCCTTACGCTAAAGAGGAAGTAGTTTTCGGTAGCCAGAGTTACGATCGCTGATATTTTTTTGAGGCGCTCATAGGCATTCTTTAGAAGTTTTTCTTGTGCTGACAACTTGCCCGCTGTGGTGATGTTCCTTCGTCCTTTTAAATCTGGTGTGCGAATAGGCAGCGGATATTATGAAGTGTGAATAAAAGCGCACTCTCACCTGAAAGGGAAATGTGAATGGTTCTTTGCTTTCTTTTTTTTTCTTGTACGTGTATTTTAAAAGGCTCTAAGGACACCTCGCGTGTCTCAGGGTGCCCACGAGAAGTGCGAATAAACCTAACTCGCAGGCGTAGACAACTCCTATACCACTCCTATACTGTTCACGCGCTGTTTTCATATTAAGCTTGAAAGGATTCACCCTATGCGTACAGATAACAAAAGTGGCTAATGTCAGCTTAATGTGTCATTCTCTATGTCAGTTTCTTTTCTTTTTTGCTGATATTTAACTCTCGTTTCAAAATATGTGATTTCTGGCTTCGTTAGAATATGTGATTGTACCCCCTCCTCCCTCTCACCCCATATAAATAACAAAACCTGACGGTCAAACGTATGACTATGCTGGGTTGCAGAACTGGAATTCTGTTGCATCGACTGGTAGAAAGCTTGATGTGCAAAAATGTCGACAGGAAATTGCTAAGAATAATGATGGTGGCATTTAAAGGTTACGACGACTGAAACGTTCTGATGCTCGTCTAGGGGTTCTCATGCAGTGCCAAACGGGAAGAGAAATGTAGAGGCGATCGTTCAACCCGTTTGCTGCTACAGTTCTACTGCGAGAAGATGTGAAGGTTAAAACAGAGAACAACTATAAAGAACACTCTTAAAAACACAGTTCAATGTAATAAAACATGGATTAAAACATAAAAAAGATCCCTCCCCCCCCCCCTTTTTTTTTGCTCTCAGTGAAGACTGAACACCGATGAAGCTGGGACGGAACGAGAAAAGAATTTCCTTTCCATGCTAACAGCTCATCAGGAACTCGCATTTAAGCGTTCTCACGCGTACATTTTTTCTTGATGCTACACATGCACGCAGAGGGTGTTTTGACGCATGAGCTGATTACAACTAAGCCTCGCTACAATTTTCTTTTTTTTTCTCGTATCGCTGCGCACTCAGCGCAAAAGCGACTGCGTTAAAGTAAAGCAGCTAGCTGGGTAGCAGCACTCAGAGATTAGCTCTGCTCGTCATCAATGAAAGAAAACAAGATAATAAAAAATAATAGAAAAGTTGTCCCCTTTGTCATTTCCGACTCCTCGCGTGAGATTAAAACGTGTCTAGAATCGGTTGGCGCAGCCCCCGCAAGCGCATTCCATGCGCGTATCACGGCGAGCTTCTCACTAAACGTGAAACTCCGTGAACTCATCAGGAAAATGAACGTGCGAGCGAGAGTGGGTAGCAGTAGTAGTGGAAGCAGTAGCGGAACAGCGGGAACTGAACGAACGGAGCTAGATGACAGAACGATTGCAAACGGCGACAAAATTGCGTGCCATTCATTCTAATGGCGAATTCTGGCTACACAGTGCAACGTACTAAAAGGCGGTGCGAACAGAAGAGAGAGGACAATAAAAGAAGTAGCGAGGAAGCACACTTTTTTTTTTCTCACTGTATTTCTGGAAAACTGCGTGGTATACCGTGAGGAGTACGTCAGCTGGATTACAAATATTACGTTTACGAGCACAAACCTACTGAAGGGTGGTGAGAACAAGAGAGAGAGAGAGATTAAGGACCATAAGAAATCTAGCGGGGAAACAATGCTTTTTTTCCACTGTATTACTGACAAAATGTGCACAACCATGATAACTACGTCAGCCTTATTAGCAATATTACGGCTAAAGAGAAACCTCGAAGAGCCCCATATATGGCATGGTTTGACGAGTTTTTTTTTTTTACGTGTTTGAGTTATACTTATTGCGAAAATATTTAAATGCGCGAGTTTTGTAGTCTACTATCGTTATGCTACGTATATTTTATGTTTACGTGATACCAAACGACGTGTTGAAGTAATATACAATGTGGCCTCTTTGTACGTTGTACGCTACATTTATGCCAATTTTCCTAATCCGGTACATATACAGTGTAATTTAAGAGAAATTGCATAGGCCATGCAGGAACAAAGCGCGTAGACTAACCGCTACCAACAGAGTATATATTGATAGTGTACGTGTCCTAAGTCTTTATAATAGGTTGTAGACCTCGAATACCTCTGTGGGAGTGGCCCATACACTCCGCTATAGATATCTGTACAACACCGGCAGTGAGGCTGCGCTTCTATATATTCCCGGACCCTGTGTGAAGCTCGACAATCTACCCTTTTCATTTACCTGCGCTGACCTCCCGCAGTCTTCGTAGGGTTTCAGTTGGGGCCGGGACAACTGGTATTGCCAGAATGAAAGCCTCCGAGATGGATGGGCGTTTCGCGACTTCTCCGCTAGAAAATAGCGTGTGCACCGTGGTATCGTCAAAGAGGCAGATCACAACGGTTTTCTGCTCCCCCTCACTCACTCACTCACTCACTCACTCACTCACTCACTCACTCACTCACTCACTCACTCACTCACTCACTCACTCACTCACTCATTTGCTCAGACTTTGCCAGCTTAGATTATGAGCTCTGGCGGCGCCCTGCGTTGCGGGTTGAAGACGTCACATAGTCCGAGTGGTATGTTGCGCTACGCAGTACGGATTTAAGGACGCCGCTAAGGGCAGTCGGACCGGCCCACGACGTGGCGGACAGGTTAGGCCTATCTGTCCCGAGTGGCCCGCTACGTGCTAGTTCACGTCCCGATGGACCTAAATAGAGTTTTTCTATAGCATATAGACTATTGTTCAGTCCCCAAGATAAATTTATGAAACGTTGATACGTATTCGATCGTATAATTGTTGGTATGGCGAAGAAAAAAAAAAGCGAACAGCGGAAAATTAGCTCATGAGAACCGAGTGGCCTAAGGAGCGTTTATCTGCTGTGCGACACGATTAGTTGTCACGAGAGGTGGTCCCCGCAGCACTGCACGGAATTAACAGCGCAAAAGAAGGCGACATCACGGACGGAGAAAGCGGGGCGCGCCACCCAATTACGTAAATGGCATTTCTGCCCGCAGCGGCAGTAGAAAAGAAGCCTTCGCTTCCGTTTCGAAGCCCCCAGCGTCTTTCTTAGCTAGGGATCGTGTTCCCACTCTCATCTCCCACTCCCTCGCACTGAGTGTGCCTGGTACTTTGTACGCCGACGTGGCAAAGTGCAACGCCAAGGGGTGATGGAGATAAGAAATGCCCTGGTGTTGTTGCAGTGCCTTGGCAAGGCGTGAAACCTTATGCGCCAAAATATTTTCCCGCCCGCACATTGACGCTGATAGAATTGTCGATCCGTCGCGTTGAAGGATCTGTGTACACGGCAAGGAAGGACCTTCCCCTATTGTTTTGTGAGATGAAGCTCTAAGGGGTTCGTATTGGTAGTGCGCGCGTTAACGTAATGGCCCAGGCGTCTGAATGTCACACTCAAAAGCCCCGCGGCCATACTCTAGATATTGTATGTACAGCGGGCACATCGTGTGACACGAATGGACTTTTTTGAAGTCCAAGAAGTCGCCTCGAAATATAAGTTTGCTTTTTTTTGCGATTCGGTACTATTAATATGGTTGTTTTTAATAAATGGTAGGTTCCGGGATTAAAATGCGTGAAGTGTGCATCTGTGCTGGCGTGTCTCGTCGCTTCGTTTCCGCCGACGGAAATTATATATATATATATATATATATATATATATATATATATATATATATATATATATATATATATATTCTTTGGTTTATAGAAATAGTCTTTGGTTCACACAGAAATCACAGATATGCTTCATATTTATTACACTGCCTTCCTTTTTGCAACATAAGTTAGTGTGAGAATGCAACCATGAGAAATAAATCATTTCAGCTATAAGCCACTTTTTTTACGCAAAGGCACGAACGAGGTACCTCGATTGTTGTCGGTGTACTTTGGAACACGTAGTCGTACAGGCATTGGAAACACAGCTCATATGCTGTGCACCCTGCTATCTGCAGAAGTGTGTTTCGTGTGGCTAGTTGGTCAAACACGGTAAAGGTAAAACAGCGCGAACTAGGAGAGACGAAGGAAGAAATAACAGATAGGACGAGCGCTGACTAACAACTGGCTGTTTACTGACTATTGCTTCAAGGCAATATAAAGGAAAAGGTGCGGGGTAACAAGTCACGTGAACTCTTAAGCCTTACGTCCCGATACAAAGTGTAAAGCCTGCTAATCGACAAGATTACATTTTAAGGAGTGCACCTAAGCACTGGAGAAATAATTAATCTCTTCTTTGTTGGTGTTATGGACAGACCACCAACACATGTCACCCGTAGTTTATTGGCGAAAGCCTCGGCTATCAGACGACCGTGCACGCGTGGGTATATGTATATCTTCCTATGACTTTGCATTCACTGAACTCCGGCGTGCATCTGTTCGTGCTGCAATGGAATGCCCTGCCAGAGCCTTGTTTTAGACGATGATTGTTAAGGTGTTCACCAAGCCGATGATTGACAACGCCCCGTTTGTCCAATGTACGTCTTCTTGCAGGAGAGTGTTACTTCACAGACGACGTTGGTGGAGCATTTTTACGAATGGTCGCTCGTGATTTATTGTACACGAAGGCTTCTGGACTCGATCTTTGTCTGAGTGAGTCCGCCGACCTATGGTTTTATGTGTCAAGCAGCCGACACATACCACCGACTACGGCTACGTGTATTCAGCATTTATTCTACCTATAACGTTAATGTGCGTACATTAACTTATGCATCTTTTGCAGTACCATTATTTTGTTTATTGCTTATTGAAGATATTACAATCTTTATTTCTGTGGAAGCACCTGCTGCAAATAATGCGACTGCCGAGTGACTGCACAGCGACAAAGTGCAGCTGGTGCTGTACAATTGATTCTGAATATTTATAAGATAAGCCCAAGAAAATGGCCGTCCGATGTTATCACAATTATCACACGTAATAATTATGGATTCTCACGACGCAGAAGCCACTGGAGTCGGTGGCGTGTAAAAGATTTGGCTCAAGGAATCGTCTCACCATATTCACTCGTGCTCGGACGTCGCGCAACATCCCATTGTTTATAAAAAAAAAGAGTTGTTGGTGTGGTATTGCATTGGTGCAATTGAAGTGCATGTTGAGGCGTACAAGATGATCGGAATTATCGAACCCCCCCTACAATGGTATTTTTTTTCTTTAACCCATTTCCGGACGTTGAAATACAAAGCCAATCATTGGTTCTACATTTTATCAAATAATACACACCTTATATCACACGTACCTCATCAAGAAGATTCAAAGAATCATCGGCGAGTATAATAACAGTGCCGATGCCCGATTTCAATACACTTGGAAGGCCGGAACCTGCAGCGTGTTGCCATTGCCTGTAAAGGGTCGGATTCTCCGCAGCACAGGGGGACCTTTTATAATGCCACTCAGTAAGTTCACTTTTCTAACTCGCCTGGTGTGCCAGCAGTGTGCGTAAAGTCGACGCATGTTTTGTAACACGTGCAGTGATTGCAGCGCTTGTCTTGTCGAATTAGGTCATGAATCGTGATTTCACGCTGTGAGGAGAGAACGTTGAAAAAGAGCTGGCGAAGTCTGACTGTGGTATTTCGAGGCCCGTTATTGGATCCCGCACAACACATTGCGCGGGTAAAAGTTAAACGCCTTATTGAATCAATGTACCATTGGGGAGGTTTAGCAGCGCGGAGTTGTTGATAGGCCACTCTGTAGTGTTCCAGAGTATAGAAAATGGTGAAAAGAATCGAAATGTGATGAAAAGCATAATACAATCAGCGAGAAAGGGATGATCAATAAAACAAAGACGACAGGGTATAACCGAGGAACCTTCCGGTTGCTACACTGAACTTGGGAAGGGAAAGAGTAGTGTGAAAGGGTGCTAGTGTAGAAGTGTCCGTGATGACACTAAAATGCCATGGCAATAGCACTGTCCAAGAAACAAGCCAGACACCAGCCTTTGCAGTGAACTGTCACAATGTGTCGTGCAGTCCAGTTTCTCCACGGAACCGCAGCAACGCCCTCGTATCGAGTTGTTGTTTTTTTCTGACCACACGATTGCGCTCGGCGAATAGTGGCGCTGGGACACCTGGACGCTGAGCGAGCGGCCTTGAAAAACTGTGGTGCAGCTCTGCTTCCTAAAAGTAGCATATACAGTGACACACGGGAGCACAGGGTTCGCTGCTGGTAACCTTCGCACTTGTTATAGAAATCGTGGTGGCAGTGGTGTGGATTGAGAGTAGCGGCCGATGGCTAGCATGGTTGGCACGCTTATTTACGGGAGCATTGATTTGGACACCACCTTTAATTCACAGTTTGGTTGCTATCGACGCGACAGTTTGATATAAAAGCGTTACATTCATTGTTTTTCACCACTCTCTGTCCGCAAACAAGGTTGTGTCGACTATTTTAGCACCCGAGCTTTCAATACATAGGATTCAAATTTTCAGTGGCAGGTGTTTTATTCAAAATCAATTCAAGTAACTTGCCTGGAACACTGCGCTGTAGCTTGTGATCTTAGAAGGCTCATCGATTTTTATTTTCTTTATTAGTAATAAAAAAGTGGCCAGAAACCCAACAAACATTATAAGAATATAGACTTTATGAACTTTGTTATTAGTAGAACAACGAAGTGATGGCAATCTTTCATATAGATGCCGAGTGTTAAAATGTAGAAGTCTCACGTATTCTCAGCGCTGATTCAAATAACTCAATTAATCTAAAATAGAGATATAGCCTGGAACATAGATAACGTGACAGAGAGCCATAAGACATCGCATCTTATCATTACAGCACGCCGGTTATGTTTTCCTGTTTTATTTGCATCCTACGCGATTTATATCACGGCTAGTGCATGTTTATTGGCTGCTTACGGTTTGTTTTGTTTTATTTTGTTTCGTAGACGTTTATAAATGCAGCTTCATTGCCTTTAGAGTTTGAGTTCGATTACTTTTTGCGCTTGGCGTTTTGTGCATGGCTTTTTGCGCGAGGCCAGACCTATGTTATTTGCGACTACGCCAACTATCACTCCCAATGTTTTTTTTTTTTTTTTGACGATTCCAGGCTTCGCCACTCTGCACGCCACTGTGCTCGCAAAGATCTATATTTACGTCTTACCCGTGGCTATAAATACGCAGTGTAGAGGAAAGGGAAGGTGCTTGCGCAGGCGGACGTGTTTGATGCCGGAATTCAAAGAGCAAATGCTGTAATAAACGATTTTACGAAGTGCGCATTCGCGTGCTTTGAAGCTTACGTCATTTGGTCCGCCAGCGTGACAAGCAGGAGTTAACGCTTTGGTGAGAGAGTGAGAGAGAGAGAGAGAGAAGGGAGAAAATGAGGACATGGAGGAGGTGTTGATTATGCAAAGGGTGCAATTGTACGCAGACGCCTTCTTCGGGAGTCTTGGGAAAGTACTCAACGCGGCCTGATTAATGCTACGTAGAAGCGCTTATATGGCGTGAAGAATACCGCACTGCATACCAATTGTGTGACGAATACCGAGTCTGAGCGAGTCCGGGTGATTAATATTAGCCAAGCACAAAATATGTTTCATGAGTAACTCTCATTGAGCTTCACAAGTTTCACCGACCAATGCATACAACACGTCCAAAGTTAATGCAAGTTTATCGCTATCGAGCCCAGTTTCTAGACTATAATATAGCAGTCGAGATTAATGTAGGCTGTGGCTGACGACAATGAAGAATAATGCCTGAGGCTTTTGTAATGGTTTGGAGCAATAGATGACTCCACTCATTACGTAATTCGCATTGTGTGGCGCCTGGTTGTTATTTTACTGCTCCAAAACGCTTTATTACACATGTTAACGAGATTTCTTACCCGACGCGGAGGCTGCACAGGGTCAGTTTGCAATGGAGTTTCAAGTACCGGCATAGCTGTGTGGCGCAGTACGGACCCTCTTCATTAATCGCAAGTGCGCTTCTCGGCACTGCATTTTTGCCCGAATAATGACGGCACCTGTTCTACTTCAAATGAAGACCATGTCCTTGTTAAACACGCTGGGGCTCATCTATTACGCGCATTAATATCGAGATAGCTAAACCTACATTTTGCATGTCTTAGTGCAAGTAAACTGCGCTTGAACACTCCGTTTGCAGAAAGTGACTAGCCGCCATTAGTAGGGAAAGCTGCATAGCAGAAAAGCTAGCTTTACAATTATGAAAAGGGTGCCACGCGGAGGATCCGGGTTCGATTTCAATTTTGTCCTCGGTATTTATTTATTTCGTTTTTTATGATTTCATGTGATAGTGGATACGGAACCCGGCGGCGACGGCGGCGGACAACTATGGTGCCAGAATCTACCCTTCTTGTGATCTCGTAACAGCTTTCGCTTTAAAACATGCCTCCAATACCGTTTGCCTTAGACACGTTCGTCCACTAGAAATCTCCGCTTGCCTGTCCCGCGATTTCGTGAGATTTTGTTTCATATTTTGTCTACGACGAGCGTTCAAGATTGTAACTTATTGCTTTTTATACTTTTTTTTACCTTCAGCTCATGATGATTTCTATGGCACCCAAGTGACCGCACCAGAAGCACCTCTCCATAGGTAAATTTGGTCAGAAGCTATGAGTTCCAGGTGCCGATCGAAACACGGGGTTCTCGATATAAATAGATGGGGACGGGGTGAAATGAGAGAGAGGACCTAGAGGGAGCTACAAAAGAAGAAAAGGGTCCAAAGGGGTCGAAGGCTCGTTCTATCGTGTTCCGCCATCAAATGCCTTCCGGGCCCTGCTGATTGGGGCAGCTTTTGCTCAAACGCCGGACGCTCCTTATTTATTGAAGCGCTGCGAGAAAGAAGCAGGCATCGACGTCAGGCTCGGAGGGGCGAACACGCAGGCGATACCGCTTTCATCAAAGCGTAAATAACCTCGAAGGCAGCGCTTCCTTCTTTTCCCCCTTCTTTCCATCTCCTACGTCTCTCTCCCTCTATGCTGCTTCTCATCATAGCGAGGCCTGCCCCGTCAAGCGGGGCGTTCTATTGGAAATGCGTCGTCATTAGCTCTTCGTTAGCATTAAAATGGAGCGCCCTTAAAAAACACATGAACGCTGGGTCCATGACCAACGATGTTGCACGAAGTTCTCTCGCGGTTGGCCGGAAGGGGAGTTCTGTACTATACAGCGCGAGAGCCCGCATATATACGGGTTCGTTAAAAAGGGTGGTCGGTTTCGATGCCGATGTGATTACGCAGCTCAAGTAATCTGGATTCTTGTTGGCCGTGTTACTCTCCTCCTACAAGCAACTTTGTAAATTTATTCATGAGAGACAATTTCTGCTGTTTCCTTTTATTCAATCACATAAATTTACGATGGTCTTTGTAACTTATAAAGCTAACTGACTAAAAAACAACAACGTAGAATTATTAGCGAGCTGTTGGGTGGTCATTGTAAAACGTTTAGCATAAATTATAACATTGAATGTGCTTTTTTAAAAGAGTTCATGACAAATAGTTGGCGAGTCTAAGGTTTTATTATTACCATTATTATTTTTAATTAGCCGTCAAATGGCCTTACCAGGGTATTACGATGAGGGACTCATAACATAACGGGACAAGTGGGTACATCTTAATCAACTTATATAATTTTTTATAAGTGTCTACACACCTGTGTGCCAATGGCCGGTTTAAACCACTATAAATTTATTCAATGAAGCAAGAAATATGATTTATGAGCTGTCGTTGCAACATCCACCTATATTCAAGTTTGATTGATATGTCGGGTTTAACGTTCCAAAACCAGCATATGATTATGAGGGACGCCGTAGTGGAGGGCTTCGAAAATTTCGACTACCTGTGGTTCTTTAACGTGCAGCCAAATCTGAGCACACGGGCCTACAACACTTCCGCCTTCATCGGAAATGCAGCTGCCGCAGCCGGGATTTGAACCCGCGACCTGCGTGTTTATAATTTGTTGCGAACAATCACTTTATTAACGCCGAGCGAGCGTTTTTTTTTTCCATAAAGCGAAACAAGGTGGTGGGGTTGGTTTCTCGTCGAGTGAACAATGAACAGATTTCAAAGATGATGGAACAAGGGCTGTGAATAGCAAATAATTTATCTACTAGGTCGAGCTGATTCCCGATCTCCGCCTTGTCGCCTGTTTCGTAGATCTTATTTGAATATATCATGTTGTTAATTGTACTAACGTGACCCTTAAAATTATAATGGGATGAGAAATTCTTTATCAGCTAGGAGGCGTCTTGAACTGCGGCATTGTTTCAATTTCCGAATGTTTTATGCTACTTTTATCATAAGCATAATGAACTAAAAGTTAAAAGGAATATATTCATCCTAATCGAAAGATGGCGCCTTCACGCGTGTACCAGTTAGCCATCTTCCAAGGCAGATACAACATTTAATCAAGAATACAGTTTAAAATAGTGAATGCACACGTAAAAAGAAACGTACTCGGGTATATAAACGTACTTCTTGTGCGTTAGCAGAATATCCCCGAAAAAAAAAAAAGAAACAGATTATATCCACAGAGGGAATGATGAGTGTGGCGAAGCGTCCGTCATCCCGTCCGTGCTTCCGTCCGTCCGTTCGTTCTTGCTTCTGTCCTTCCGTCCGTCTGTCCGCGCGTCCGTCCATCTGTCCGTCCGTCTTCTAGTCTGTCTGTCCGTCCGCGCGTCCGTCCACCTGTCTGTCCGTCTTCTAGTCTATCTGCCCATCCGTCCGTGCGTCCATCTAGTGAACACTCCAAGTACAGCCATCTCGCATTCCCTGTGGCAAATACCAGCTCAACGCGTCCACCCATCCGTCCGCTCGTCTGCTAGTCTGTCTGTACGTCCGCCCATGCGTCCGTCCGGGCGTCTATCGAGTGACATCTCCAAGTACCGTAATCTCCCATCTCGCATCCCCTGTAGCACATACCCGCTCTAGAACGGGTATGTGCCACCGGTGGCTACGTACGACAACGAAGAAGGACAGACTCACACCCTAAGGAGCTTCGTCCCTAAAGAAGTTTGCTGCTTCACCGTTAGAGAATTAGAAAGCTAGAAAAAAATAATAGTGATCTCTAAATAATCTGCTCGTGGCTAAATTATAGCAAAAACGCGTAGGGTTTAATCAGTAACCCAAAAAATGAGGACCCCTTCAGCCTGGTTGGCGATTTAGTTAAGCGGAGAAAAAAAATACCATAGGATATGTAAATTTGCCCTTGATTAAGAATAAATAAAGAAAAGCAATGTTTTCTGCAAATGATCATGAAGGCTTTTGCGAACCAAAGAATTAACACTCTTCAGGGGGTTCAAACGACTAACGCGATGTTCCCTTAAACACAGCCTGGGTGGAAGTAGCGTGCCTAGCGCTGGCGATAATGATTGGTCCTATTCGTAAGCATATATTCTTATTCCATATAGTCCTATTCATATAGTAAGCATATAGTCATATTCGTAAGATACGGGGCCAATCTTTTTGTACTGCTGTTTGCCGATTCAAATATATTTTTTCTGTATTCATTAGTGTTGGAGGTCCCGATTCAGTCTTTGAATATGGGACCTCCTTCTGTATACTAACAAGTTGAAACACTCCTGATGGCATAATGAAATAATTTTTGATTCGGATTCTAAAGAACCACATGTGGTGAAAGCTTTTTAGGAGTACCTCACCAAGTGTCGTGCAGTGTGACAATTTTGCGGCTCTGGCGCGTAAAAACCTAAAAATTTAATATTTTTTCCGGTGCTGCGTTAATCCATAAAAAAATGAACAACTAGAGCCATTCGCTGTTTTCAAAGTAGCCATAGCAAAAACGAAGCGTTAATATTAACTTGAACTCCATTACTAGACAAATCAAAGCCTCCAAGCCTAGAGAGAGAGAGAGAGAGAGAGAGAGAGAGAGAGAGAGAGAGAGAGAGAGAGAGAGAGAGATGTAAGGGAAAGCACAGAGGGTAACGCTCAAAAAGTGTATGGTTCAATCTCGAAAGGTTGTTATAACACTCGGTGTTCGCCTAATAACAAACAAAAGTGAAGTGGTTATAGTGCCGTTTCGCATTTAGTAATTTTAACATGAGTGCTTTTTTTAAAAATTCATAATTTTTTTTCCTGGTTTAGTAAATACTCATATGGCGGGGATGAATGCCCCTGTACACAGTAAAAACTATCGTCAAGCAAACGATGTCTTATAATAATTGAACTTACGGATGTACATAAATGAACAAATAAGCTAGGAAATCGATTAATCATTCGTTGCTACCATTCGTCCCGCTTGATTAATGAGCTTGCGCCCGTGCACCAGTAAAAGACTGCGTTCAATACCGTTAATTGGTAATTACTAGATAGCGAGTCTTTCTAGTCGTTATAAATAGTGCACGTCACAAATAAAAATAGTCAAGTTTTGATTCATGATATTTGATTTATGATATGACGACTAGAGAACGCAGCTTTTGTTAATATTTGGTTGTGCAGTACACATGAATTAACAAAAGCAGGCAGCCAAAATTTTGTTTACTTGTTCACACTGCTCACAAAAAAAGACTATATATATATATATATATATATATATATAGAACTCAACACAAGAGCAGTTAGATGCAATTATGAAGTGCTCACCACGGAAGACAAATGGGTGACTTAGTAACAGTTAATTTCAACGCGCGCAGTAATGATTCTGTCAAATTATTTTTTCCTGGGATCTCCGTAGGCTGCTTCACACATCAAGGCGGGCTGTCGCTGCAAAGGCCGTTTTCTGTTGCGATTGGCAGAAGGCTCCCACAGCTTTGACTGCTTATCGTAGGGTCGGCGAGACGTAGCAAGAGTATAAGAAGCACTCTGGTTAAGGGCGCACACACACACACGCGAACGCACACACACACTTACAGTGGATCCATGTTGAGGAAAATGACCGTCGCGCTTCACTGGCGCCTCCCAAAAAATAAAAAAAAAGGTACACGTCCGAAAAAAAAAAGATATTGTAATGCACAATCCGTATCGAGAACCGTTTCCGGAAAACAATGGGATACGACTTCACAACCGCGTTTCTGCGAGCGCACTCGAGCTTTCCAGCGAGTCCCGGAAGAAGGGAAGCGCGTTTTGCAAACGGCGATCCCGTAGTTTCGCGAGTGTCGAATGAAAAATGCGTTATCCGAAGCATCATTCGGCAACGCTTTTTCGGTGGTGCCACCCAACGAGAGAGAGAAAGAAAGAGCGTGGAAGATGTATACAAAGATAGATAGAAAGATAGATAGATAGATCAAAAGGAGAGGGAGAGAGAGCTCCCATGATGCCATGTTTCTACGTCTTTCTTTCTGGCAAGTGTGCCCCGTTCGAAGCCTCTTTTACTTCGCCCTTTGCCTAATGGCCACAGAAGGCATACACCACTGCGAATGCGCAAGGCAAGCGGGAAACAGAGGTTCTTTACGGCCATCGATGATGGATGCTGGCACGAACGTGCAGACGTGGATCGGCACTTATCCCTCGATCGAACCCCATAAAAGTTGCGCGCTGCTGTTTGTGTGTGTGTGTGTGTGTGTGTGTGTGTGTGTGTGTATGTTTGTGTGTGTGTGTGTGTGTGTGTGTGCTTTAGCCCTGAATGCGTGCACACAATAGAGTCTTTAGTGCCTCTGACAGTCGCATTGTTCTCCTCGGAGCTGAAGGTGGAAACGACGGTTACTACTGTTTCTAGAAAAAGAAAAAGAAAGAGAGAACGCGTATCTTTTTGCAACAGCGAGCAAATGTTGTATTATCGCGTGGCGTTTATTACCAATAGCATTGACGGCACCTGATTAATGGCAGAGAGAAGAATGATAGCGTTAACAATAGCGGTGTTGATGGCCACAGTGTCGATACCTTAGAACCAGCTGCTACTTGTATCGCGTTTTTCGGTGGTACATTGGGAACGGAGATTGAGAAAACTGGAGTTTGTTTATGTGACGAAGATCACGATCTATACAAGCGAAATACCAGCGTAAAATCTCCACGAAACAAGAAGTAAATGGCGGGATCAGCGCCTTATGATTTTTTTGTTTGTTTTGTGCGCTTTACGGTGGTATTTTATTAGTATTGACAACACAGGCCTTTCCAACGCCTTGCACTGAATGTCGTGATAATGACAACGATAACTTTGATGTTTTATATATACTTATTCGTGAGATAACGTACATGATTTCTCAGGAAGGAAAATAGGAGGAAAAGAACGGCAGGGAGTGTAACCAGTCTATTGGCAGCCGGTTTGATACCCTGCGCATGGGAAGGGGGATGAAGGAGATGCAAGATAGAGAGGAGAGAGGGAAGAGATATGAACACAGCACATTATTTATTTATTTATTTATACATACTGCAGCCCCTATTAGAGCTATTGCAGGAGTGGACATACAAATGATCAGGTGATAACAAGCAGAAACAAAAACATGAGCATATGGCACAAATTTGTGGTTCATAGTACTACACAAGATACAGAATGAACAGAGCAAGAGCACAGAAAGCAAAAGAACATGGAAATATCTACTTAACACGCATGTGATATTGCACTCAGAAACTGCTCCAAAGGGTTAGGCAGCACACGCATGCGCGCTCAGTCATAGTCCAGTCTTGTTTTTCGTGGAGTGTGGCATTGCTGTTACAGCCGCTTGTTCAAGTCCATGTCGGGTAGAAATTCGAACAGTGTATTAAAATCATGGTTCAATATTGAGTAAATGGAGGGACTCACGCATAGCTCTTTAGTGTCCTTGTCAATATTCCAGCTCATTCTCGCGAAGTTCGTAGGTATACTGTGGGAATTGCGTAATAATAGTCAGCTAACTGAATGTGTCATAATACTTGGTTATGTGACAGCATGTTGCGTGATGTCACGCGATTTTTAGTCACGCGAGCAGTTACTTGATGTCGCATAATTTTAGTCACGGGACTTTGTACGCGATGTTGCGTCGTTTTAGTCACGTCAGTGTTACGTGATTTACAGTCGCGTAACTATACCTGTTACGGGGTGTTACCTAATTTTATTCACGCAACAAGCTCACCTATAATAGTTTTTGTATTCCAGGCCGAACAAATCGGCACAGGTGTTAAGCGACGGAGCGATGTAAAAGTTTAAGAAAGCGAAGCGAATGCGTATACCGGTTCGTGATAATGATAATTATTGTTCGCACTACGAAGCGCGACAAGAAACTTAATGTTCAGCTTTTAAAAAAAGAGCGATAAAGTTTGATTGAAACAAGTTCAAAACGACTGAGATAATTTACAAAGCACACACTCATCGTTAGTCCCTGTATTGCGAAGTTGTTATAACTACATGCCGACGCGGCACCATTGCTCCGTCAATCAGCGAGCTCCTATAGCAAAGTGCAGAAAAAAAAGGCAGATCCCACGTACTGTGGGAATCGATGATATGCGAACTACGAATGAGAAATGTTGATATGTCACTTTAAAATGAGCACAACGTTACGAGGTGGAGGTAAATGATGCCGTACATGACTTCCGTGTCATGATTATCATGCTTGGATGTGTCATTTACCTTCGTCATCTATTCACGTCACGTGATACCAAATTTAGTATATGTGGATCTAGCGAAACGGCCGCGATCACGCTATGAGCGTGGTATGTTGTCATGTTCTTACATGACACGCGTCTAAGGATTATCATGTTTGCACCTCTCATTCATTTCGTCATCCACTGACGTCACGTACACCAAATTTGGTACATGTGGAGGTCGCAAAACGGCCACGAGCGCATCATGAAGGGCCCAATATACTCTAATGCAGCGTTGACGCGCGCACACGCTTGACACAGCCACGCTACGTTAGCAAAACGCGAGCACTTATAGTCTGACGACAGCCGCGACCAGCGTCCGTCGGCGCGGCCTGACGGCAATCGGCGTGAAATGCCTCATGCTGCATTTCGCGCCAGTGTCTTACCAAGACAACACTGCGTCTCCCTCTTTTCGTGACGAAGGGACGCCGGACGCGCTAAAACGCGCATGCGTCAAAGCAACGCCGCGCGGCGCGCATGTGCGAGTATATGGCAGGACCGGCGCCTGGCGTGGCAACGCCAGCGAGCTCGCGCACCGCTGCACGTCGAAATGTATTGGTGTCTTGACTGTGGCATGTAGTCATATTCTTACATGACATGCATCTCATGATTACCAGTTTGCACCAGTCACATATCTTCGTCATCCATTGGTGGCGCGTAATGCCGAGTTTGGTACGTATGAAGCTAGAGATACGGCCATGATCGCATCATGAGCAATGCATGTAGTCTTGTTGTTACATGACACGCATCTCATGTTTATCATGTTTGTACCAGTATCATACCTTCGTCATCCATTGACGTACCGTAATACCAAATTTGGTATATGTGAGGCTAGCGAAACGGCTGCGAGTGCATCATGAGCGTGGAACGTAGTCATGTTGTTACATGACATGCATGTCATGATTTTCGTGTTAGGGCCTGTCGCTTGCGTTCGCCATGCAATCGTGTCATACCAAACCAGTTTTGCAACATGCCATGCGAACGAAACCACCACAGGAGCTGCAGGGCTATGAAATGTAAATCATGACATTCATGACACACGTGTCATGATTTTTATGTAATGAGTAGTCAAATATGTTCATCATACAGTCGTGTTATGCCGTACCAAGTTTGGTATTGATACCATTATCGAAACGGCCAAGAGAGCTAAAAGTCGTAGGCGGCTAGATAGATAGATAGATAAATAGACAGATAGATATATACGCTCAAAGTCGCCGAAGTTCGCGGAGAAATGCTTCGCATTTAAAAGAGCCTGAAAACTCAAGAGAGCCATGTTGCATAGCAAATAGAGGAAGTTATGCTTAACAAGCTCGAGTTTGGGATGGGAGGCTGTTTTACCTTGCAAACAGTTGCGCCTCATTTATATTTGCGCATCTTTATCTCTAATAGATGATGCGTCAACACTGCGGCACTCTGTTAGCGCTTCCTTCTAAACGAGCCTTGTGTAACACTCATCATACAAGCTGTAGCGTAAACGCGTTCTTGCTGTCAGCGCAGCTTTCTCTATGCTACACTGAAAAAAAAAATAACGAGAATATGTTAAAGGCAAAAATTGCGAAACAGCGTGCTCCACGCTTATATTTTACATGGACTCTCCATGCGATGCACATCGCCGCATCGCCTAAACGGAGTAATTATAAGCTTCATTTGGAGTTTATAGGAACACTGCCTCCGATGCTTATCATTTCGCAACTGGAGCCAAATTTACAAGCCGTTCTTATAATATATAGAGAGAGTAAATAAGAGATGAAGAACTAAAATAAAAAAAAAATTGGCCGCGTATCTGCATGTAATCTGCAAATGTCGTCGAAAGACGAGAGTCTTGCGCATGGAGAGAGTGAGAAAAACACTTATTTGATGTTCTGCGCAAGAAAATCGGTGAATGCTATTCCGGAGGCGCTCGTTAGAGTGCCTCGAGCGTGCAGCAGAGGTGAACGAGCGCATCAAGTCACGTCACACGTAAGACATGAGCGCCATCTGGCAGTTTTATTTGGAAAACAAAGCGCATGGCCCTGAGACGGGCGTGCGCGCCAGTCTCAGAGGTGATAAGTTGTAGAGCGCAAGGTGACGGGTAGGTGCCACCACCGTGTCGTCTTAGCAAAGCGTTGAAAACACTCGCTTCTTCGTGCAAGCGTTGCATGGTCAGCGCAGTGCGATAAGCGCTACGGTCCTTAGAATTACTTATGTTCCTTTTCTAGTAAAACACGAACATTCAGAATATATACGTGTTGTTATGGTGCCTCAGATATGCGCAATAATTGCTTTTTAATTGACAATTGCACATGTGTGAACGCTGATTCTTGAGCAACATTGGTGGGCGCTGCGGATGGGGTCGGCCGTTCGGGGTATCGGCTGGTGTTTAGAGTACCCGGTAAGCGGTAATGGTGGACAAACAGACAAATGTACAGACAGACCGACCAAAGTTTTTGCGTCGAAGGTCCCCAAAAAAGACTATCGTCTTTAAATGATTGATTTGATTTTTGGGGTTTAACGTCCCAAAACCAACATATGATTATGAGAGACGCCGTAGTGGAGGACTCCGGAAATTTTGATTACCTGAGGTTCAACGTGCACCCAAATCTGAGCACACGGGATCGTCTTTAAAGGAAGGCAGGAAGGTGTTCTAGAATTGAGCTTGGTAGGTTACTATATACCTCCTTTTTTGTGGGAGGAAAATACGGTGTTGTTCCGTCTGCGTCAAGGTGTCGCATTCACGAACGCCTACTCGATTAAAATTTAGATGGCCCACGACGCCGAGTCCAAGGACTGTGCGTGCGGTCGATGAAAGTACAGAACGTGCCTTGTGAGACTCATCAAGTGTAAGCCCCACGGGACGGCTTTATGCTCCCCCATTGTAGAGTACGTTGTACTCTGAATCGTTGAACATTTGTCCTAAACAAACACCTTATTGTGTTCCAGCCCGATTTACGCAGGCGAGGTGCTTCACCCTACGTCCTCCATAAATCGCCTGAATGGAAGCGCTTTCGCTGTCGAGAAGATAATGGGGCCATGGGAATGGCCATCACATATATCGAAAGGCCATGAAAGCGATGTTGTGTTTTCTCAAGGATACCGGGCTCCTCCTTTTGTCTTTCGGGAACAGTTTCGCTCACCGATTTTTGTAAAATGCCCCACGTCTAGGTCAAAATTACCCTACTTAACTCTACACAACATTTTTTTTTTCACTACCCCACGTTTTACCTCACATAAGAGTAGGGCCAACAATAACAATAACGTGTAACAACAATAACGTAAAGATAATGTGCTTACACTTTACGACTTCCAGACGTATGGCGTGTCTCCAGGACCGCCCCACCAAGGGCCGTGCGACGGTGACATTTGAGACGCCATCGTTTGACGTCACATCGGCTTTATGATGACATAAAAAATTATTGCAATATGTCAAGCCACAATGACATGATGAGGCGGTGTCGTTATATTATGATTAGTTTTCGCAACGCTCAATTTGGCGCCGACCACCAGTTTTACTGTATTACAATCTAATGTTTTTGGCTTAATAACTGATAGCTTAATAACTTAATAACGCCGACCACTATCACAAAATTTAGAAGCCTCTGCATGCAACGAAGGGATGAGAGACGACAGAGAGGAAAAAAAAAACATCCAGAGAAAGACAAACAAACCTATCACAAGGATATTTGACGTATTATCTTTCGTCTTTTCTGATTGTGACAATGGAATTAAGACAGTTCCAATTCCGATATATCCTGGAATGTAACGTTCATATATGTCACGCTGATATTCTACGTTTTTCACTGATGAAAATCAGGGAATTGTTTAGGTTGCCCTATATACGTCGCCGCACTACGCTGGCCAAGAATCCCCCCCTACCCCACACAAAAAAAACAACAACCTACAAGTAAATTTTTCTTACGCTTGAAAAGAAATTGATAACGTGCTTTCAGTTTCGACGTTAGGACCTGGTAAATTAGATGACCGGAAGTTTTTTTCGGGTACAACGTTTGTGACCTTGAAACCGTCTATACTTGAATGCCACACAGGTGGAACGCGCGCGAATCTCTCTGTCAACGTCCTCGTCCTCTTTCACTGCTCACAATAGTGCACGTGCATTTCCAACATACGGCTTGTAACCCTGTTCGTCAGTGCTTTCCACGATTGGCTAGCTGCCCTGGCTGATGATATATGCAACACCTTAACTGCTTGAAAATTTTATAACGAATAACTCTATAGCGTTTATGCTTTCTTTTGTGAACGCTGCATCTGCAGTGTAATGGGAGAAACTGCTCGCCTGAAACAGGCGCAGTCACTGCGTTCCTTCGGCTTCACCGCAAATCAGGCATACGGAATATATGATGCGAAGGTTTAGTCGAGTGGTTACCGAAATTGTGTATGACTGAACGAGATACCAACGAGACTTCATCATTTCACCCGATCATTACTATTATGCCTTGCCTTATTATTATAACCTGCCCGCCCACGCGCTTTGACTGTATTCACCACAACAAGACAGTTAGGCAACCATTCAGTCACCTCAACGTACGTCAGTATTCATTATTCTCTCATTTTCTTTCATTATGGAACAAGTTACCGGGAGAAGTGGTTAATGCTGACACAACACAATCGTTCGCCCATCTCGTCAATAATCTATCTCCTAATCTTTAAGATATTGCTATTATCTATTTATGTTCCTCATTGGTGCTGTGAATGGCTGTATTTCTGTATTGTCATATGTTTGTTACATTCCTAATTAATGTTGCAAATTTTAGAACATTTGTACTTTTATTATAGTTTTTATTATTCCCACTGACAGTTATGTACCCACCCCTGCTTGGGCCCGGGTAGGGCCTGCAGTATTTTTAAATAAATAAACGAAAATACGTTCAGCGGGGCGCAACTTCGTTGCGCACAATCTTTATCCATTTTATCAGAAATAGCCTCCACGACTTGCGCATAAATGTAATCACCAATTCAGGCCAGGGCGAAATGTGAGA
Organism: Rhipicephalus microplus; assembly: GCF_043290135.1. Lineage (NCBI taxonomy): Eukaryota > Metazoa > Arthropoda > Arachnida > Ixodida > Ixodidae > Rhipicephalus > Rhipicephalus microplus. The sequence goes on from NC_134703.1 coordinate 56,798,529, forward strand.
GATTAATTTAGCAATGCCACCGGCACGAAGGCAAAGTAAAGTGACTTTCCATTCAGTGTTCAGCGCAATAGCTGAAAATGCATGTTCGAGCGTCTGTCGAGTTGGGAACTGGGGTTGAAAGGCTAATCAAACACATATGTACGCCATTCATCTAAACGCCATTAAATAAACGAATGTTACTAACGCACAGTGTTACGAACTCCTACGTCGCAATAGCGCATACTCAATATTCAAATTCTTGCTTTAACGTAAATCTCAATGTTAAATAAGAAAAAGGAGGACATATAGAAAGTTATGGAAATTCTTACTGCGGAAAGACCTATCGAAGCTCTATTATGCTACTTTGCTTTAAAAACTGCTGCAAAAATGCAGACAATAGGTTCCTTTTCATGGTTATGGAAAGTAGGGTAAGAAACAGCTATGAAAAATGCGAACAACGTCATCTCTGATTTAGTTTGTTAAAGCAATGTGCAATATATACAGCGTACTCACCATTCCCGCGAGGCGCGAATATGGGGTGAACAGTCGCAATATTCTGGAAATTTCCTCCAAGTTTTTCGAAATCGCCATGATCCAGCTTTCAGGATTAACGTGTCAAGTTCGCAAAGCCTCAATAACTTCATTGCTCCGGTGCTTTGTCGGCATGACGCGAGGCGTACCTGTTTGATAACTTTAGTGTTGCCGTTCTTTGTAACGTCTGTGTAACATTGATGCAGCCAGCTATTCACCCGGCCTATATTGCCAGGACAGGTAATACTTGAGGTAAAATGCTCATATACTCCTATTTGTTAAGGGTTTTTATTTAGAGCTTCTCATTATTAATTATTACTTATTTTTCTCTTTTGCCTCTCTTAGACACTCCTCTGGACGAGCAAAGTGTCACGGAATGTTAAATTCCGCTGGGGCTCGTTTTTAGATAGATATTTCGCGTACTTAGTAAAAAGAAGTAGAAAGGAAATAATAACTGCTGTCTTACAATACTAAAAAATCTGTCCAACGACAAAAGCAGTTTGCCGCCATCCCCCCCCCCCCCCCAAAAAAAGGAAAGAAGACCTATTGAATTTTCGAAAGACTTCTAACCTAATTTAAAAATCATGTCCACAGTGCAAACCAAAGGAAAAGAGATGAGACAGATTGATATATATATATATATATATATATATATATATATATATATATATATATATATATATATATATATATATATATATATATATATATATATATATATATATATATATATATATATATATAAGATAGATAGATAGATAGATACAAAAGGAAGTATGAGGAGGGCGATCAGAAGGACAGCATTGAAATGTACTGTTGTTGGTTACGGACACTGGCACTCAGGCGACTTCTTATTTACTTTTTACTTTATTGACTCGATATCCGCAGGGAAGAATTTCTGAGCTAATGGAGGCAGACTGTTCAAGCCACGAAAATAAGGAGAAAAAAAGTCAAGACGAGAATGGGTTTTGCTGTCGAAGAACTCATATGAAATGCCTGTGAGCGAAATAGATTTACGAAGTCTCCCCCGCATCAAATAAAAGACAAATAAAAGGTATCATCCGCGCAGCATGTGCGTCGCGCCTAACAGCCTGTTTCGACGTGTGACCTCTGACTTGAAATCGACGTCTAGGTCCCCTGAGGAGACGTCGATAGACGAGTCGAGCTGGGGGAGGCCCACAAAAGATGGCCTTAACACAGGCGGTGAGCAAAGCCATCGGTTGGAGGAATCGGTAACCCTAACGACGTTGCTACCGCCACGGACATTCGTGAACCATCGGTGACAGCTTGCTGTGTGCGCGGAAAGGGGGCCGTCTCGCGGTTGTTGCAAGCGACGACCCGGTCGCTGACCGCACCATCGGAAACACCGATCCCCACCAGCATCGCACCGGTGGTGTTGCTCGAGGCGTTGCTTCCTTGTCCAGCCGTCACCCCGTGGCGTTCTAGTCGTACTTTTCGTCTTTATTTTTGTTGCCTTCGGTAGACAGCGCACGTTTGCATCACATTGACGGCAAAACACGCGCGTAGACCTATTGAATGTTTGCAAACAGTGGCAGGCGCCGTCGGCATACATAATCACGGCACGTAGGCTCCGCCCGACCTAGAGGTCGCCCTTTATGATCGCGTGACAACTGGCACAACGGCTGCAAAGCCGCCTCCGAGGATAGCGCGTTGGGGATCCTCCCGCGCATTGCTCTGGGTCGAGTGGAGCCTGCGCCGCCACGTCGCTACAAGCGCCTCAGCATGTCGACGGTAACGATAAGATAGGTCTATCAAAAACATGCTCAAGCTGACACAAAAGCACGTAAGCCTCTGAGTGAGTGAGTGAGTGAGTGAGTGAGTGAGTGAGTGAGAACAACTTTATTAAAAGCACGTAAGCCTCTGACCTGAGTGTTGTGAGCGTCTGCGAAGGGGCGCAATTCACTGCAAAACCATGCGAGGTTGTTACACACTGCTTAGTTCTCTTTCTCTTCCTGCAGCGTTTTTAGGGGCAAACTCCTTATAGCGGCACCCGTCCGTCTCTCCTAGTCGTAGTAGTAGTGTGTGACCAGTTTTACATTTTGATCTCCAAGGTGGTGCCGGTGGGAGATTTATTCTGTGCGTTGTTGAACAATAAAAAATTCGCAGCGTGCGCGTTAACTAAAGCCCGAATTCTCCTGTCTCTCATTCCCCCTTAGCAGCCATTGGCATGTACGTTGAGCTCTATCTGACAAAGGGTTGCTACGTTATACTCGCTGGGCGTAACCTCCTTGGTTTTAGAAAGGTTTAGCGAGTGTTGGGCCGCAGTGACATGATTACAGTGAACAAGTATATACCATGAAGTCGAGGTGGTTAAAGGTGGGAAGTAGACACGAAGCGCAAGCCGTAAGAAAGTGTGCGTGTGCCTCCTCTCGTTCAGTCCTTGAAATGTCCGCTGGATGGCGGTGCTTCTATATGAGAAATATATGATGAAAAGATGCGAGATGGTGGTACTTGGAGTGTTGAATAGGTGGACGAATGGACACACAGACTGATGCATGGACGGACGCACGGATGGCTGCACGGACGAATGGACGCATGGACGAACGCAGGGACGGGCGCACAGATGGACGTGCGAACGCACGAACAGACGCACGCACGGACGGGCGGATGGACGCACGGGCGACCACACAGACGCACGCATGGACGGACGGAAGCAAGAACGAATGGACGGACAGATGCTTCGCCCCACTCTCCATCATTCACTCCGCGGATATGCTGCCATTTTTTTTTCTTTTTGTTGACTCGTCATTCCTTCTGTTTCCTCATCGTTTATTGCAGGGTAGTCAAACACGCGTTTTTCATAGTTTGCCTTCACATCCTTCTTTTATGTAAGTCGATCGGTTAAATATAGATTACGATCATTTCAGGCGCCTAAATCATTATCTGGCTATGACGTACGCTGTAGCAAAGAACTGATGATTTGAACACGCTTCCACTGAGCATTGAGGAGCTTCTTGAATCAGGGCTTTGTAGGAATGCGGCATTTGTGCATGAGATTTAAGCTATCAATCCTATTCGAGGCCTTGCGCTTAGCCAGTGGCTCAACTACCGCAGTCGTTCATAATTTTTTCATCTCCCTTGTGGTATATCCGAAAACGACCGAGACCAGATTTTTTGGCTAATAACTGAGCGTGTATGCGCGCGTGAGCGTGAAGTACAATTTACAAGAGGTGAAGCTTGGGCTGGTTGGTGTGTAGTTATATCTTATGTTATAACATCTTATGTTACTGCCCGGCATACACAAACGAGAGGCCTCACCATGCGCAGTGTTTTAAATCAACAGGACTGAAGTGATTTCAATGTCGAGAAAGTATTGGGACCACGGCACTGCCCATCCAATTTCCGAAAGGCAACGAAAGCGCTGTTGCATTTTCTTAAAGACACCGGCCTGCTTCATCCTTTGTGATGGCGAAACTGTTACGCGTCGGCCCAGTCAGTGACCATTTCTCTCCTCCTCTATAACGTTCCTTCCCCCTCTCCGCTTCCCCAGTGCAGGGTAGCCTACCGGAGCTCAGTTCTGGTTAACCTCCCTGCCGTTCTCCTTGTGCTCTCTCTCTCTCTCTCTCTCTTTCTGGTAGGCTTTTTGTTTTTTTATATTCCTGTTTTTATCGTTTTTTCGACGCATATTTTGCCACTTTGCAAAAGTCGGCGCTCTTTCTGACTGCTCTGTCCTTTCCCCCCTATGTTCGCGCGCTGAAAAAATTTGCCAGCGTGAAGTGATCGAAGTATCGTTTCCGAATTGAAGACGCATTCGGCTGATTCAGTCGTCTTTATATAGAACGGCGACCATGTCAGGCTATGAAAGCCTGATGAACTGGGGACTTTCAAACGTGTACAAAGCACTATACCCACTTTGACCCTCAATATCAGAAGTTCTTGGGGCAATAAATGCCACGATTACAATATGCACGCTAGACGCAAAGAGTCGTTTTTAAAATTATTAATGTAGATGGACGGAGGCGGTGTCTGTACTAGCTTAGACGATTACATCTGGCGTTATTACGTCGCCAGCATTTATCTTTAGGTGCTGCCTAACCTGTGGCGGCGTTTTCGTCAGACGTAAGTGGCCCGTGTTAAACTGTAATAAACACGCAAAAGTGTTAACCGCAAAGATACACCTCTTTGAGAATATTTCTTCAAACAGTACACTGGCAAGCACGTACCTATGCCTATAACACAACCATGAACGTCAAGCCTGTTAACTGTTATTGTTGACGACGCCTTGAAATCTATAATGAAGACCAAGTGAAACTACCAACAACAACGTTTCATGCACGAATGTGTCATGCGTGCAGCTACGCTGCATACCATGAGCTCAGGTTTACGAAAGCTGGCTTTCACCGGAGCTCTAACGAGAATAGCGAAAAGTCAACACACCATCCTCAAAAATATGGTCAATCTACCGCAGTGCTTTTCTAGGAGGCAGGTAGGCAGGCAAGAAGGCAGGCAGGGAGGCAGGCAAAGAACTTTATTTGATTCGGAGATGACTCTCAGTCCCTCTTAGGGAGCGACATCGGCGGGCCGGACCCACAAGGGGACAGGAAAAGTACATTTCCTCGGCCAAGTCATGGGCTCTCTGGATAGTAGATATGAGGAAATTTTGGGGTGAAATAACTGTTGTTTGTATAAGTGATAGTGTGCCTAACAATTTAAGTGCTACGTTTTCTTTAAATACACGTCGAGTGTAATAATGTGAGTAATATATGGGCGGGAATCGCTGAGCAGGGAATGTCTCTGGAGCCAACTACTTGACAAGAGGAATTTTTTGTCCTTGGTAGGTGCAGCCGCAAACATTAAAACAAACCGATGAGGGCAAAAGAATAGCAGCACAGACCGAGTCCTGTCAAAACAAAACGTAAACTTATGGCTCCTTATTTCTGGAAAAACCGTTGAGACAGGCGCTAAGGTCATGCAGTGTGCTATTTGCCAACAGCGGCAAGAAACGATCAAGTTTTCGTGATGACGCTTTTATACAGTGACATTTGGGACACGCGTCAGAAACTTCTCTGTGGCCTATCACTAACACTGTGACGCTGTAGGCTGCTCTTCACATGTACAAAAACTATGCCAAAGACTGCTGCAGCGTGAATGCGTCGACAAGAAGGAGAAGTGGTCTGTCCTCGCGGAAAGGCAATTTCAGTCTTGACGAAGACGGCACATCTGGCTGTCCCGAGGCAATGACGTGTTACTTGAGGAAACAGTACAAGGGGGTCAAGTAGAGGAGAAAGGAAGGAGGGAGAGAAAGGGGGAGTTCATCCTTTCTTGACCGACGATTCGGAGGCGGCGTGATGTGGCGCTAACATCCCGTGCGCATGAATGAGCAACGAACGAGCGGTGCAGCGTGAGCGGCGGAGCAAAAAGGGCACCGCCAAGGCGTGGCCCAATATCGAATCGTAGCTCCACCGCAACTGCCGAAGCCTTATTGAAAGGAGCGATGAGGGGTGCGCGTGGCGGGCCAGTGGGGTCACTCGCATCCTTCATCCTGCGGGGATGAACCGTCATAGCGCTGGCAGCACTTTTGCTTGTCTTTATTTTTGTTCCTTCTCTACCATACGAAAGGAACCCTTCTCCTCCCTTTCCGTCTAAGGTGTTTGGCGTCATACGAGATATGTAGGCTCTGGAACCGGCCGTTCCAAAGGAGTACGCTTGAGGCTTAGATGTGGCAGATGGCGCGAAACTAGGAAACAACAGAAAAAAGAGAAAACGAAACAAAGAGAAAAGTTGAGAAGTCGTGAACGAAAAAAAGGGGCAGGCGGGACCGGACCTTCGCCAAAAAGAGCGACGCAAGCATAAAATGTCCAGGAAAACAGCGGGAGCATCAGCGGGTGAAGAAGAACGAGCGCCGCCACCGGAAGCACGAGTAGTTGGCGACGATGGCGTCGTCGGAACGGCGGATTCATTCTTCTTGTACCATGACAACGGGTTTTCAGCTGCACGGTGCGAGACGACAGCTGCCGTTGCTGTAGCTACGACGACGACAAATCGGCGCCCGTCATCGTCTCCTCTTCGCCGCCCACGTCTTTCCCCCACGCGGTGGGGCGGCACTCGATTTTTCGCCATATTCTGACGGCTAGTTTTTTCCTCCTTTGTTCTGCTAGTTTTCTTTCGTTATTATTATTTTTTCACTCTATTTCTCGACATAAAACGTTCACCTCTGCTGAGCCCAGCAAATGTATCACGCCATTTCTAGTCATTTGCACTGTTGTATATATCTATATATTTTTGTCGATCTCACCGCCATCGCCTTCCAGAATGTGCTCTCTCGGGCTCCGGTCCTCCATCACACATGCCGCCACTGCGCTTATCAGCCCGCTGCTCCGCCTTCCTCCTTAACCCCGCCGTACCCTTTTATCCTTCCGCTTGCAGTTTGCCATCCAAACGCACGCTACCCTCACACGGTGTGCGGCAGGGGCGTTCGTCATGTTTCTTTGTTGGTACTTTATGGGGATATTGCGTGCGACTTGCTTCAATCGCTTACCTATGACGGCGTTCTGTCCTTTCGATTCATGTGTGTTGCTAAGAATAATAAGTGGTCTCTGTGCTGCCACACACGTAGAAAACAAAGGCAGAGAAAGAGAGAGAGGAGTATTACTGAGCTTTGCAAAAAATCGAGTCTGTCTGCATCTATCTATCTATCTATCTATCTATCTATCTATCTATCTATCTATCTATCTATCTATCTATCTATCTATCTATCTATCTATCTATCTATCTATCTATCTATCTATCTATCTATCTATCTATCTATCTATCTATCTATCTATCTATCTATCTATCTATCTATCTATCTATCTATCTATCTATCTATCTATCTATCTATCTATCTATCTATCTATCTATCTATCTATCTATCTATCTATCTATCTATCTATCTATCTGTCTGTCTGTCTGTCTGTCTGTCTGTCTGTCTGTCTGTCTGTCTGTCTGTCTGTCTGTCTGTCTGTCTATCTATCTATCTATCTATCTATCTATCTATCTATCTATCTATCTATCTATCTATCTATCTATCTATCTATCTATCTATCTATCTATCTATCTATCTATCTATCTATCTATCTATCTGTCTATCTGTCTGTCTGTCTGTCTGTCTGTCTGTCTGTCTGTCTGTCTGTCTGTCTGTCTATCTATCTATCTATCTATCTATCTATCTATCTATCTATCTATCTATCTATCTATCTATCTATCTATCTATCTATCTATCTATCTATCTATCTATCTATCTGTCTGTCTATCTATCTATCTATCTATCTATCTATCTATCTATCTATCTATCTATCTATCTATCTATCTATCTATCTATCTGTCTGTCTGTCTGTCTGTCTGTCTGTCTGTCTGTCTGTCTGTCTGTCTGTCTGTCTGTCTGTCTGTCTGTCTGTGATTACGATGATGCCATAGGCAGAGCTAGCCTGGCAGACTGCGACTCCTTCTATCGAGTACTTTACACCATCTGCCACTTGAGGCAGTACCTTGCAGAAAACTTCACAGAATGCCAGCCACCATCTGGCTAATCATCCGTGCTATTTCCGTAAACACGGTCTTCTGCTGGGACACCTCCTATTCCTTTCATGTAGTCCACAATGCCACTACTTTCAGGCAAAAGCGCTTGCAGGGCCAGATGTACTGGTCTGTGCCGTCAACCTCACTGCGCCTAGTACATAATGCAGAAGGATCGAACACCTCTTTATAGTTATTTAGAAGTGCAGGGCGATCCGGTTTTTTTTTACTCTGGGCCACGTGGCTAACTCTGCCCCGCAATGTTCTTCTGAAACACAAGCCTAATCTGGTGAATTCCAAAAATAAGAAAGATGTCATCGAATTCTCTTGGTAGTTGTACATACACAGGAGTTCTTGCTGTTGGTTGCCTTGAAAGTGCTTTTTCGTGCTATTTCATGCCGTGCTTTTTCCTACTGTGCTGTTTCGCTGCCGTTGACACCGATATGCAAAGGTATGCTATGAAATGTCAGCCTTTTTCAGGGATGCTTATGACTTTCGGCTGAACTTTTTTTTTTGCAAAGATTTTGAATGTAATTCATTAACAGGGAGTAATAATAATAAAGAACGCTTGTATATTGATTAATGTAGTAATTCTTATAGTATTCGTTTCGAGGTAAGCGTCAGTAGTTGAAAACAAGTAGTACTTAGGAGAATGAGTGAACACACGTGAATATTTTTTTCAGCCTTGAATATTGTGAACGCGTGCCCCGCCGCGGTGGTCTAGTGGCTAAGGTACTCGGCTGCTGACCCGCAGGTCGCGGATTCGAATCCCGGCTGCGGCGGCTGCATTTCCGATGGAGGCGGAAATGTTGTAGGCCCGTGTGCTCAGATTTGCGTGCACGCTAAAGAACCCCAGGTGGTCGAAATTTCCGGAGCCCTCCACTACGGCGTCTTTCATAATCATATGGTGGTTTTGGGACGTTAAACCCCACACATCAAATATTGTGAACGTGGCGTCTAAAGAGGCAGGATCGCAGCTGTAGTCGGCGTAAGTTCTTCGTAATCTTAAAACATGTTGCTGGTGCGTAAGACGCTTTCGATCAAAGCGCACGCGAAATCAGCTGTAAGAGAACGCGGCGCGCTCCCAAGGACGATTTCTCGCACACTAAATGTATACGTGACGTGATTGCGCCTAAAGAGCAAAGCTTCTTAACCTTAACTACATAAGGTTTACTCAAAGAAGAGAAAAAATAGAGAGAAAAGGAGAAAAAACAAGCCGGTTGAGGCATGCAAAGCTATTGTCATACGTCCAGGCATACTTTCAGATGCAAACGAATCACGCAGAATAGACCAGGGGTCTCATAAAACATCTACTGCGCGCACGTCGGTAAGATGGAAACAAAGGTCTACACACTGGTACGAGTTGCTGCAGTGGCTTGAAAATTTCCGCGCGTACATGTCAACCGAACAATATAAAGTGGACGAATCTAAGAAGGAACGAAAAGACGAAGAATGAAGCAAGAGTAAAAAAAAAAAATGGAGTACGTTGTAAAAGGAGGAAAGAGGTGTCACGAACCAACCCGGTGTTTTTGTTTTTTATGCGGTCGGTCTTCGGAAGGCCAAATTTTCTTCCTCTTTTGGGGCTCTCTAAAAGCGAGGATTTCTTGACTTGATCTTTCGTTTGGTCGGGAGCTCGCACTGGAGACGGACCCAGGCGGTGGCGAATTTCGTAGGCACGCGTAATCAGTTTATCTCTGCAGCACGCACGGCTGCATCGGGAGCTCGTTTGCTCGTCCAATCGTCTAGCAAGATACGACGCCGCGGACACGGACTCGCCCCCCGCGGGCACCAACTTCACGGGCACCTTTCATCCGGAAGCTGATTTCGTTCGGCGCTCCTTCTCCTTACCCGCTACCCCCATTCCCCTTTTACCCCCCCCCCCCCCCCGAAACAAACTTCGCACTCTGAATAAAGAAGGAAGGTGCATCGGCTCGGGACTTCGACGTACCGTAGGACCTCGAGTAAAAGCCACACTCCCAACCGAACAGTCATAAATTATAGTCATCTAGCAAAGTAGGCGATTGTTAGGTGGTGTGTACCGTATTATGGGCACACAGTACTGTGTTCTGTTTCCAGAGGCCCAAATACTAGAATATACTGCACTAGATGAAGAACTTTATTTAAAGTTCCCGAGGTGTGTCGCGCCAGAGGGTGATACCACGGGGTGCTCCAACGTGGGGACCGTTATACCTAGCCTAACCGCCGCATCGCAGGCTCGCTGGACAGTTCAAAGTCAATGTTATTATTTCGAGCTCTCGAGGACGGAGCTCCATTTCTGCTCTGAGAGATTCTTGTCGCCAAGTAACGAGGGGCACCATCGAAGCATGTGCTTTGATCACACATTTGTGATCGCACGGCGCCCCCCCCCCCTACCCCTCCCCCCGAAAAAAAAAGGGCACTGTGAGCTGAAGGCATCTGGAAATAGACAGTGCATAAAACCGAGAATCAGGTAAAAAGTAGTCAGAAGCATGCAGCAGAGAAAAAAAAGAAGGCAAAACTACAGGTGAGCTCTTCTTATAGCTTCGTAACGTCACCACGTGAACAGCTACTTAATATATGGGGTTTCGTAAGCCAAAAGAACAAAGTGATGGAAGGATTCGGAAATTATGATCATGCAGTGTTATATGGCGTGTACCGACATCGAACAGTACACGGGCCTCTGGAATTTCGGCTTCGTCGACATACGACTACCAAGACCACGCTCGACTTACGGCTTTGCAGCCGAGCGCCCCAACCACTGCACCAAAAGAGCCGTTAAAGAAAGACCACTTCAGCTCAATAGTTCGCATTTGTTTTCATTTCGCACGACAGAGAACTCAAAATCGCTCGAGACAGGATATCGTCTACGTCCCTGACGAGAGCATTAACAAGGTCTCTAAAGGTCGAAGGTGTCGTACTAAATGTCACGGGCTTCAAGGATGGGGACCACTGTGTTCCCGACCCCGTCGCGACGCTTGACCGCTGACGTGGGTTGCCGAGACGTTAGGATTACGTCGGACCCGAACTCCTGTGGGAGCGCGGTGCACGTCCGAGTGGAGGAAACGATGCTGACAAGTTGGGAATATGAAAAAGAAGCAGGTTTACTTGCACTATTTACAACTATTTACAGCATAAGAGGTTAGGAGGTCCACAAACCACGAGCGCGGTGGATGAACCGTTAGAACATGGTTCAGAGCAACGTTCAGCACTTTGAGCGTTGTTTTAAGCCCCTTCGGGCTCCCCCTTCTTGATGGAAGCACCAATAACACACATGACACAACCCACCAGGTCATCAGTCAATGAAACGAGGTCACCGAATAGTTGTCTCACCTCCTGACGCCTTGACCCCCCTGTCAGTTTCACTCAAGAGAGGGGAAGTGGGGTCTTTCACTGGAACAAGTTGGTGGTTGGGTTGTTGCTGCCATCTTTCCCTGGAAGGGCAGCAAAGGATTAATGACTTTAATCGCTTAGACACGACCTGCGTGGTCAGTCTGCCTCGTTCGCCAAAGAAGCCATCCTGTAGAGATATTGGCTCACGGACAGTCAAAGTTGCCGCATTCTAATTCATTTGTTGCTTTCAGCCGCTTGACGCTCGTTCCGAGAAAAGAGCACTGGTGTTTCCAGACGTACACGGGAACGCAGCCCGACCGTGCTTCTCATGGCCGGCATGGCACCCACGGACAAGAGTCACAACAGCCTTCAAACTTGCACAGTGGCGGTAATTGCCGTAGAGATGGGCTAGACAGGCACCACCAAAAATAACTCACAGGGCGTCTTATGTATTCACTTCAGAGGACTCGAAAAGGAAAGTCATCTCCCTTTTACTCCCAGCCGATGTATTGATGCTGCCCCGCCACACTTCAAAAGCTTTGTGCTCATGAGGTGGTTTTGCACTGCCTTCAAGATCGGGTGCACCTCACCTGGTTTTTTGTTAACTCCGTGATCAGACCACCTCTGACCAGGTTATGATGCGCAATGATGACATCATAATAGGGCATTACGTATCGCAAAGTCAGATTGACATCACGATGACGCCATAATGATGTCACATATTCTTGCAATCTGTGACGTCATCCTGTGGTGATTAGTTGCGGCGTCCCTCTCCCCCGACGCCGCGGGACGCGAGACGCTGACGTAGAATGCTGATGATCAAATTACGCGTTTAATGATGCATCTAAGGCTTTCACCTTAATAAAAAAATGGCAGCATATCCACGGAGTGAATGATGGAGAGTGGGGTGAAGCATCCGTAAGTTCATTCGTTCTTGCTTCCGTCCGTCCATGCGTCCATCTGTGTGACCGTCCATGCGTCCATCCGCCCGTCCGTGCGTGCGTCTGTTCGTGCGTCCGCACGTTCATCTGTGCATCCATCCCTGCGTTCGTCCATGCATCCGCCCCTGCGAAGCACCGCCATCCAGCGGACATTCCAAGGACTAAACGAGAGGTGGCACACGCACATTTTCTTACGGCTTGCGCTTCGTGTCTACTTCCCACCTTTAACCGCCTCGAGTTCGTGGTATATACTAGTTCACTGTACTCATGGCACTGCAGCCCAACGCCCGAAAACCTTTCTGAAACCAAGGAGGTTACGCCCAGCGAGTATGACGTAGCAACCATTTCTTCTCAGATAGAGCTCAATGTAAATGCCAATGGCTGCTAATGGGGAATGAGAGACAGGAGAATCCGGCTTTTAGTTAACGCGCATGCTGCAAATTTTTTTATTGTTCAACAACGCACAGGAGAAATATCCCACTGGCACCACCTTGGAGGTCAAAACCTAAGACTGGTTACACACTACTTCGACTACGACGACTACGAGGAACGAACGGGTGCCGCTTTAAGGAGTTTCGCCCCTAAAACAAGCGCTACGGTAGCAGTACCATTCCCTTTTGCCTGTACAAAAGAGTAGTGGCAAACACACACAATTTAAGAAAAAAAGGAATCCTGCTTGGTAAGCGTCCTGCTTCCGTGTAAGGTATGACCTCACTCAGATTGCTATATATAAAAGAAGATTGGTGCGGCTTTTGTAAGAGCTTATACGGTATGTAGTCGATAGCAGCGGGCATCCGAGGGGAATTTCAGAATAAAGATAAAATAAAAATAAAGCGGTGAGAAGGTGTTCCCGCGCGAAGCTCGAATTTCGCTAGAGTCACATTTGCACTTTGCAAGAAGCGTGGGATCACCTTCCATTTAACAGCTCTATATATAGTATCCTAACATTTTTTCTTTCGTTCCTTTAGCTCAGTATGCGTAGGTCTCAGAGTTCTCAAGGTGAGCTGAGACACGCGGGAAGAGATTGGATTGCCTTTTCTGAAATGCGACGGTTTTTCTTGGCAGCGCAATTTGCTGCTCTTTCACATTCGCGCGTGAAAGTTGTTGCCCTCACAGTTACCGATCAGTCGCTGCAGAGAGTTCGTAGCGACGTCTTAGAGTAAGTGGCTTTAGTGGAAGAGCTAAGTCAGGGAGAAGCTGCTCATTCGCGCAGGAGAAATTCTTTACGCATCCATCTCTGCGTGACATATGACAAGCGGCAACAGAAAGAGAAATTTGCGCACGCACATATGAAGCGAAAGAATAGCGATTAGTTCCGGACACATGCGTTAATGGTGAATTCTAAGGAGGGAAATGAACAGTGGGTTGCAGTAAGTAATGTCTAGAGTTCAACGTCCCAATACTGCGATGTTATCATGAGGTACGCCTTAGAGGAGGGTTCTGCAACAGGAACGTTTCACCTAATAAGCGGTGGTAATTGTAACGAACGAAAATTTTCGGCCTACCAAGTCATCGTTGTAAACAAGTTCTGGGGTTTCACGCGCGAACACCACTGCTCGGTTGTCCATCGAGGTCTTGCAGTGGTTGCCGTGTTTGGCTGCTGACCGGAAGGTCCCGGCTTTGAACCCGGCCATGGCACCTCGATTGTGGAGAAGTGTCTGAGGCCCGTTTACTATGCGCTATTAGTGCTCGTTAAACAACACCAGACCGTCAAAATTTCGAAGCCCTCTACTATATGGCGTGCCTCGGGACGTGGTTCTGGTGCGTTAAACAATATTTTTTGACAACCTTGGGTGATCTATTGCGCAATTATGTACAAGTGTTCTTGCGTTTCTGCAAACTGAGTGTGTGCTCGTTTTCTCTTCTTCTTTAAATACATCTTTCCTTCTCCTTTCATACCTTTTATCCCCCCTTACTCCTTCCATAGTGCAGGGCAGCCAACCAGTAACCTCCCTACCTTTCACTTTACTTCTCTTTCTCGCGTTTCACCTCCATTTATATCAGAGGCCGAAGTGGGTGGGAAACCTGCACCCCCTTCCTGATAAGCGCAGCGCCATATCTGCTAAGCCAACTTACTGTGAAGGATTCTAAGAAATAGCACTCCGTTTGCTCTCCTCAACATAATTTCCTGTTGGCTCCATAAAGTCAACTCTAAGTGAAACAGACCCGTTAATCCACTACACTTCTCTGGTTTATTCCACTGCTAAAGTGCGCCCCGATCTACTCTCGTTCCAGTCACCGCCACTTGCAGTTCACTGCAATCAAGCAAGCAGTAACGATCTTGCTTCGACCACGCAGTTGTGTTTGAAAGTACCCGTTGATTGCTTCAAATGCGGTACCCAACGACACACAGCCTCGGAAATGAGCTTTTGTATTTTTCTTTTCACAGCGACACTGCAGCACGTATGAGAATGTCGACGGATGACGAACATTACCGGGGACTAACTAGAACACGTTCTTAGGCTAGTGGATTCATTCTGAAGAAACATTATGGACCCAACCCACTTATTGCCGTCTATGTGGGTTGCGTCCTCAATATTACCCTTGACGCAGCCTCTAGCGATCACCTCCGCACTCGCTGGGAGACTGTCGCAATAATGTGCCCTTGATGACCGACTTTGGGCTGTCCAGTGGGGCGGGGAAGCTGCCAGGAGTCAAGCAATGCTGACCGTCGCCTAGGCGGAACCTTGAGCTCATCCCAGAAACTTGTGGAACGTTACATTAAAATTATACAAGTGTGTACGTGCGCGAAAACGTCAAGCGTTTATGTGCCACGGAAATAGCGCAAGCCCCACAACACTCAGCAGTGGACCACTAAAAATAAAGGAAAAAAAAAGAGAAACGGGAGCACATGGACGGCAAAACGCAAATAGGGTTTCTGAATAGTCGTAATAAATAATTGAGAAAAACTATAATAAACCATTGGCATAACCCAGTGAAGACCAGAGCCGCACGTTGCCGCTCCACTGGCTAACCACTTGTACTTGGCTTGGGCGTTCTCTTTATTTTTGGCTTGGTCTCTGAGGCAAGTTTCAGCTAACTAAATAGTATTGAATAGTCATTTCACATAAAAAATGTAAATGGTGCCCTCGTCTTTACTGTTGAAGGTTAAAACTGCGGTTTCGAGGTTAGTTAAGCGTAAGAACATTCACTAGCTTCCAGAGGGGATAGCAGGATCAACTTTATGCAGGAACTGAAAGCATAAGCTGCTTAGTTATGCACTTCGTACCATTACGGTTGGTAAAAAAAATGGTATATTTTCCCCACAGGTAGCTGAACTGCGTGTTCTAGAACATTAACTAATTCACCAAAGACTAGCTAAGCAAATGAACGAGTGAATGAATACCGGTGGCAGCACTTTCACCCTATTTAAACTTTTCTAAAAGTTTATATGCATGGTAATCTTAGTTTAGTTTCACACGTTTGCGTTAGAATCGCTGCCTTCGGCGCAGTTAGTGAATTGAGGAAAGCTTCACCGGAGTTAACAGGGCACCAGAAAAAAGAATACAACGAAAGGAACAAAAAAGAAAGGTTATGAATAAAAGAAAGGCTCTCTCAATGATATAAAATGCAAATTTATGCGAGTGCAGCTTTTCAAAAGATTGAAAGAATTACCTTGTTTGCCGGCATTCATCAGGCTGCTATAAAAGAAAGAAAAATTGGTGAGAACGAAAACTCTTTTTCTGTTCACGTGGTGAAACAACGTAAAAATTTTAAAATTGAAGAACAAAAGATAAAGGTGATAGGACGAGACAGATGGCATGCACGTTGGCGTGAAATACAAGGAGTTTTTTTTTTCCTTTCGCGTCAGGGCCTCTTGTTAATTAGATTTCGATGAAGGCTCCTTTGTCCGCTTAATTAGGAAAATGGCTCCGCACCCGAGCGGAGCATTTCGATTTGCGGCAAGATACGGCAAAAAAAAAAAAAAGAACTGCGAGGTACAGAAAAGTTGACTGGGCCGGCCTATGCCATCGCTTACATTCCGAGCAAGGCTAAGTCCTAAGACAGCCGCCTCAATTTATGCTAAGCGGGCAGACACCTTGCACAAGCCTAGTCAAGCGTTTTTTTTTCTCTCTATGTGTGTTTGTGCTTGTGGGGAACTGAGTTTTTCGATGTGTTTCCTTGGCATGTAGCTCTTAAGAGGATTACAGAGGGAAGCGTTTACGAGCAGTGAAGAAAAAAAGAGTCACTGAAACACTATAGATAGGGTCTGCATCAAGGCGCGTGTGCACCTCGGTCGGGCAAAACCTGTGCGCGGTTGTGAATTGAATTCAGCACTGCTGTTACGCCCCTCACTTCTCCCTCTACACCTCTGCGCACAATTTATTCAGACAGCTGAGTACGCTTACGCGAACTCCATCTGCAGCGGATGTCGCAGTCCTTTTTCTTTCAAGTGGTTAAGGAAAATAAGGTTCCTTTCTCGTTATCACGAGGTGCGAGTCCACCATAAAGCTGGTCGCTTGCCTTAAGAACAGCGCCCAATTCACCTTGCAAAGCGAATATATTGTACGGAGCTAGTACGAATGAAGGAGATGTCGGAGCTCCGATTAGTTACTTCATTCGCCTAACGGTACGGCATGTTTGCCCTCTAAATGTGCAGTCGTTGCAGCTGGGTGGGAGCGAGCTGTGGCGACTGGTGGTTGTGGTAAAGTCCTTGCCATTGTATGCGTATAGGAAAGAGAGAGAACAGGTAAAGAATCAGAGGAGATCTTCAGATGTGTGTACCTTGCTATTGTGAAGGAGGAAGGATTGGGTACCGAAGAGTGAAAGAGAGAAACCCATGCCGACACAGCAGTCATAAAGAGTATGGCAATATCTGACTGCGGCGCAAAAATGCCGTGCAATGCGTAGACACTTTGTACAGTTCAATACTGTGTTTCTACGGAAACGAAAGAACGCTTTAACCAAGACGATGCCCTGAAGTCCAAAAGAGGGAGGAAAAAGAAGTCGTTCACTTATTAGAACGAAAGCCTTATGTGTATGATGTTTCAGAAAATGCGGTGCCCGGTGAGTTTAACATGAAAGTTAAAAACAAAACAATACAAGCTAACTAAATGTCAGTAAGTAGTCGCGTGACACTCAACTCAATGAATGAATGGCAGTGCGACCGATGGCGGCGTCAGCCTGAGAGACGCTAAAAGCCACATAATTTCAATGTCACATTACATCATAAACGACGTCATCATTTGACGTTATCGCGACGCCACAAGTCGGCCCTGATTTCTACGCAACGAATGACGACATCTGACGACGTCACCACACATCAACACTTTGTGAAAGGTGGGCCGATTACAGTATAGTATAGTGTGGCACCACATAAAATACAGAAAGCTTGACTGGTCAAAGTAATGCACTAATCTGTTTCAATTTTCTCGTGAGAGTATCGGCTTTCACCTGCACTCTCCTCAGCATCTGGATACGCAGGCTCTCACTTCTATATCAGTCGCCTGACTACGAACGCTTCAGTCACGTTTGTGCTGTCGATGTGGCACCTGGCTTGATACGTACATGCATGCGTGCTCTACCTTCGAGTAACTCGAGTGTCTGCACAGCTGGACAGCGCGTTCGGCTAGAAATTGGACGAATCTCTGAGTGGACAGACTGGCACGCTCCGGTCAATCACCTCTGTCATAGAAAGGAAAATCGTTTAATCCGCATGCAAGCCATCACAATCTATCTGAGAATGAAGCCTACATAATAAATAAAATTTTGATGTATAGCAAAAAGGAATGGTCATAATTTACTTAAGTGAAAGAAGAGAGAAAAGGGGCAAATGGAAAGAATGCAGGGTTAACCAGAAGTAAGTAAACATAAAAAAATTAGGGCAGGTTCTGAGTGCGAAGCTGGGAATCTTTCTTCGTTTCTCTTTGGTTTCCTCTTTCTTTCCTCCTCTCTCCTTTTCCTGTTCTCATTTTTTTTTGCGTTTTGTCTTGATTTCTATTTTTCTTCCTACTTTCTTACATTTTCTTCCTCTCTCAGTTTGCTCCCTACTTTAATTTTTTACGTGGTTTGTGTCGCGTTTTTCTGGTCACAGTAGTCATTTCCGCAATTCGGATCGTGATCAAGGCCCTCGAAGAACAAGGGGTTTTTGGCGTGAGTGCGCACTCAATATGCTTCACAGCTGTCTATGCTAAATGTGGTTTTAGCCTGCGTTATGCGTACGACATCCTGGCTTCCTTAAGTGCTCCGCACTTAAGAAGAAAGCAGCTTGAAGGGTCACTAAATAGAAACAATGACTTGGTTTAAATGAATAAACAGCATTCTGAAAACTCTGATGACATAAGGTTAATTGTCATCAGTTCGTTATTAGCGAATAAAATCAAGGTTCAAGTTTAGTTTTTAAATTTCGTGCCAAGATCTCCGCGCGTAACGTAACAAATTGTCAATTGTATTTTTTTCGTGTTATCGCGGCATTGGCTCAATGAAAGTTTTGGGAAATTTGTGTTCTAGGCCTGTGGCACCCACAGATAATGGTGTACTTTATTTTTATCGATTAGAAGCCATGTAGGACACACATAAGACGTTTTCGAACTTTACTACGTCACAGTTGCGTCTCCGCCCGCATGTTTTTTCGCGTGTTTTCTCGCTTATTAAGCGTCAGGTCATGGTAAGAGGGGTGTTTTAGGGACTGTGAAATTGTACTCAACTAATTCGCGAAACGTCGTCTTGCTCTTTAGTGTCCCTTTAAGTTCCCAGGAATCAGAGCCCAGCATACTCGCGAGACCCGTGCTTGTCACGTGCTTTTCCGACTGCCGACACCTACGACTAGCAGCTATTGTAGTTCCACCCAGTTTCTATCCTGTTTGTGCGCTGTTTTCAAGCTATGCGTAGTGCATACAACCCTCTATGTGAGTGTTCACCAGCGTCACGCATGGTCACAGTGGCGATGTGGAAGATACTATTAAATTAGGGTCGTGGTCTTCCAATTCAGTTAGAAAATCCATTCGTTCCACGCTATGGTTATTTTTTCTGACTTGGTTGTGGCCCTTGCGTGGGCATTACCTTTCTTTTGTAATGGCGGTGGTTCTTGAGAGTCTATAATTAGGAGATAACTTCATTAACATTGGAAACAAAAGCTCTTGTACACAGTTTCAAGAATTGAAAGCCAGCCAGCGTTCGAGCCTGCTGGCCCTGAATTCAAGCCTAATTTGATTACCGTGGAATTCTTCAAAATTCATTTAAGAATACTGGGGAACTGTGGTAGAACTATGGTAAGTATTTGGCAGTTTTTTTACAATCTTTTTGCTTTTATTCATGCCATCATGGGGATTGAAGGAGCTTAGAAGACCGTTCACTAAGGAAAGCTCATATTCGCAATGTTACTCGGATAAGGACTCTGAAATGGGTTGCAGTACATTGTTTTGTGACCTAGCTTGCTTCTTGTTTTTTAATTGACATCCAATACTGTGAATGACATTACAAAACGACGAACGTATTTGTGCCTCTAGCTTCTGTTACTATTGTGTCCTTGAATCATAGACAGTAATTTCTACCCCAAACACGAGTAACATTCGTTTTTATTCTGCAGGTATGTTATCTTGATCTTACCAAGTGTTTTCGCTCTGACGATCGGTGTTTGCTGCTGCTGCCCTGCCCACACAATTTTGTCAGTGTTTGTTCTCATGCCGTATATAGTTTACGTCGCCTTCTCTTGAGCGGCGATGTTGAAATAAATCCCGGCCCCCCTAAACCTTCTGCCGCTAAAGGAAGCAGTAATGATGGGAGTGCTCAGGGGCCCACGACACGTTCTAAGAATGAGGCAGGCACTGTTTTGATGGATGGTAACTCGTCTGTGGAACAACGCCTTTCTAAAATCCTCGAAGGTCAAAGCCAAATGACCAAAGATATCCTTGACATCAAAAATTTTCACCATATCGTCAACGCTAGATTGGATTCTCTGGATTCGCGTGTTTCGGCCCTTGAGTCTTCCCATGCCGTCTCAGCACCGCCTGTTTCATCGGTACCATTTAACAGTGAATTTGCGGCTTTGTCACAGACGGTTAATGAACTGAGATCAAAAAATGATGATCTTGAAAATTGAATGAGATGCAACAACTTAATCTTGCATGGTTTGAAAGAAGAGGACGACGAAAATAGTGACGGTCTCCGGGCTAGGGTATCACAAGTATTCAGTGATACCTTGCTCATAGACTGTCCTCCCATTGAACGTTGTCATAGGCTAGGGCGGTCCCGAGTCAACCATGTTCGGCCCGTCATTGTGAGGCTTCTAGACTTCAGCGATAAAATAAAAGTGATGAAGAACGTCTCAAAGTTCAAAGGATCCGACTGCTACGTTACGGAAGATTATTCCCAAAGTGTGCGCTCTGTCCGGAGAAAGCTCTGGGGTGCTTCTGCTTCATTTCGTGACAGCGGGTCTAAAGTACGTTTGCGCTTCAATAAACTTTTTATTGATGACATTCAGTATACCTTAGATGCAACTTCTAACACGCTTGTTAAAGTACCCTCCCGTAGATCTTCACGTCACCCTGCTCCCACCGCTGAATCTTCATCTCCTCCCTGACTACCCCAATATCCATGTAATGACCTAATAATTTTGAATGTCAATGCAAGAAGTCTACTGAATAAATTTCCTAGCTTTGTCTCTCTGGTATCCACGTTTTCCCCGCACATAGTAGGTGTAACTGAATCTTGGCTACATGAAGGCGTTTACGACTCTGAGATAACTCCACCCGGGTACGCCCTAGTTCGTTGTGATCGACGGAGCGGCAAAGGCGGGGTAGTTGCTTTACTCTTTCGGTCGGACTTGACGTTCTCTGTTTTGCCTGTGCCTCTAGATGTTGAATCGGTATGGTGCAAGCTTTACTTAAAGAAGCATCATCTCATGGTTGGTGTCTGCTACCGCCCACCTGGCACCTCCGTCGATCATATACGCAATCTCAATAGTTATATTTATAACCACAATATTGGTTCATCTAATATTATCTGTATGGGTGATTTCGATGCACCCGGAAATCATTGGCCTTCTCTGACACCTTTCGGTCGAGGACCTGGCCTCGGCCGAGAGCTAATCAATTTTTCGTTGTCGCATGACTTGGTGCAGTTGGTTAGTGATGCAACTCGACTGGACGCACTTCTCGACCTAATGTTTGTAAGCTCTAACATTGCGGAAGCTGGATTTATATGTGAAACTACCGAAGGTTTATCGGATCATAAGGCGGTCATCGTAACCCTGTCTTATCCTGTGTTTAAAACCTTGTATTCGTTCACAACATTCCCGGATTTTAACTTCGATCTTGGATGGCCTTGCTGATGCTTTTTCTCTGTTCGAATCCATGAGCAGCAACTGTGACGTAGATACTCTTGTGTCGTACTTTGAAAACATTGTAAAATTGTGCATTCATCGCTTTGTTCCAATAAAAACAAAAAAAAACGAATAAGAAACTTCCTTGGATGAATAGAGATATTCTTCACCTATCTCGTCGTGTACGCAGGCTGAGGCGTAGAATGAACCTTGATATACCTAATAGCACGAATGAGTTCCTGAAAGCTAAGAAACAGCTTGCCGCAATGATGGATTCTGCAAAGGATTTTTTTTTGGCACACAATTACACTCTTTACTCAAAAATAATCTTCGCAAATTCTGGACATCAGTTCTGCCTAGTAGCTGCTTTTCCTCCTCATTCTTGATTAACGGTGGAACTATTACTGATGACCAGAAAATCTCCCATTCGTTTAATACTTACTTCCACTCTGTATTTTCCGTCGATAATCATGTTGCCCCTGCCTTTAACTCCCCTTCCGATATAGGCTCAATTACTGATGTAACTATCAGTCATGCTGGTGTGTTGAATCTTATTCTGAATCTAGACGCAAAAAAGGGAGACGGTCCCGATGGTATTCCAAACTCTTTTTTAATTCGGTATACGTTATGGACTACTCGTTACCTTACCATCGTATTTCAGAAATGTTTATCCTCGGGTGTTTTTCCTAGTGCCTGGAAACTGGCCAAGGTTCGGCCGATTTATAAGTCTGGTGATAAGCAGCTTTTGCCAAACTATCGTCCCATCTCGCTGGCACCACTTTCCGGCAAGATATTGGGGCACATCATTTATAAACATATAATCGACTTTCTTGAGACTAACAACGTCTTATCTAATCTGCAGCATGGCTTTCGTAGGGGATTCAGCACTTTAACCCAATTGACAGAATTTACCCATGACATTTCTGCAAGTCTTGACTGCGGCCACCAGGTCGACGTAATATTCATTGATTTCGCAAAAGCTTTCGACACTGTTTCGCAATCTAAGTTGCTCAAAAAACTCGGTGCCATTCTAAAAAATTCCAGTCTGGTAAACCTAATTGCCAATTTTCTGTTTAATCGCTCCCAATACGTTAGCTTTAACTCTGGCAATTCATCTCAAATCAAGGTCACATCAGGGGTACCACAAAGGTCCGTTCTTGGTCCTTTATTATTTTTGATTTTATTAATGACTTACCACAATATATTACCTGTAAATTACGTCTCTACGCCAATGACTGCGTTCTACATAACACCATTAACTCCGTTCAAGATCACTATCTTCTCAATGATTCGTTTAGTGCCTTTTGCTCTTGGTGTGACACATGGCAAATGAATATCAATTTCCATAAAACTGTCTCGATGTCGTTTACTACCAAAATGCAGACTTCCGTTTTCAACTACTCTTTCAATGACCTAATGCTCCAAAGGGTTTCAGATTATAAATACCTTGGTGTGATTTTCACCACTAACCTCTCCTGCTCTAAACATATCATTTCAGTCTGCACCAAATCTTTTGAAAAACTAGGCTACCCAAGACGTACCCTCAGAACTTCCACATATAAAACTAAATTACTAATGTACAAAACACTAATTCGTCCAGTTCTTGATTATACCTCTATTGTTCAGTGTCCGTACAAAAAAAGAGAAATAAAACAAATTGAATCTGCGCAAAAAAAGCAATCCGTTTCATTTGTCGACGCTATGACCACCATTTTCGCCTACATCCGCCATTACTACTTTAAATCTAACCTCACTCTCTACTCGACGAGATATCGAGTCGCTCAAATTCTTGCATGCCATCGTTCACTCAGTTAACCGTCTCTCCGATAACAGCTATCTTACGTATGCTATGCCAACCGTTACTCGAAATAATCTTGCCCTAAACCTCGCCCCTTTTTACGCACACACCAATCTATTCAAATTTAGCTTTTTTACTAGAACGATAGAACAATGAAATTTACTGCCGGGTGAGATTAGGAGTGCATCGATAAATCAATTCTTGCCTTCTCTTAGAAGTCGTATCTAACCAATAGTTCCTTGCTTTGTTCTGTTAATATGTACGCCCCGCAGTGCCCATTCATTGGATGTTTATTTTTGTACTGAATGGAATTGCCATGTATATTGTACTTTGTTCGTGTGTTATATTGTAGTGTGTTCCCGGAAGTGGTACTTTTGTAATTCACTGCTCTGTTTTTTTTTTCACCCACTCCTGCTACAGCCCTTAATGGGCTTCAGTATGTGAATAAAAAAATAAAAAAAAACATTATACAACTTTTGGTGTTAGTAACTAATCGAGAAACCACAATCGGGGAAAGAAAAAAAAACTGCCATGTTGAGGCATCGTTAAATAATAATAATAATAATAATAATAATAATAATAATAATAATAATAATAATAATAATAATAATAATAATAATAATAATAATAATAATAATAATAATAATAATAAAGATACAGATGAATCTCGTTGATTCTTCATGCATCAACCTTTTCGAAATACACATAAATACGGAATAATTATGGAGTCACCGAAATAACTCCTAAATTGAGATGGAAGCTGACAGAAGAAAGCACGTAGTGGGATAAGCAGAAATAAGTGAGAAAGTGCCCTACACAAGCTTGCCGACGTTTCGCAGGAGAACCTATCTTTGTCAATGGCAAAATATAGCTTTTCCTATTAAAACAGCAAAGATAGGTCCTCCAATCGCGAAAATGTCTGACTTCATCATGGCGTCTCAAATCTTGGTGCGATGCCATGCGACGTAATGCAACACGATACCGTTGTAGCACCCTCTTTTGGGCAGTGAATCAAATCAGAAATCGAGGGACCCCAACAAAAAAAAAAAAAATTAGGACGACGCTTGGTAGCGGCGCGTAAAGGACGGCTCGTGTTCCGCGCTCCCTCTTACATCGGATGAGAAGAAAAAAACAATATGACGTTCACCTTCGAATCCTTTTACGTAAAGACACCAGGGAGCTTTCACAGACTTGAAGATGAGGGAAGACGATGTCTAGCAAAAAGCTGCGGAGATGTTCATTCAACGTTCTTGCGTCCTTATACAGGAAACTTGGGGTGACAGCGTGCAATGGAACACAAGCTTACGCTTTTAGGGGCGAAGCTCCTTGTAGCAGCACCCGTTTGTCCCTCGTAGTCGTAGTAGTAGTCGTAGTGTGTAACCAGTCTTAGATTTTGACCTCCATGGTGGTGCCGGTGGGATATTTCTTGTGTGCGTTGTTGAACAATAAAATATAGTGCTCAATGTACATGTCAATGGCTGTTAAGGGGGAATGAGAAACAAGAGAACTCGGCTTTTAGTTAACACGCACGCTGCGAATTTTTTATCGTTCAACAACGCATAGAAGACAAGAAACGATTGCTACGTTATACTCACTGGGCGTAACCACCTAGGTTTTCGAAAGGTTTAGCGAGCGTTGGGCCGCAGTGCCATGAATACAGTGAACTAATATATACCATGAACTCGAGGTGGTTAAAGGTGGGAAGTAGACACGAAGCGCAAGCCGTAAGAAAGTGTGCGTGTGCCACCTCTCGTTTAGTCTTTGGAATGTCCGCTGGATGGCGGTGCTTCTATATGGGGAATAGGGAGCCTACATGAACGGCCGTTTTTAGGGTGGAGACATCTTAATAAGTGCCTTCAAGAAACTCAGCCAAAACCAGCGGTCAACGGGGCACGCTGTTGCCAGCTTCCACCAAATTCAGCATAGTTTTTTGTGCGCCTCCATTGTGGAGCCAGCCGCCGCTCCCTCCAGCTACGCGAAGTACGGCGCAACAAAAAGGAGCCGACCGAGTGACAGCGGCGGTTCTCAGGGTCGTGTAAGCGACCCAGTTCTCAAAGTGAGCGCACGAAGAAATTCGCAGCCCACACACAAACACTTGCGACATAATACTGAGGTTACGCTGACACAAACGCAAGCGTGGCAACAGCTCAGACTAGCGAGCGCGTCTCCGTACGAACGCGCGGACGCGTCCCGTTTGTGGGCTTCCTACTCGCAATGCGTGGACGCAGCAACGACAACTTCGGTTATCTACTCATTCGCGAACACCGCGAAACACATATACGTGTGCCGCAGGAAAAAACAGTGAACGAAATACGCAGTACTCACAGAGCAAATACGAGACGCACTGGTGGGCTCCCAGCCGTCTCGGTTCACTTGAGCCAGCCATAGTTGTCGTCGAACAGGGCTCGCTGGGAAGCGGAACATTCGCACCCCCTTTCTGTTGTGGTTAGTGCAGAGCGGTACGCAGCATACAGGCATTCTAAGGCTTCACCGGCAGCGTTTAACACGCTACCGCAACGTTCGACGCCGTATTATTGAGAACTAAACGCAACCGGGCGTAGACGCAGTGCGGGCACCAAGATGGGGCGACAGCGCGGCGTCGCTTTCTGGCAACATTGTGTTTTGGTGGGTGGCGGTGCGTTGGCGGCATGTAGTGGGTCAAAGGCTGACATCACCCTAAAAACGGCCGTTCATGTAGGCTCCCTAATGGCGAATATATGATGAAAAGATGCGAGAT
The DNA here is from genome assembly GCF_043290135.1 of Rhipicephalus microplus. Lineage (NCBI taxonomy): Eukaryota > Metazoa > Arthropoda > Arachnida > Ixodida > Ixodidae > Rhipicephalus > Rhipicephalus microplus. The sequence continues at coordinate 56,824,601 of NC_134703.1, forward strand.
GGTGGTACTTGGAGTGTTGAATAGATGGACGAACGAACACACAGTCAGATGCATGGATGGACGCATGAACAGACACAGGGGCGGATGCATGGACGAACGCAGGGACGGACGCACAGATGAACGTGCGGACGCACGAACAGACGCACGCACGGACGGGCGGATGGACACACGGGCGGCCACACAGACGCACGCATGGATGGACGGAAGCAAGAACGAATGAACGGACGAATGCTTCGCCGCACTATCCATCATTCACTCCGTGGATATGCTGCCATTTTTTTGAACCCCGAAGAAAGCATCATAAAAACCCTTAAACTAGAATAAAATGTCACCATGACGTGGATCGCAGCCCGGTTCGTAGAACGACGAAACCTTGACGCACTACTGGTTGGGTGCAGTAGAAACAGGATAACAGAGTAAACGTTTGGCATCGACGTTGACATGGCCAACTCCGTTGACACATTCGGGAAAAACTCACTTCTTTTTTTTTGTTTTCGCAAGAAAATGTCTGCACGTGCGGTTGACCGCATTTCAAGTCGCTAACTTTGCCGTATGTTTTCGCCGAATTAACTCTACCTCTCTCGCACTCTATCGCTCCGCAAGGGACCTTTACAACTACGCGTGCCGCACGTGCGGCCGTTCCTTCTGCGCACGTCAGACGTGAACGCTTCGGCGCCACCGGTTGGTGGAGGCATAACGGGAATAAGTGACATTAGCCTAATTTTCGCTTCACCCGGTGCTGTCTCCGACCGAGCGTGCGCCAACACGCGGCCGTGTTCGCTCTAGTAGCGCTCTGAATTACACGTCAGTGGAGAGCGGAGCTCGCCCAGTGCCGGGCCGGCTGGTGGAACGCACGCATCCACGCGTACCGTTGTGGCACTTCCACCGAAAAAAGAGAAAAAAAAGAAAGAATTAATGTTGCGATAAAAGGAGGACGAAAACCTTCAACAAGGAAAGATCGCGAAGCCGACAGTCGCGTAATCAAATTGCTTTTCTGCCCGAGGCGCGAGGCACACACACATGACACACACACACCCACAAAAGAAAGAAAAACGGCGATTGCTTCTGCATATAGTGGCCAAAGTGAAACGGAACGTCGGAAAGGGGAAAGTAAGAGAGAGGGGGTCTGCCCGCGCGCGAAATCGCGAGCAAGCAAGTGTAGAAGAGGACGAAAAAGTGATGGCGAATGGTCGTACTCGAATCGAACCGACCGGAAACTCTCGTCGCCGCAGTCGCGCGAGGGGCGTGCATGTGTGGGCACGCGCTTCCGATGGGTGAAAAATCGCGCTCCGTAAATTCCGCGGCTGTTTCCGAGACAGGCGGGCCCCGCGCATACACACGCACTCCGGGACGCTCATCCTGCTGCAGGGACGCAAACGACGGAGAGACGGAAGCTGGGCGGAAGCTGGAGGAACGAGTGGGAAGAAAGGGTGGGTGGGCCATGAAAGAAAAAAAAAGCAAAGGGATACCGCGTTAGGGTGTAGCGTAGAAAAGAGCGTAGAATGGGCATGAACGTCGGTCGTGTACGGGTGGCGCCGGAACATTCGCTACGACGCGACGCGAGCATGGGCGAGCGTAAAGACACGAATTTGCATGCTTTATATACCGTTTGAGAAATGTGCGCGAAAGAAATGGCGCCACGAGAAAGAAGGAAAGGAGTATGAAAGACAGAGGCGAGCAAGAAGAAGAAAACGAGGCGTTGATCTTCGCTGGTGGTTACAGATCGCCGCCAAGGCAGGCGCGTCCTGAGAGTAAAAGGTTGTACGACATCGTTCACTATGACAATGGGAATAGTAGACCGTGCTAGGCGGCCAAAAGGATACAACGAGGAAGTGAAAACCTTAGACTGGAAGACAGCGAAGGGGGGAAGGGGGTGTTTCGCGGATGGCTGGCAGCGAGCGACAAGGAATGTTCCTTCCCGGAAAATAGTAATAAGGCCATGGGGAACGCACACTCGGGATAATAAAGATCGCCGGGTCGGGCGAACGTCCTGAAATACGAAGTGAGACAGTAGGTATAATAAATGTGGTGTGGTGTGGTGAGAGATAAGAATGAAAAGACTAGAGGCACGATCCAGTGAGCGAATGCATTGCTGATTGTTACTTTGAAGCACATGAGCCCGGGCGTTGTGAAAATTGATACAAGAAAGAGGAGAGGGGGCGGAAGCAATGTGAAACGGAAGTCTAAATAAGCTGCTCCGAGAGCGAATTCTGTGTGGGTGCTGTGGCTCTGGTTTGGTTGAATGTGAGTGTAGCAGACCACGAGGGAGCACGCCTCAGTGACGAACTTTTTCCTACTTATCTATCGTGTCTGCAGTCGCTTTCAGGGCATCAGAAGACGCACAAAGGGAAGCCAGAAATGATTGACAAAAAAAAAAGAGAGACACGAATGCAGAAGAAAGAGAGAGAGAAAAGCGGATGCAAGTTCGCTAATACGAAGCAGATCAGAAGCCATCAAAGGAGTCAAATGCAAGCGGCAGCGTTGAAGTGCCCGGATAGTGTGTGGAAGGGCTTTCGTATACGAAAGTCTCTCGGGCCATTTCACGTCCGAAGGGGCGACGCGGCCAATCTCGTATAGATCCGCTTCTGTATTCCGAGCGGCCGCTGTACCGGCCAGTCGAGAGGGCCGTCTGCCGCCCAAGGGGTCTTTGCGGCAGAGATTCGGCGCTTCCGGTGGTCCTTCGGCAAGAGTTGCCCTCCCGCTCGATCCAATCTTAGTTGCCCAAATTTCCGCCCATCCATCTCGCCCACGTTTCCGCGAGCGTGGCACGCTGCTAGACCCTCCAGGAATTGGGGCCTGGAAGACTAGAAAACAAGGGGCCGCCTCCGCATCAACAGCCGTATCGTTCGTTCTCGCTGGCGTTCTTGCTACCCCTCATTACGCAGGCGCGAAATATCTTACAAGTTGTAGGGAAAGAGAAGGTAAATATGAAGCAACAGTAAAAGAGATCAAAAGAACTACTGGTGGCCAGTGGTAACTATTGCTTTACCCCGCCTTCCTTATATGAAGTAACAGGAAAAGTGGGACGTTGGAATAATGACACAATAACGAAAAGAAGACGGACATTGAGAAATAATAAAAAGGCAGGAAATGAACAGTGACTGTAAAAACAATAAGAAACGCCGCGAAAGAAAAAAAGAAACGAATAGAAACAAGATAACTGTAGGAAAAAAGAAATACGGTATGAAAGAAAACACTCAACAACGACAACAACAAGAAAGACGTGACGTTGCGAGCCTGAAGAATCGAGACGCCGGCAATCAGCGCGATTCCTTGCCAGGATCACCGGCGGATGTGGTGTGGCCAAGGATTTGTGGCCCACTCTCGTGCCACCAGCGGGGCCTGGTCGATGCTGTAGCCGAGACACGAAAAGATGGAGGAAAAAAGGAGGGGGGCTAAAGTGAATGGTTGCAGAGAGAATGAAACGAGAGGAGGTGACTCTTGTTTACTTCTTTTTTGTTCCTTCTATTCCTTTACTTCTGAGGCTGTTGCGAACTTTAGAAGAGAGCTTCGGTTCGCGTTCGCTGATGCGGCGTGATTTGAGAGAAAAGCACTGTCCCCGGGAGCAAGTGCGCTGGAGGGAATACCGGATGCGCCAACGCAGGAAGAATCTGCAGTTCGAGAAGTTGTGGCGGCCATCGGCGCCACATAGTTATGAAACCACAGCGGGGCTGACATACAAAAAAAAAAAACAGCGATATCTATGCGACAGAGATGTTTCGTGTTAGTGCGAGAAGCGGCAGGAGAAAAAGCTTACACCAACAAAAAGAAACAGATACTTTTGAGCAGGCCGATGGAGAGAGCGATTTCTCATTGAAACCTAATACTTCACTGAAAATCAAGCACTTTCTTTATTCTGTGGTGCCGCAAGTGCAAACGACCTTTAAACATACGCAAGTGTCATTTCCTAGCCCCGCCGCGGTGGTCTAGTGGCTAAGGTACTCGGTGCTGACCCGCAGGGCGCGGGTTCGAATCCCGGCTGCGGCGGCTGCATTTCCGATGGAGGCGGAAATGTTGTAGGCCCGTGTGCTCAGATTTGGGTGCACGTTAAAGAACCCCAGGTGGTCTAAATTTCCGGAGCCCTCCACTACGGCGTCTCTAATAATCATATAGTGGTTTTGGGACGTTAAACCCCACATATAAATCAATCAATCAAGTGTCATTTCCTAGAGGCATAAATGGAGTCAAAATGAGAATGTATGAAAGAATGTCACACGAGAAAGAACGAGAGGAACAAATAGCTTTGAGGGCAGGGGGGAGGGCGTGCAACGAAATTGAAGATAATAAAACAGATATGAAGGAAAAGTGGACAGGAGACAATGCCGACGCACCCGCGTAATAGCAAAAATCGCGGTGCAAATATACGTACAACGGTTGTATCGAGGACGCTGACGATGTACAACGGTGCCTGGCGGCACCATTAGTCTCGATGAAAGCGCCAAACGTCACGACGAAGATACGAAACCGCCGACTCTGTGCAATAGACTCACATGTACCTTTCAAACTCGCACAGATAATAGCAACACACAAAGATTAATGGAGAACCCAATGATTGCCGAGGCTAAACGCTGCTAGTGACTACTGGTCACGTATCGCTTTCAGAAAAAAAAATGTTTAGGCTATGCTTTCGTAAAGACCGGCGTAATCCAACGGCTTTTCTCGCGATTAAGCGGTCAGTCAGTGCCACTACCATTCTTAGCGCCAGACTGACTGCTCGAAATCGAAGGACTGCCACAGATTCCACCCATTTTATTTTCCTTCGATTGTGGTAGGCTGACATTGCTTGTGTCTTCCAATGGCCCGCGGCCCCTAAATCCACATCAGTGGAATTAAAGTTGCCGATCACGTCTCACCCTCACCATTTTTATTTTCTTTGAACAAGAGCGAGCGCACGCGTGAACAGGAAAGCTCAACTTTGCTCAGTAGTGCGCGATGATGTTTTTCCCGCTAGTATAGTTTTCTAATTGCGAGCATGTCTTGCAGTTAGGATGGACTTTTCATGCTGAACTGTGGTCTAGTTCGTCCGTGCTGTGTTAAGCAATGGCAGGAACGGGAGAGCAGACAGACAGACAGACCAGACAGACAGACAGACAGACAGACAGACAGACAGACAGACAGACAGACAGACAGACAGACAGACAGACAGACAGACAGACAGACAGACAGATGGACGGACGGACGGACGGATGGATGGATAGATGGATAGATGGACGGATAGATGGACGGATAGATGGATGGATAGATTGATAGATGCACAGATAGATCGATGGATGGACAGACGGACGCACAGACAGAAGGACGGACAGACAGACATATAGTCAGACATACGGACGAACAGATGGACGGACAGATGGATGGACACATGGACGGATGGATATATGGACGAATGGGTTGATATACGGATAGATAGATAGATAGATGGACGGATAGATGGACGGATAGATAGATGGATAGATGGACGGATAGATGGACGGATAGATGGACGGATAGATGTACAGATGAATAGATGGACGGATAGCTGGACGGACAGATGGATGGATAGATGTACAGATGGATAGGTGGATGGATAGATAGATGGATAGATGTACAGATGGATAGATAGATGGATAGATAGATGGATAAATATATGGATAGATGGACAGATGGATAAATAGATGGATAGATGGACAGATAGATCATCGTTAGTTTTTGTTTTGTTCTTGCTGGATTCGCAGTGGTGAGTCGACAACCGCTCCAAAGCAGCTGGCTTAGCGCGACTGACCGCCGGACGTGCGCAGCGTGCCGGATAGAAACAATGGCGTGCACTCAGACCGAAGTACGCAGCACTGTTTTAGTGGTGTCACCAATGAAGGTGACGTATGAGCCTCATCATTCCAACGTCGAGCTTGCCAGCCACTCCATAGTGGTGACATCCAGTCTATTTAACACCACGAAAAAATTAAAAAAAAAACAGCAGTTCAAGGCAGAAACAAATGTCATAGCTTGAAAAAGTCCAGAGCGGAGTTATCTAAGGGGCGAATTAAGTTCGTGTAAGTTATATAGGCGCCACAAAAAAAAAAGAAAGCGTGGGATTTTACGTGCCCTTACGGTAACCACCTGGTGTCTTTTAACGTACGCCTAAATCTCGATACTCTCATATTAAAGGGCTGCAGCACAACAAGGAAAAGGAAGAGACAGCCTAGCCGGCCATAAGGAGGAAGGGGAGTGTTCCCGCCCCGCCACGGTGGTCTAGTGGCTAAGATACTCGGCTACTGACCCGCAGGTCACGGGATAGAATTCCGGGTGTGGCGGCTGCATTTTCGATGAAGGAGAAAATGCTGTAGGCCCGTGTGCTCAGATTTGGGTCTACGTTAAAGAACCCCCAGGTGGTCGAAATTTCCGGAGCCCTCCGCTACGGCGTCTCTCATAATCATATGGTGGTTTTGGGGCGTTAAACTTCACATATCAATCGAATCAATTAATCGGGACGCTGTGTTTCTTTTTTTATTGATATGATATATAAGGAGATGTTGGCGCACCATTATGGCGCCGCTGTGTTTCTTCTTTTGGTATAGTTGGTGGCCTACTTAGAGAGGTGGAGATAGGTAGATAGATAAAAAAATAAAAGCGCAAGGTGGGATGAACTCGATGTAAAATATCCAGTTTGCTACCGTACACTGCGGAATGCGTAGAGGACAGGGAGACTATTACGTGTTCAAGATCAGACGACTGAAAAGCGATTCAACTTTTGCACCGCCGGAAGCTTTCTGTGCTCAACGTTTTTCTTTCCGCTGCCTCTGGGATGAGATGCATTGGTGGCTTTGTGCATCCTCCTGTAGTGTTGCGCTACTTCTAAGGGATGGCCAATCTTTCACCAAAATGTCTTGTCATGACGCAAATAGTCACGTAACGATGACACGACCAATGATATCAACTTTTGAAACCGGACAAGTTTGGTGACATATTCTGGACAGTTTTCCAGGAGCAGGCATAACCACTCAGACGCCCACCTTATTACCAATCTTTTTAAGATTGTGTGCCACATTATGGATATAGGGGACAACAGCCGTTTTACGCTGCTGCAGGGAAGTGTTAATACGCTGCTTATTTTGTTTCTCTAGGTCCCTATGTAGCGATTCAGCGACGCTTATAACCATTCGTTGCGGGTAGCCTGCTGCCTTTAGTCGCAAAAAAAAGAAAGGTTGCCAAATTAAGCATCGCAATAAGATATCAACTTGCTACGCCAGCATGACGTCATAATGTGACGACGCTACGTGACGGCGACATTTTGGATCTATCCTGTTAACGCTGATGGTCTCTTTTCGCGTTAGACGAGTCATCAATAACTTTCTCCTTAATGAAAGTAAACAAAACCCATGTGATGCGTCATACAAATTAAGGGATAAGCAATATCACCTAATGCACAAATATTAGTGTTCGTGGTAATTTGGAGGAACACTTGTTTAACAGTAGCTTTGACTAGGCCCATCACTCGCTTTCCGTTGCAGTGGTGATCTCTTATTCACCGAGATTCAACATACATTTAACGCATGGTAAAGCAAGGAATAGATATTTTTAAGTGAAGGCCACGGTGAATCATCATCATCATCAACACCACCGCCGCCATCATCATCATCATCATCATCGACATGACTATTCCCACTGTAGGGCAAAATCCTTTCACAAGTTCTGCCGATCAGTCTGATCCTGTGCTTGCTGCTGCCCCGTTGTACGCGCAGATTTGTTAATCCCATCAGTTCATCCGATTTTCTGGCTCCCACTTGCGAGCTTGCATTTTCTTGGCACCCAATCAGTTACCCTTCATGACCGGCTGTTATCCTGCCTGCGCGCTACGTGCCCGGCCCATGTCCACCTTGAACTTAAACACCACTGTTAATGAATGAATGAACAACTCTATCTGTTCCTTGTTAAAGGTAAGGGGGCCAGGTTGACGGGGAGAAACTACCCGAAGTAGTCCTACTCTACCCCCTCAGCCCACTCCAGGGTGGTCTCCTGAATGTCGGGCCTCGTGCTGCGGTAGGCAGCCTCCCATTGACCCTCACTAAATATCATTCGTTTCAGGAAAAGGGAAAGAACCTGCTTAGGGCAGTGCCGCATGATGTGGTTTAAGTCTGCCGTGGAAGAGGCGCAGGATGTACAAGAGAGAGAAGGATGAATGAATGTGGTGTAGGACGTAAAGGGAAGGAATGGTGTGAACGTACGAGAATAAAAATTTTACGTTCAAGTTCTGCTCCCCCTTCAAACTCCGTCCCAACTTTAGCTCATCTTCTAATACATGGCATGCGCTCGCTATTTCTAGTGGACGGTAATTAGATTCTCCACCGCAAAACAGTTACGAGTACAGCGGACTGCCGCAACTAAGTTATCAGTAACACTAGCCAAGATTTATGTTGATTGTGAACTGAACCTTCGTAGTTTAGATGGTCTAAGCCATTTCTGCCTAGCGTTTTGTCGTTCTTTTTCTTTTTTTTTTTTTTTGCAGAGAAGGCGTTCCCGTATTTTTGAATGTGGTGCGCCGTGATCGTTCTTGCGTTACAGTAAAAGCAAAGCGCAGAAAACGTTCATGCGCCTTCTTGAAAACGCGAGCGAAGATTGCTTTAGGTTGCGAGGGGCCGCAGCAGCGTTAGGCACCATTCTGGACAAATTTCGAAATGCATAGGGCAAGCAAAGTCGTTTAGATTTCGTATTACCGACCGTACTCACTAACTGAGCCTGGGCAAAAGAAACACCAGCTCCGAGAAACGCGTCGAGGGTATACGTGAACGAAACGTAACACTTTGAAAGCTTGGCAGAACGAGGAGACGGTACACTGCCTTCTCAAAATATTCGACTATACACGACGGGCGAGACGTCAGCTGAGGACGACAGGCCTGAAATGAGGAGGGAGACGCACGTTGCAGGAAAATAAAAATACACACTCCTATCTGCATGCTCGCACATCCACACGCGTTGGCCTGGACTTTCGCCAAGAGACATTCGCGCGGGGAACGACCGAGCCGCCGTATGTATGTATGCAGGGTGCTCCTGAAATGCGAGCTGAAACATGCAAGAAGACGTCGCCGAGTTCCGGCGAAAGAATCCTATATGCCCGACTGGAGAAGGCATTTTCTTCCGCTGTCTACAGTCCCCCCCTTCCCATCCTGAGCGGCGGCACGACGAATTGGTTCGTTGACGAGATCTCGCGTTCCTCTCCGAAAACTCACGAGTTTTAAAAGATGCAGTGCCGGTGCCGCTGGCCTGCACTGATCTCTCCGCGCCGGTGTCGAGAAAACCGATCCTAGCCGAGACGAGACGAGACGTGTGACAACGCGGCAAAGGGGACTCGAATGACAGCGAACGCGCGCGCACGCCAGAGTGGGTTTCGTATCTAGCTCAGTCCGGCGTTGGAGTGCCGAGACAACGACATCTCGCGTTTCGTTCGTTCGCTCGTGATACAACCAAGGCCCGTCACGGGCGAAAATAAGATAAAAAAATGTGAAGGCTAAGAGTAGGAAATTCGCGCATAAAAAGAAGGCGGTGAACGGCAGCCATGGTGCCATTTACTGGTTCCCCGATGCTTTTACTTCCGATCTGTTCCGCAAGAGCTGGAGAATGTCCGGGCGTCATGTATAATGAATTAAGCGGTTGATAAGCGCAGGCACTAGAGGAACGTGAATAGACCATCTTGAATGGTGGCGACGTTCGACTTGGAAGAGCCAAAACACGAATATTCACTCGGAGATTTTTCCAGCTAATTAGGCGGAAGAGGACGTGTGCTCCGGAAAGAAATTTTGTTTGCGTCGGTGCATTTAGTGAGCTGGCATCGAAAGAAGCAGCCGGGGGTCCCACGTGAAGACAGAGAAGAAGCGACGGCAATAGAAGTATAGAAGTTGAAATAGTGACGCTAGAGATTATGCGCGATGGGTCTCTTATGAGGCTGTCTTGTGCTCAACGTTTGCTTTTGCAATGATGTGCTTCTTTGAATCACTGCAAACGGCACTGCATGCCTATATTTAATCTCAGTGGATATTATGTTGCACGACAGCACAAAAGCCGAATAAATAGCAAGGGCCATGAAAAACTGGGGAGATATTTATATCCACTAAGGTGAATATTTTCTTTAAGAACCATTTTTCCATCCCGGTGAATCGTAAAGAGTAGCAATTTGTTCGTAGTTATCCTATAAAAAATTGGCTCTTCAATGTTGTGCTCTAAAGCGTTCTTTTACCAAGAGTTGTTCATCGGTCTTAAGAACACCACTAAGCTTTCCTTTTGGACATTTGTGTAGAACGTCATTCTTTTTCACATCGTGTCCGCCCCTGCAGACACGCAACTGCCTGAGGAAGGCCGGTGAGACACTGGCGTTGGTCATTCCTTTGCAGAACAAGTGGTTATACACAATACAAGCGAGTTACACAAGAACTGAAGGCGCAGTTTTAGCCATCTACACTCTAGGCATTGCTTCGACGGGGGTAACATTTGAAATAGAATATCAGTAACATACTAGTGCCCATTGCGAGCCCTCGGGGCTTCACAGACAGCTTTTCCTCGACCAGCCAGGTGCTTGCACTTTGCTTATCAATGGAAATATACTGTCTCGTGGTGGTGACGGTGAAAAAAACAAAAAAAACAAAACACCAGCAGAAGTCGGAAATTCGGCTGAACTTGTGGCCGGTAAACGGAGAGTCAAACTGCAAGAGCTATTGTGGAGAGACAGCGACAAACAGAGCGTCGGCTGCGTAATGTAACTTGCGGTTAGAAGCGTGTGCATTTATACATGCGGTTCTAGCGTTGACGCTGGCGCTTGGTAGATGTCTCTATAAACTTGGCCATTACAGTCCTCCTGTGTGTGATCTTAACAAAATGGTCTCAGACAATCGCGAAGCCTCCCGAACATTGCTACGTGACCTGCGCGAGCAGAGCGTTGCTAGCCGCTTTTGTGGGTGAAGAACATAGAACAAGAAACTGGCGCGGCAATATCAGGAATTGAACCCCCCCCCCCCCCCCCCCAGAAATAAAGAAGAAATGCGCTTTGCGACGCGGACAAAGGAAGAAAGGCCGTGGTGATATAGCAGCTAAGGTGCTCGGCTGCAGACCCGAAAGTCGAGGATTCGCACCCGGTCCTGGTGGACGCATTTCAATGGAGTCCAAAATAATCGAGGCTGCTGCGCGCCCCGGTTCACCGACGCGTTCGCGCTGACGTTAGTTGCCTAGACGTCAGGGTTGCGTCAGACCCGGACTTCAGTTGGTAGCGTGGATGGTCTCCGCGTTCAGGAAACGATGCTGGCAGGTTGTAAAAACGAAAACAAACCGCTTTACTCACACTCTGTACAACTATTTACAACATAACAGGGTTACAATTGAGCAAGCCACGAGCGTGGTAGATGAACAGTTAGCCCATGGTTCAGAGCGACTTCTTGCACTTTGCATCATCGTTTTAAGCCCTAGTTCGAGGATACTTTGTTCACTCAAAACGAATCACACACGACACCACTCAACATGGCACCAGCCAATAACACACGGTCGCCGGTGAGTCGTTGCACTCGCTGACGCAACGTTCCTCTGGTCAGTGTCAGTCAAGTGGGGGGGGGGGGGGGGGGGGGGAGGGGGGATCCCTTACGGGTACAAGTTGGCGGACGGGTAGCTTACTGCCATTTTTCCCAAAATAGCAGCAAAGAATCAAATGACCTATTCGCTCTCGTCAAATCCTACGAGGGTGGTCGGCTGCGCGTGTTCCACAAACAACAAATTGTAGATGAAACGAAAGCATGGGCGTTGGCTGCCCCGACGCTGTGATCTAGTTGCTAAGGTACTCGGCTGCTGACCAGCAGGTAGCGGGATTAAATCCCGGCTGCGGCGGCTGCATTTCCGACGGAGGCGGAAAAGTTGTAGGCCCGTGTGCTCAGATTCGGGTGCACGCTAAAGAACCCCAGGTGGTCGAAATTTCCGGAGCCCTCCACTACGGCGTCTCTCATAATCATACGGGGGTTCAGGGACGTTAAACCCCACAAATCAATCATAAATGGGAGTTGGCTTGCTGCACGTAGAAGCTTTCCACATTCCTATCCTTTTGTTACGCTTCCTGCCGCAGGACGCTTGATTCAGAGAAATGTACAGGGGTGTCAAGTCGTGGGAATGTATTCCGACTTTGCATCCCGGGTACGCTTCTCGTGGATAGTGCGTCGTTAACGTCTGACAGTCTCAACAGGGCCGTGTACTGTGCAATGTCGGGGCACGTTAAAGAATGCCAGATGGTCGAAATCTTCAAAGATCTTTGTTACATTGGAGATCATGAACATATTGCGGTTTTAACGTGTGAAACCCGAGATAATATCATTATTAAGGAATTAGCTACAACAGGATTTACTCTCGGCTTTTGCGGTAATGCTGACAAAAGAGGCAGTTTCCCCGACAAACGATTGAAAAAGCACAACTACAAAGTAAAAAAAGAGTAAAAAAAACATCAATGCCATCAATGATTTGTTGTCCAGATTGTTGATGAAATAAAGCGAACAGGTGGGCTAGTTAGCCTAAAGCTACGTATGATATACATGCACACACTAAGCAACGAGAAAACGATGATTGCTGCAGTAAAGACACTATTGAAATTTTTTTAGTCCTTTAGTGTGTGAATTCAAATGAAAATTCTTAAGTAATACCATTATTTCGTGTGCGGGAACACATATAAGTATGCTAGATAAATGAACGAAGCCATGGCGATAAGACAACTTGACTAAAACTGGCGTAGGCCCACGTGCCCTTTCAGTTCTCTTTCAGTACGAGTTTTTTTTTTTCGACTTCGAACCGAAAAATTGCTCATCGCATGACGTTGCGCACGAATGGTTGTTATTTCATTATTATAAATGTGTTAGAAGGAGCGCTTACTCTGTGTTCATGTCCGAGCTATCTAGTGTGGTTTGCTTTGGATGTGCATAAGAAGCTGACAAAAATTGCGACTTGGCGCTGAAAGGCATGGCGCTTTTTACCGAACGACTTGCTGTAGGTGCACTGCCGTAGAGTCTACCACTCCACAGCGGAAGCAGGTGTGTGTATACTGAGCCTAAAGTGGGCAAGTATGCGCGCTGCTATCGGTGGTTTAGTAAGTTGAGAAAACAAAAAAAACCAACAAACAAACAATAAAAGTGTGCTGTTAGATTATGCCCCATAAAAAAGTCTAAATTGGAGCGCTATGGATACAATTATCTAAGCAAGCTCCACCGCAATATTCATATTTCACGTATCTCTAGAAGAAAACTGAATTTCACCTTCCAATCAGAAAACAGAGGAAGTAAAAAAACAGAGGAAGTAAAAAAAAAAATGAACAAGACAGAAACTTGCCAGGTAGGAAATTATAACGAAATTCAAATTGAACGCGTTCAGGGAATTACTGTACGAGCCGTAATCCCCTTCTCGCGTTATTACTTACGTGAAATCGCAGTAACAGGATGTGCTATACCGAAATGAACAAGTTGAAGGAGAGTTCATTGACGTGTTTAAGTAGAAGAAGACACACAGAAACGAGCGAAGAGAGAAATTGCGCTTTTCAGAGCATGGCTTAGCACGGTGTCCTCGCACACCACACCACGAGTTCTCAAATCTCGTTGAATAATCTTTTGGAGTCCCTCTAGAGGGACGACGCCTACGGTGGTTCCTTTCATCGGAGGCACCACGGCTTTGGCGGCGGCATAAGTAGGGATTGCTGTAACTACCCGAGTACGTAGTTCACCGCGCCCATCGCACATGCGATACTTTTATCCGCTAGAGCCACAGGTGAAGATAAGACATGCAGCGACGAGCCATTTCGCTTCGGGCGAGACACTAACAAGTCGCGCTCTCTTCGTCGGAATCACCCATTTGAAGGGCAGCAGGCCGTGAAGGAAGCATCGCGCGGGTGCGTTCCTTTTATTTCTGTGATGAAGAGAGAGGGGAACATTACCTTTATTGCAGCGATGACGACAGAGAAACGGTGAGAGAGAAAAAAGAAAGGAAGCGAGAGAGATAGAGAAAAGAGCGAATGATAGTGAGTGAGTAAAAGCACATAGTAAAATGAGGAGATGCGAAAGAGCCGCTTCTGTTCGAGCGTGCCTCGTAGCTCGTCCTACACGCTCTCTTAATCCTGGCTGCCGTAGCGTGCTCGCATTTTTTAGCGGCCATAACGGTGCCGTAATCTTGTGGGACGGCCTGCCTTCTCTTTTTTCTTCCACGGAAGCTTACTCTCTCGGCGGGTTTCAGTGGCGGCAGTAGCGGAGGAGCTGCTGCGGCGACGAGATTCCTGCGCGGCCAGCAAGAACAACGTTGTTCGGGAGAGAACGAACATCAGACTAGATTGCCGCTGTTACGAGAGACGAAGGCTATCTGCCCGTAGTGGTTCGAGCCCTGCCCTCTTCTTCTCCGTCTCATCCTAGTTCTCCGTGGACGGCTCATTTCGACGTCTTACTTTGGCAGTGCTTGTGTGGATCTACGGAAATTTATTACCGCGTTTATTTTGCTCACGGCGAATGCTCTTGAAAGTAATGTATATTGCTCAAGGTGGTACTGATGATTGCCCGATTACTATCCAGGGCCGTGCGTAAACGTATTTAGTTGGAAAAAGCGCGTAATAATGACGAGAGACACTGTTTCTTCGTCAGAGGTCGGATGTTTTTGCCGGCATGCACAGGCGTGGACATGCGAATTTGCGCATAGGGAAATTGATTTACGTTATGTTGTTGTCATTGCCAAATCATCACGGAATGTGTGGTGAACGTGCATTATTTTAGTGTGAGATGATATTAATTGTGAACTTTGATAAAACATTAAGTAAATTCAGAGCTTTCGCGTGCCAGCATGATAATCTCATAACGAGAATCACTGAATTGTGAAGACTGAAGATAACCTTGACCACTAAGAAGAAAAAAACAACGAGCATGCATTGCGACTGGGATCAAACTGATACCACCACTGATAATGTTTCTTATTTATTTTTATCTTTAAGCTGACAAGCTTAAGTGACCATTAGAGTATTTGGACGCAATGCGTGCTAGCCGCGTGCGATGATTCGGGAAAGGTGTGAACATCTAAACGTAGCTAATGCATCAGTTGTATAGTGTGCTTACAATACTGATTCTTCGCAAGTATCCACGCACATTCACTGGAAATCTGGCATAAACAGTGGCATCTGTGTAAGCAATGTACTAAACTGAGTGAGATTAGGATCAGTGATCGAAATTTAGAACCAGCAGTCACTTGTTATGCTCGCGGCTATTACTTTTCCTTGAGTGTCGATCTACTTTCCTGACTAGAGTTCGCTAAATAAGATATAGCTGTCTACACGTATCTCTTCGTCACTCACTCACTCACTCACTCACTCACTCACTCACTCACTCACTCACTCACTCACTGAATGAATGAGGAAGGGAGATAATTATTTTGATGAATTAATTAAATAATTAATTTAGTGCAGGAAGGGCCAAGAAAACACCACAGAAACAAGCAAAGGTTAAGAGCTGCAGAACATAAATAGAAAAAAGGCATAAGCAAAATAAGCTTTTTTTGTGCATTCACTAAATTTACATTTGCTGTACTTTCCTTGCTTTGGTGAGTGCCGTGTTCAGTGTCTCCAAAAATAAGATTTATGAAGAAAAGACTGAGCACAAAAAGCCCCTATTATAGGCCTAGCATTAGGAACGTTTTCGTGTAGCTAGAAACACCAGCGAGTCACTAATGTTGCCTGTGTGCCACGGAATTGCAGTTTGCGCGGGCTAGAGTCGAGCGCATTATCTTTCCTGCATACGAATGCTTCAAACCCATTCCCCTTCCGGCCACAACAATGAATGGCCTGAGTAGTGAGGCGCCCGTTGCAGTCGCGCTTTTCACGACAGGTCATTATCCAAGAGCGAGAGCCTGAAACGAAATGTGGAAGCAAGTCATTTCCGACAGAGATGTCCCCTAAATTGAAACGGCAACGTTTTCTTAGTGATCACTGGAAGCGTGCTTCATTGCATGCGTGGCATCGCTAACATCGCTGGCCGGATGGGCTGGCGGATGAATTGGGATTCGCGTCTGAATCGGAGCGCTTATTTAGATCGCGTGTAATACAAGTTACCACGCATCACGAGCTTTTCATGGCGCGCTGTGTCGGTACGTCTGACAAGTGGTCGTAATTGCGTTTTTTTGACATAATTAAATAGAGATGGTATTTTATGGTTACCCTTGACTCACAGAATCAATCAATCAATCAATCAATCAATCAATCAATCAATCAATCAATCAATCAATCAATCAATCAATCAATCAATCAATCAATCAATCAATCAATCATTCAAACAATCAATCAATTATTTATTTAATTAATTAATTACCAATTAATTACTTATTTAGTAATAAATATTCACTCAATGAATAATTCAATCAATCAATCAATCAATCAATCAATTTTTGCGTGCCTGGCAGCATCCTCTGCGTTCTTTGAGAGTTCTTGCTTAAGAGCTTCAGATTTCTTTCTCCTGTTTAAACGTTGAAAAATAGCAGTATTGCCATAAATATTTCAACTATTGTATCGCAAATCATTTAAATTAAAAAGCAAGCCTTTAAAAAGCAAGGCTTGCTTTTTAATTTAAATGATTTGCGATACAATAGTTGAAATATTTATGGCAATACTGCTATTTTTCAACGTTGATAAAATGAAGTGGCTGTTTTCTTTTACTTTACAGGGCGTCGACATATTTCAAAGGGCAGTTATATTTCACCTCGTCACGTAGAGCACGCTGTTTTTAAAACCCATTGCTCTCGCTATGCAACTTAAGTACGAGACAATTTTCAACACTTTTGTTAATGCTCTTCGGCGATCTGGTAATAATAATAATAATAATAATAATAATAATAATAATAATAATAATAATAATAATAATAATAATAATAATAATAATAATAATAATAATAATAATAATAGTGGTTTCGCGTGCACAATGTCATCATGAGACCACATAGTGGAGAGCTGCGGAAATATTGATGATCTGCTGTTCATCAACATGCCCTGCTAGCACAGTACACGAACCCCTAGCATTTTGCTTCTATCGAAATGCCAGCATCGCGGCCGAGATCAAACCCGTGACCTTCGACCCAGCAGGCGAGCATTATAGATGACCGATACACCGCGGCGGTGGATTTTGTTGGTGTGATTCTCGTTCATTGTGAAGAAAAAAAGTGGCGAAATTTGCGCTAAACTGCTCAAGGCTTGAAACAGCAGAATTGAATGGTTGTTTAACTAGTCTGATTACCTCTAGGTTCCTTCGAGGCTTTAACTAGATGATTATGAGTTTTTTCTACGTTTCAGCATTATCAGGGCAGGGAGTGTCTAGCTGAACCACAGTCTGTCACGGATACAACACGTTTGTCCAAACTCCAGAGACAGCAACCCACGCTGAAACCAAGTGTTCGCACATCTCGTATATCCGTGGGCACGCCATCATTGGCGTAGACCTTTCGTGAATTTGGGGTCTTCTCGCAACTGCTGTTTCTTAGTATTTTATCGTCGTACGCGTTCGGGCTGTTTGGCTCGCCGCTCTCGCCTCTAAGCCATTTGTCGGGCACACTGATGCCTTTTTCGTTTTTAGCGGACCACTGATAAGTAGTGGGGATCACTGCATTTTGTGGGATGCTCTTACCCACATAAAATGACAGCTTTCTTGAAGACCACAACCCTTCGCAAAGAACGATCTCCTGGACAGCTTCGATGTTGAAAGTAAGTCGCTTCACACAACCGGTATGTGCACGGTGGTTATCGGAGCACGTAAACAGTGCTTGAAACCTCTTTCGTTTGCTTCCTTCGCATTGTCCTGCTTCGAAATAACAGCTTTGCGTTTTGCGTTTGCAATATTCTTACATTAGCCAGGAGAAATGAGTCATAAAACAAAGGAAGATGTGACCTGTGCACTACGTGAATTTCCGCTCTACTGCAGCCCCACCACAACGCATCATTCAAAAAAGAGAAAAAAATGTTACCTGCAGATAAATAAAGGAAGTAGGTTTGGTTTAGGATAGCGGTAGTGGTGCATATAAAAATGCTTCTTATCTACCCCCCCCCTCCCATTCTTTAGCGAGCAATTCTGTCAAGATGAGAGACAAACAGTAAAGAATGTGAGATGCAGGCACCGATCGCATTATCCTTCCTTCACGGTGGTTTCGAGCAGAAAAAAGATGCCACGGGCCACTGCTGTCAGTAAGGAGTTCGATAAACAATAGAATCCTGAGGGAAAAAGGAAGAGAACGTGATTGAGCGAGAGGAAGAGAAAGACAGAGAAGGTGGCTAAGAAAAGGCTATCTAAGAGTCTTGACAATGAACCCCAAGATCAACGTCAACCTGTCAAGACTGGGTTATACTGGCCATCTAACCTCCTGCGCGCTTACACACATCCATCAGGTTTGATTCAGGCTCCAGACTCGAGCTATCTTCGCGAGTTGTACCTTTTCTTGCTATGTCTATCTTTTTTTCGTATTTTATACTAAGTGTAGTTTGCCAGTTGTACATGGGGTCGATCAAATGCTGTTTACGTTTGTTTTCCGCCTGTCATGGAAGTGCCGCATCAACTGAGGAAAAAAAAAAGGCTATTGACTGCTGTCTTATAGACAGGTACCCAGAACAAAACTGGAAAATAGGTTCGCATTGCAGGATGCTCCGAGTTGGACTGGAGGCTCTTCTGACGTATACAGCTGGAAATAATTTTTATGTGCTTGCTTTATACTTTGCATCAAGTCGTAACAATGAAGAAGTACCAAAAATTGTTTGGGCTGAATGAAACAAGACTAAAAATAATGTAAGTTTAACTTCAACGAATTCACGCCCTGCATTGACAAGAGAAGGCGTTTAAGATAAACTGCTATTAAAGTAAGTCTGCTTGAAGGTTGATAGTCGTTCTTCGAGATAAACTAAAACAAAGCCGACAGATTGGCAGAATGTTTGCAAAAGAGGCGAAGAGGTTGATGCTGTTGGCTCGGTGTTTGTTCTTAAGCGGTTATTCTCAGCATTTTTATTTCTATTCCTTTCGATTGACTAATAGGAAACTTAGTGGTTGAACTTTGCTTGCACAATTAGTTTGACGAAAAAAACATTGAGTTAATAAGCGTACACAAAGCGCATGTACGAATTCAGGGGCAGCGCATCAACCTTCTTTTATTATCTTATTGAGCCTAATGTATTTATTTCTCTTATCGCAAAGCTACAGCACTGGTTTACATAGCAGTGTAAAAGGTAACTGAAATCTTTAGTTGTTGGCACGTGTTACCCCTTAAAAATTACGAAAGGCACTTTTTCTTAAGCACATATTTTTTTGCTGGCCTTAAAACACTTGTGGGGGTTTCGTTCATTTGCGCCCTGGCCGTTAAAGGTATAAATTATTACTTTGTCTCCATACGTATGAGTGCTCTTATATCCTTCAATATTAAAAAAAATTACTATGAACCTTATTGGCAATGAATAATTTGATTTCTTTTGCCAAAATTTTTGGTCTTCTTCCTAAGCTCAAGAGCGGTGCTTGTTGAGCAATTTGATATATGGTCACTCTCGAAGAAAGGACGATACAACTTTATTTAAAGAAAGTTCTAGGATTTGGAGCTGGCCGCTTGTCTGCGGTGACCTCTTCTGCCCATGCAACGACGGATTTTCACGATGTTTCTTTGGGGGACCGCATTAAGGTCTAAGCCACTAAAACGTTGAAATAGAAAAAAAAAACTGAGAGATTGAAAGAACACCGACATGACACAGTTGTGGCGTACTGACAACTTGCATTTCATAGCGAAAATAACACCTACGCCCGATTTTATATAAAACACCCGTAAAAGTATACATATTTATTATTGTATAAGTTATTAGTGTATAAGTAAATATATATTACTGAATAAGCCGGAGACGGTATAACGACGCACACGCACGCACGCACGCACGCATGCACACGCACAGACGCGCAAAAGAAAGAATACAAAGAAATACAAGTGTGTGCGTGCATGTGTATGTTTGTATGCGTGCGTGTGTGTTTGCGTGCGTGTCGTTATACCATCTCGGTCATTGTTCGATCGGTTTTCTCACTGTTTGAAGGGTACATGCAGGCTAGCTGCCTGTAGAGGATGCACTGCCCCATACATGGTGTGTGTGAGGCAGAGCCAACTTTAAAAGCGAACGTAACAAATTGATTGCTCATTGTCAAGAAAGTGAAAGATACTCACAAGAATGGTTCATAATTTTAGCAGAAACGCCATTCTATAAGCTAACATAGAAATAAATGTGTGTGTGTGTGTGAGAGAGAGAGAGAGAGAGACAGAAAGACGTTGAAGTAGAGAGAGAAAGGGAAGGAAAAAACACGAGCATTAAGTAAAGTTTCTTCAATTTTATGACGTGCATGCGAGGAGGGACGAGAGAGCGAGTTATTCCAATAAAGAGAGAGCTATAGAAAATAAAAAATATTGCAGGGCAGTTATGAATATTTCCAAGTAAGTGAAATATGGCGCCAAATACAAATCTAACCTTAACAAGAAATGACGACACAGTGTTAGACGCCTCTTTGCGAGAACACACTGTTATTCTCCCACGATCAAGTGTGATATGGTCTTTTATGCGCATAAGGAATGAGACGAATACTAAAGGGTAAATGTTTTGTTCATTCTTAGCTAGTGAGTTTAAAGACAGAAGACAAATTTTCTGGGGTTGTGAACACGTGTGAAGAAAAGATGAAATATGGCCTGTCAGAGCAAACAAAACTGGGAACTCGCACATTGTATTTTTCCTTCGTGCTCCAGATAATTTTTACTCAATAAATAAAAAAGAATTGAGGCAAGAAGCGACGTAAGCAGCACACAAGAATGCAGCAATTGATGGGTTGAGTTGGTTTAACCAAAAATTTAACCTGTAAACAACAAAAAAAAAGAACGTGCGTGATGTTGAGCGTGTTCATGCGTTCTCTCTTGCGCGAGTGCCTGTCACAACGAGTTTTTTGCATAATTTAAAACAACGTGCCGCGACCAATCGAACTTTCTTTGTTTCAAGAAAAGACGCTGCAAAGCAGGTGCCACGATGGAGCGTATCAGAAACTCTCCGTAACGCATGCCTACATCAGTTTTTTTTTTCGAAACAAGTGAGCGCTTTTCCGTTAGCACTCCATTCTGGGGAAATGAGAATGAAGCGTTTCCGGAACCTCTGCTTCCTGACAGCCCAAACTGCGTCGTTCTGGGGCTGTGTGCACGCACAATCGCGTTACGCACGCCACTGTGCCTAGAACTTCAATATTTAGCACAAATATACTGCAAAGTGAAGTACGGCAATAACGAAAAAAAAAGAGAGCTTGGATCCTCGTTTCATACTTTATTGAAACTGTCTGTAAAATTTCTTCAAGTGCTATTTTCGTCATAATTTATTTCGCGTCGCACTAGTGAGAGGTTGGGAAACATCTGCACCTACTTTAGAAACTCAAATAAAACGAACGAATCTTCGCGTCATCTGTCGGGACCAACGTGGCGTCATGCACGTAAGAAGAAGTAAACAGACAAAAAATAAAGATAGAAACAATAGACAGAGAAACAGTTTAAGGGCACGTCGGTACGCTAGTGCTTATGCGGCCAGCTGTCACAACTGCTGTTTACTTCTTCGCAAAGCGGGCTGACAAACGTGGGTCACGTTAGCAGGTGAAGTTTACCTGGCAGCTTGCGCCACGCCATCACATGAAGAGGAACTTTGAAAAAGTACGTTAGAAGACAGTTCGCACGCGAACACATAACATTTTGAAATGTGATCTCCAAAAATCACGCAACATGCTAAAATGGCTGAGCTTGTTTGCTTACGTCTTTTTGCAGTGTATTTTCTCTAAAGATGTGGGCTCTTTGAGTTGTGTGCCGTTTTAGAGGTGGTGCTTGATTACCGTATTCGTGTACTAAATTAAGGAAGTTTTCCTCCCTCGGTAGATCAGTGACTAGGGTGCCTGGTTGCTTACTTGAAGGTCGTGAGTTCGATCGCGGCCACGGTGCTCGCATATCGAAATAGGCGAGATGGTAGAGGTCCTTGTACTGTGTGACGTTAGTGCACGTTAAAGAACACGAGATAGTCAAACATCGACAGCCCTCCACTACGGCGTCTCTCATAATTATATTGTAGGAATGGAGCCATCAGTGGGACCACCTATTTTCTTGACGAGCACAACCGCAAAAGACCAGGAGCCACAAGAAAGCTTGATGACTTCGCGCTGTAGCAAGTCGTCTACTTGTTCTTTAATTACGCGACGCTCCGCTGGTGAAACACGATATAAGCGCTATAGCAAAGTAGTATTGCTCTTAGTGCCAAGTGTGTGAACAACGGTGTTTCTTCGACCTAGCACCTCTTGGGGAAGGTTAAATGAGCGTCTGAACTCATGCAGCTGGTAAGAAGCTGTTCTCGTTGAGTTCCATGGCGCGAGATGGCTATCGATGGAACGGTGAAATGCATCCGAAGACACGCTATCCGAGCCAAGGTGAGGAACCAACGCGTTCAGCTCCGGATTCGCCTTGGTGTCGAAGAAATCAACGAGCACGATAACACCTTTGATAGACTGGATGTGGCCGAGTGTCTCGTTGCGGCGCAAACTTACGGGGCAGGAGTTGGGATTGGAAACAAGTGTCTTGACAAAGCGCCAGAACGGAAAATGGCAGCGATGTGTGGTGGCGGCTGCCGAAGATGACAGATGGCGCGAAGAGAACGGTATCATCAGAAAGTGAAGCGCAGTAGGTAGGAACAAACACAGCACTGAAAGAAGGAAGATCAATGTGCGTCGTGACGACAAGGTTGGTTCCACTTGATAAAGTCGCGTAGACCGAAGGCGCATCACGAAACGGTAACACTTCCTCTTCGGCCCGAGCGCAGTCGACAAGGGTGTGATGACGTGATGAGAAATCTCATCCTAGGGTTACATCGGGGAAACATAAAGTTAACGCGAGAACTTCAGTGGTGTACAACACGTCTCGAATCACCACTTTTGCTCTACATGCCGCAATGGGCTCAATTTGTAGTGCGCTCGCAGTGCTGAGGGAAACCACGGGATAAATCATCGTTACTTTACAATTAGAGCAGCATAGTTTTTGAGTGATCATGGGTATCACCGCACCAGTATCGACAAACGCAAGTGTTCCTACACTTTCGACGGTTACATAAACAAAATTGGCGTGGGCAGGTAGGTGAGGACCTACACATTAATCTGGAACTGTGGCTTTAAGTTTTCCGTCTTGATGGAGGTGGCTCGTCGACAAACGGGTGACACAGAACTACTACTTTGTGAAGAGCAAAGAAAATGGGAAGGAGAGCGTCGAAAAGCGTAGTTTCGGGTACAGGCAACACATTGCGCGTCATGCTCGTAAGTTTAAGCTTGCGTGTGTGGAGCGTGGTATGGAGCCCTCAACGAGCAGTCATAGCTTGGCACCTCCGGGTTCACAGCGAAGCGCTGATAACATAGGCGTGCCACGTGACACGGAATCCCTTAAGTGTAGCAGGCGGGCCAATTGTCAGTAGTGCGCCAGGAATTTTCATAGTCCTGCTGTGTAGGCGAAAATGGCAAGGTGGGTGGTCGCACAGGTTCCGGGAGCGACACTAGCAAACAATGCAGTGCCTTTGCCGCAGCAGTCACACAAGTCAGTAGCGCGGTGACAGGTGTTAATAGAGTGGCGGAGGACGGCAACGGAAACGCCTCTGAGATCTGCGCTTGAGTCTGCTGGTTGGTGTGTGGGAGTTAGTGGGTACTTCGGTGGTCGGTGGATACGAAAGACAAAAAAGCTTCGGGGCCACTTGACGCATGTGTGTTCTTTTGTGTGCGCCAGGAGGATGTTTCCCCCACCGACAGTCAGGACAGTGAGGGAGTCGTCTGCTGTCGTCGGCCTCCGAACTGAGACGCGTTGCTTACGAAGTTCTTCGATGCTTTGGCACAAGGTCACAAGTTCGGACACTGTACTTGGGTCCTTCGCAAGAAACATTTGAAAGGCATTATCGTCTATGCACTCGGTCATATTCCGGTTCAGGCGCCTGCATATATATATATATATATATATATATATATATATATATATATATATATATATATATATATATATATATATATATATATATATATATATATATATATATATAGGCAGGCATGGTGGTTGAGTGGCCGTAGCGTTGCATATAGTCTAGTAGATCCTCCGTGAGCGGTCACAACGTGGTTTATTTCGACGTTTCGGCCTAGAGTCTGGCCTTCATCAGGAATCCTGATGAAGGCCAGACTCTAGGCCGAAACGTCGAAATAAACCACGTTGTGACCGCTCACGGAGGATCTACTAGACTATATATATATATATATATATATATATATATATATATATATATATATATATATATATATATATATATATATATATATATATATATATATATATATATATATATATATATATATATATATATATATCAACTGGATGTCTTTCTGGTTAACCTCTCTGCCTTCTTCCTTTTGTTGCTTTCTTTCTTCCTTCCTTCTATCTTCGATGTAGCTCATGTAGGTTTCACCCTGCCTTCGCGCACGTCCTCGTAGGCGCTTTTTGGCATGGAGATTGCGTACTGCGCGGCGACCATACACGGCTGCCAGGATGGTCTTGAAGGCGGTCCACGTAGAAAATTCTGAATTGTGGTTTGTGAACCAGAGGCTGGCAACGTCCTTGAGGTGAAATGACACCATTTCCAATTTCGAGGGGTCGCCCGCCTGTTTGAAAGGGAGTTTTAAAAACAACGTCTGGCAAACAGCCGGTATACCCAGAAACAATAGAACGGGCTGAGCCTCCATAGCTCGGGCTCAGCACTCGCGCTTCGCACCAAGAGATGGTCCCACTGGTGGCTGACTTGCTCCACTACTAGAATATGGTAGTCGTGGGACGCAATACGCCCTTATTATTGAAAAAAAAAGAAAGTTTGTCTGGTTTCTTGTTAACGGAACTGAACTTGCGACTTGTGCGACTTGTTTTAAAACTTAAGCCGAGGACCAGTGTACTGAATGGAAACTGGTGAACGCAGCATGAATTTGGTCGGAATAGAGCTACCTCATAGAATTCGTTGATATTCAATTTATTTTCGACGTTAAAGTTTATGTATGAATCCATTTGTGGCGTGTATGGGAAAAGCCTTTTTCAGAGTGGGGCAGGCTGAACCGTGCTTGCATGACAATGAAGCACTGTTTCATCTCAGATAATTGCAGCTCATTCGGTACTCGGTGACATTAGCCTAACGTTTATTCTGACTGCAGATACGTTTTCTGAAGCAGAAATGAACGCATTTATTTCTTCACGTATATCCTGAACCAGAGATTTCTCACATATATCACATATAACCCAAAAAATTCTGGCGTTACTTATCGAAAGATAAAAAAAGCATCACAGTGATAAAAACATCTTATGGAACTACTGATAAAGCTGCTGTCATTGCTCAAAGTTTCAACGCCTTTTTTCAGTCCGTATTTACGCGGACAGCCTCACATGCGCACTTGCCAGCTTATACGCTCGTCAAACTTATGTCTAAAGTATATTTAAGTAAAGAAGGTATTTTTAGCCTCTTGTGTAAATTATACACAAAGAAATCTCCGGGTGCTGATGATATATCAAACGTTTTTCTTAGTAGATCTGGGTTTCAGAATATTTGTATAAGATATATGTAACTTCTTTAGAAACTTGTGTGATACCCGATGACTGGCGCTCTGCGAGAATAGTCCCAATTCATAAATCTGGCTCACCATTAGAATTAAACAACTATAGGCCAGTTTCCCTTACATCCACAGCTTGTAAGCTACTAGAACACATAATATTTAAGGCGATTATGACACATCTGGAAGACAATAAACTGCTTCACGACAACTAACACGGATTTAGGTCTGGCCTATCCACTTCAACTCAATTAGCCGAGATCACTCATGGCTTTGCAAATTCACTAAACCTTAAGGACCAGATCGATGCAGTGTTTTAGATTTTTCTAAAGCGTTTGATGTAGTACCACACGATGATTTAATTACGAAACTGTCAGCTATTGGTGTGGATCAGAACATTGTCCGTTGGGTTGCATGCTATTTGTCATCACGGAAACAATATGTGATGGTCAATGACGGCGTTTCTGACTCATTAGATGTACACTCAGGAGTGCCGCAAGGATCCGTGCTTGCACCATTATCGTTTTTAGTATACATAAATGATATTTATTTCTCGGTTCAATCACCTGTGAAAGTCCGACTTTTTGCGGACGATTGTGTTATTTATGCCGACATTGTTCAGCATTATGATCAAGCCAGACTAAACGATGCATTGCAATCCATCTGCGCCTGGTGTGGTAAGTGGGGCTTGAAGCTCAACGCAGCAAAAACGGCATCCATCACAGTTACGAACAAACAAAACCCATTAGAATTCCAATATACTATTAATAACGCTTATGTTAAAAAGGCTACGCAAGTGGTTTGCAGTTCGGCAGCGGTGCACATTGCACACGTAACTAAAAGATATCTGTCTTTCCAGACTTTGAAAGTTTCAAGCTGCGAGACGTGGACCAAGGGATAATTTTTCCAAGATACTTCCAGCCGGCGGACCCTCTATCTTCGGGCGGGTTTGATCGGCTACACCCCCGGTGATAACAAGGCGATCGGCATCGTCCGCTTGGTGGCGGTGGACACTACGGCTGGCTTCAAAAAGCGCCCCCGGACCTACCGGCGTTTGCAGTTCGGCAGCGGTGCACATTGCACACGTAACTAAAAGATATCTGTCTTTCCAGACTTTGAAAGTTTCAAGCTGCGAGACGTGGACCAAGGGATAATTTTTCCAAGATACTTCCAGCCGGCGGACCCTCTATCTTCGGGCGGGTTTGATCGGCTACACCCCCGGTGATAACAAGGCGATCGGCATCGTCCGCTTGGTGGCGGTGGACACTACGGCTGGCTTCAAAAAGCGCCCCCGGACCTACCGGCGTTTGCAGTTCGGCAGCGGTGCACATTGCACACGTAACTAAAAGATATCTGTCTTTCCAGACTTTGAAAGTTTCAAGCTGCGAGACGTGGACCAAGGGATAATTTTTCCAAGATACTTCCAGCCGGCGGACCCTCTATCTTCGGGCGGGTTTGATCGGCTACACCCCCGGTGATAACAAGGCGATCGGCATCGTCCGCTTGGTGGCGGTGGACACTACGGCTGGCTTCAAAAAGCGCCCCCGGACCTACCGGCGTTTGCAGTTCGGCAGCGGTGCACATTGCACACGTAACTAAAAGATATCTGTCTTTCCAGGTGAGGCTTGCTGTTTTTCTGTTTGTGTTGCCAAACGTGAAACGTGTGCACTGCTGCCGAGCGAAAACTGCCCTGCCCAGACTTTGGATCTGTTTGTTTATTGTGAATAGTGTACGTTTTTAGATATTATGACTAAAAAGCAGGTTGACGATCTGCGGAGTGAATTAGCCGCTGAGTTACATGAAATTAAGGATACATTGAATGAACTTAAAGGACTGAGGCCTGATATTCAGGAACTCAAGCTTATAAGAGAGGATTTGCAAAAAATTCTGCTTGAAAACAAGGAACTGAAGTCACAAAATGCAAAGCTGACGCGCAGGCTGGAGGAGCTAGAGCAATACCAGCGATCAAACAATCTAGAAATCAAGGGCATACCTCTTGACAGTGAACCAATATCAGTGGTAACAAAAATTGGCGAACTGATAAAAGAGGACATTGAAAAGCATGACATAGACGTCTGCCACAGAGTTCCTACTGCTAGGCATGACCAGTCCAACATTATTGTTCGTTTTGTCCGCCGAGACAAAAGGAATGCAATTCTTGCTAAATCAAAGAAGACGAGACTAGACACAAAAATGCTTGGATTCGACAAGCAGAATCCAGTGTTCATCAATGAGCATTTGACGAAAGAAGCTAAGCAGCTGCTCGGAGCTGCCATCAGAAAGAAAAGAGCTGTTAACTGGAAATTTGTGTGGACAGCTGGCGGAAAGATTTTCGCACGGCGAAATGAAACTGCACCTGTGCTTCGCCTAATCTGTTTGGATGATGTTGATAAAATGGTCGAGTGAATGCCACAGTCTAGCTGAACACAATTTTGTGCACTAATTACTGACATACATGGCTAATTCCGGTATCAACTGCTGTACTTATCACGATTATGACTCGTTTAATATTTCTGTTTCTAAGTTAAATCCAAATAAGTTCATGGCAGCCTTGCATTTAAACCTACGAAGTATTAGAGACAAAGGAGATGACCTGCGAGAATTTCTTGAAAATATGGACATTAGCTTCAATGTGTTGATGTTTACTGAGACATGGCTAACGCAAAGTGAAAAGCCGCCTCAATTAGAAGGGTACACATACCAAGGCATCACACGTACTAATGGGCGTGGTGGCGGCGTGGCTATGTATCTTAGAGAACATCTGCAATACGAAGTGATTTCAAGTTTCACCACTACTAACGAACATATAGAATGTCTTACGGTATGTTTGAAATCTTTTTATGTATGTGTCATATATCGGCCCCCAAACGGAAATAAGACGCCATTCTTTGAATTCACTGATGAACTATTAAACTATCTAACTAACACTGGTTCAAAGTTTCTGATAATGGGTGACTTGAATATCAACATGCTGGGAAATGACACTAGTGCGCGTGAACTTAAGCGAACTCTATATGCTTATGGCTGTGAAAATTTTATCAATCTAGCCACTCGTATTACAGCGGATAGCGCGACGTTGCTAGATGTCGCCATTACAAATGCACCTGGCACAAGTAGCTATGCTGGCCTCTTATCAGTGGACATAAGTGATCATTTGCCGATATTTTGTTTCTTGCCAATGACAAATGATAAAAGCATAAAAATGGGCGTGTGCACATATCGGAATATAAACCCAAATTCTTTAGCTCATTTCCGCTCTCTGATCCAAAAGACAAACTGGGAACCGATTTTCCAGCAAAGTGATGTAAATAAAGCATATAACAATTTCTATGCCAGTTTCATGTCATGCTACGAGCTAGCCTTTCCTATTAAGACAACTAAGCGTACCCGGAAGAAAAAGATTAGAAAGCCATGGATTACGCGGGCACTTTTAAATAAGATTGCCGCTAAAAATAACATGTATCATTCTTTCGTTAAGACGCGTGACCCACAAAAGTTTGCTGAGTTCAAAAAATATCGAAATAAGCTCAATGCAGAACTTAGATATGCTAAAATCTGTTATTATGAGAATTTGTTCTCCCAAGTAGCAAATGACAAAAAGAAGTTCTGGCAGGCGGTTAACAATCTTGCTCAAAGAAAGAATGACGCAGCGCCAATAGTTGTAACTACAAATCAAGGCATCCTAAATGATGACGAAGCCGCTAATATGTTAAACCACCAATTCATTCGTAGTGGAGAGTACAGTTCGACTGTGCGCTATGAACATCCAAGTGTAGATGCATATAAAAAAAAAACCAGTTCAAGTAATTCTATTGTACTGGCACCAGCTACGGAGCACGAACTGTCAAACATCATGCGTAACCTAAAAAACAATGCAGCTGCAGGCTACGACGATATCAAACCAGCTGCCGTGAAATATGTAATGGATATAATTTGCAGTCCTTTAACCCACGTCATTAACTGCATGCTCGAACAGGGTGTGTTCCCAGAAGCACTCAAGCTGGCTAGAGTGTGCCCGGTGCACAAAGGTGGCACAGACTACACTTTTAATAATTACCGCCCTATATCGGTATTACCAGTCATGTCAAAGATTTTTGAGACAGTCATAAACGTTCGCGTTGATGGTTTTGTTCAAAAGTACTCTATTATGTCTGACGTGCAATATGGGTTTCGAAAAAAAAGATCCTGTGAAGAAGCATTACTTTCTATAAAACATGAAATAATAAATAACATTGAACAAAGATTATACACCATTGGTCTTTTTCTAGATTTAAGAAAAGCTTTTGATTCTGTGAGCCACGCCATTTTGTTGACTAAGATATATGATTGTGGGATAAGAGGGATAGCACATGACTTGATTCGAAGTTATCTACAAAACAGGTATCAGTATGTATCTATTAACAATTCCAAATCTACGAAATTAAAGATACTACAAGGCGTCCCGCAGGGATCTATACTTGGACCCTTGTTGTTTAACTTGTACATAAACGATCTTGCTTATATACCATATTCCCAAAGTGTAATTATGTATGCTGATGATACAAATGTATTTTTTGCTGGAAAGTCGCTGCAAATGCTACAAATTTCAATAAATAATTACTTAAAACTACTTATGTCGTGGTTGCACAGCAACCAATTGCAACTCAATGTCAATAAAACAAAATACATTATTTTTGCCCCTATTAACAAGCCGATCAATTTTAAGCTAGCAATACTGTTTCAAAATGTGCAAATAGAACAGGTAGAGGCTCATAAATTCCTGGGCATATGGTTTAGAGGCGATATGTCCTGGACGACACATGTGGAAAAATTGTCCGCTGAACTGAGTAAAATCACGGGATGCTTTAATAAAATCCGGGATCTGATACCGCTCTGGCTTAAAAAAGCATTATATTACTCCATGTTCTACTCTCGCCTTACATATTGCATGCTAGTCTGGGGTACAACATACTCAAAGAATTATCAGAAATTGATAATATTGCAAAAGAGAGTCCTTAGATGCTTTGAAAACTACACAGGTAGGCTTCGAGATTTGCGAACGCATGATTTGTTTATTAAACACAATTTGCTAAAAGCTAACCAAATGTACTATTATAGAATATTTCAGCATATAAAAAAGAACAAGCTCTACACAGCTAAATCACCCCAATCAAAATGTCGTTATTCTCTACGCAATGAAACTAGGGTAATACCGAAGTTCCGAACAGCTTATGGCCGGCAGCATATAGGCTACCAGGTTCCGCATTTAATAAATCACCTAAGCCCCCTTGATTTTAATACTATGTCGAAAAAATCTATGAAACTGTATATTATAAATCATCAATTGGAATATGTATGATGCGTATCTTTTTTTTCGTGTCATACTGTTATGTTTTTTGTTTTTTTTCACAAATGAATAATGCCATTCACACTCGTTGCCTATGTTATATTTTACTGAAGTCAGTATATTTTATTCTGTATAATAATAATCTTATGTATTTTGCGACTGTTTATTGTGCATATTTCTTTGGTATTCCGGGCTGCTTATCCGGATTGATTTGATTTAACCTACATGTTATCTTTTTATCATGTATTATTCATCAGATGGTCTGTATACTGCTTATATGATCTTTAATTTCATATGAATTTCTGTGATGAATTTTGTATTGCCATATGTACCGCTGATGCTGAGTGCCAACAGGAGTGGGAGCCCTTTGTCAGGCCTTTGTAGCCTTTTGCTCCTGCTCCTTGTTTCTGTAATGGAAGCAAAATAAACTTCAAACTTCAAACTTCAAACTTCAAATATCTGGGTGTCACGCTTACAAGAAATTTAAATTGGAAAACTCATATAGATAACATCTGTAGCAATGCGCTAAAGAAGTTAGCACTTTTAAAACGTAAACTGCGTCGCACTTCACCTTCTATAAAACTAATAGCTTACAAAGCGCTTATCAAGCCTAAGTTAGAATATGCAGACCAGGTCTGGGCGCCGTATCAAAAATACTTAATTAAAAAAATAGAGAGGATCCAAAACCTGGCTCTGAGGTTCATTTATTCTAGCTACTCTCGTTTTGCAAGCGTCTCTGCCCTTCGCGAGAAGGCAAATCTGAAAACACTCGCTCATCGTAGAATAGTCTCTCAATTAAAATTCATCTATCAATTGTACTATGGTCACTTCAAAACTTCACCCAATCACTACATAACCAACCCGTCCGTGCGCTTTGACCATATTCATCATAATAAATCAGTTAGACAGCCATTCAGTCATCTGAACGTTCATCAGTACTCATTATTTTCTCAAGCTCTTTCATTATGGAAGAAGTTACCTCAGGAGGTTGTTAATGCGGACACGACACAATTGTTCGCCCATCTCGTCAATGACCTAACACTTGATTTTTAATATGCAATATATTATGTTCCTCATTAGTGCTGAGATTTTTTGTATTTCGGTATGCATGCCATTATTGCTATGTATTATTTATATTTTCCCTGATGTTGAGAATTTCGTTATTTTCGTACCAAGTATTGTATTTTATTATATGTTTATATTCTGTTTTGTCACTGACATTTGTTACCCACTCCTGCTTGGGCCCAAACAGGGCCTGCAGTATTTATAAATAAAATAAATAAATATCTACCGGTAAGGATATTGACTGTTTGCAGTGTGCTCATGCGTGTGTTCTATCTCTCGTTCTTTTTCTCTACACCAACGTTTCAAACACCATTTCTGTCATGTCGGGTAGCATGTACATTAGGTTTGGTTAACATACTTGCATAACTTCTCTTGTTTCTTCTACCACCTTTCTGCGACTTTCTTGGGATTCGTTATTTTTCCATAGCGCCTCATAAAAACAGCCATTATGATGAAATGCCAGCTTGCAATATGTAGTTTTCGCGTTCACCGCAAGATGTCACTATCGCTAGAGATAAATAATAAAAAAAAGCAACCTCGGTGACAGACGCTGTCGCGGAAACGAGGAATCAATGCGCTGGTTGGCCACACTAAGTATGCCTGTCCCACGTGCAATCTCGCAGCGGGAACAGCCTTGCATTTTGTTTGTGTTACTTCTCGACTGCCGCAGAAAATCCTCTCTATATTCACTCAAAGTCGCGAGTACCGCAGTTCACTGTAGTCAAACCCTCTTCAAAGGCAGCGTGAACGACCCTTTTTCCTTTTTTTTGCCCCTTCTTTCTTGGCTTCCTTCTTTCGTTCCGCACTCACCAGTCACTGCCACAGTTGCCGTATTTCTTCATTTCTGCAGATTATGCGCCTGCTCAAGAATTGCTGACGCCCCCCCCCCCCCTTTTTTTTTACTCTTTCCTCCTAACTTCGCCTTGAACACGCGGCGAATCTCTCTTCTTGCCTATCCGCCTTGCTCTTATTGATTTATGATCGCGGTATTGAGCCCGAACTGGGTCAAGATGTGCTTCTAAGTCCCAACCACCCCGCTCTGGTTCGTGTACACTATACTCACGCTGCGTTGGCCCCACAAAACCTTCCAAGAGGGAGAAGCAAAACCCCTTTTTCCCACTCCAGTCGGTCCGCAATTCGGCAACGGTGGCTTCTGAATCCTAAGCAGGCGAGTATCTCGTATACTACCGTATGAATGCGTTCCCTAAGTATGCTTTTTTTCTTCCTCTATCTTCGTCTTTTATTTTTTTTTGTGCAAGAGCTTGGACATCACCCTGTTGTCATTCACAGGAGAGCAATCGCTCGGTCGCTGTCCGGGCAAAGTTGTTTCTTTTCTCGAAAGCGAGAAAGCGAGTATAAATGTCGGAAAACAACGACTTTGCCCGGGGAAGGCTTCATGGCAAAATGTGGCGGCGCACAATGAATGCCTGGAGAGCGGGACAGGAGGAGGAGGACGGGTGTGGGGAAGGATATCTGGACAGCTGGTAAACAGAGACGGAAAAGTTAGACATTAACAACAACCAAAAAGAAAATTACGTTAAATAAGAATGACAGACGCACACGCAAAAACGAACAAAAAGCAGCGAGCTATAAAATGTGCTGGAAAAAGGACTGGGCAGTGATCATAACTCACGCCGCGCTGCCAGACGGGCGTGGTTTTCGACGTCTGCCGCGGCAAAAGCAAACTGGCAGAGCGCACGAGGGGCGCACGTCAGGGGACGGGACGTGTTTATTAAATTTGCGCCCACGTCTTCAGGCTTAAGATGAATGTGAGAGAGCGATGAATGGAGAGCCGTAACAGTTCGTTCGGAGGACAGAGAAAAGACGAGAACAACGCGAAGGAAGATGAATCATTCGATACAGAAGAGAGTGTTAAACCTCTCCTCCTCACCCGTTATCTGTAAAAAAAAAAAAAGACCACACATGAAATGGACGACGAAGGACGCCAGTAATGCCAGCGGGCTGTAGTATGCAATTGTGGCGAACACTCTGAAACGTGGCAAACGAGAGTGGGCTGCGGGTCGCTAAAGGCATTTTTTGAAATAGCAAACGCCGTGACATATTTGTTTAATATTTTGAGCAGACCAATGCACTCTTTGCTTTTTTCCTGGTAATGTAATCTGTATAAAAGCCATCAGTTTCCTTAGAAGTGCTTGCTCAAGGACGATTACGCAACGTCACCGTTTCAGAACGATGAGCGAAGGCCATGTTGTTTTGTACAAAGTGCCGTTGCCAAATTCTTATTCTTCATTTGTGGCCACATTGTCGTAACTATAAATGATTCACATATTTAATGTGAGAACACGCCTACTTATTGTCGGATCCACATAGCAATAGGGGTGAGGATGAATAATGACTGGTTAGTTTGGGCCCTAATGTAACTTGGCATTTTTATTAACTTTTAGAAAAAACAGCTTACGTGCATATGAATCAGTGCTCACAAGTTTTCCGCAAACGGCAAAAAAAAAAAAAATAACAGCAGCCTACAGCGCCTTGCACTTCTGTAGTTGAAGCAAGCGGACCCCCGAGAAGCAGTATGCTATAAAAGAATACGAGCGTGAGCAAGCCCCTCTTCGCAGCAAATGCAATACGGTTTACGAAAAGCGTAAAACGTAATGAACAGATATTGCGGCTTTCGAAAAACTAATTTCGTAAAGGCGAAATTGCCTAGTCACTTTTCGTATAACAGGTTCCAGTTTTCTAGTTTTTTTAACAAGGCAGTGAAAAAGAGTGAACGAATAATCAGCGAACCTCTATGTCACTGAGGCACTTTTGATGCCTTTGAGGTCTGTTGACATGCCCACAGTTTGTTTTCCTAGCAGACGCGGTCTTATGTTTTTGTCGTTCCTGCAGTAACAGGGACATTTTCTTGCAACTTATTCGTTGAATGCCTACGACGTTGTCATAGTTTAATATTGCATTGTTTGCTGCAAGTCTGTGGCCTCTGAAATACATCAACAGGCTCAACGACCCCCAGATTTTGAGTGAAGTACAAAACCTCGCACAAACCTCGTGTAAAAAAAAGTTCGCTATCAATTTTTTTTATCTAGTTCTCAGTTGTTTACTGCAGTAAACAAAAAAAGTGATTTTAAATAGCTGTAGCTGGCGATATTTAATATTTTTCGTCCGTACGCTGACGTTTAAGCTGTGCATATTGAGGCAGTTAAGTAAGAGAAAATATACAACCCCCCGTTTGTGACACGAAGCCACAAGGAAATGAAATCCGCACGGCTTTCTGAGAAATAAAAGCTGCTTAGTGACCAGAAAATTCACCCTGTTCCACGAATTGAACCCGGGATTAACGCCTTTCTGGGGCGGTCGCTCTAACAATTGAGCTGACCAGGAAGCTAGCAACTGGCAGTACGAGGGTGAATTAATCGACAACCCGAAGCACATGGACACGAGCAATGAAAATGAGCCGTGTTACAAACGAATGGTTGCTTATTTTCTCTTTCTGAACCCTCCTGCCACCTTGCTGGTTTTCGCAGAACTCATTTTCATTATATTCAGGTAGTCCAACGTCTATCTTCTAATAAAATTGATTTAAACAACCCTGCAGAATTTTCGCAGACAAAGAAGCCGTATTTTAATATTGTTTGGGCAGTTCGTGTTGGACATATTCAGTGATAATGTAAGAGTTAGGCTTCAGTTTTTACGGACAATGCATTGACACAGAACTTTCGGAAAATTGCAATTAGTTCGTGGAACATCGAGAAACTATGCCCTTGACGACTATACACTTGGCTTCTGGCTCGTATTCCGGGTGTTTGGCTGCGAACTTTTACTGAAATGTTGTCACTGGTATCGTGAGAGCACGCGAGCTACAAAAGCGAGTATAATGTTGATATTTATAAGAATCAATAGATACAAGAATCTGCGCCACAGAATAGCTGGCAGTACCTCGTGCAGCATGCCACCTTTTATCTCTCTTCGTTGCTGGGTAGCCTTCGGAGCCTGCTCACGCACAACGTCAAATAAAGATATTTTGGATAAGTAAGGCTAATATAAGAAACGGGGTTCCATCATGCACTATGCTTGTCTGTGTGTACCAATACGTCTGGGCTTCAGGCCTGGCATGGGCTCGGCAGCTAATAGTATCCCAGCTTACTTTTTTTTTTGCAAGTAGGGTGATCACTGTAACTACCCCCCAATAACTTGCTTTTCCGGAGTCATATTATCTTTAGAGACATCATTTTGGCGAATATGCTTTAGTTGGCCGCTCACTCCTTTCCAATTCAGAAGTACTTATGAGAGAGAAAAGCGGAGTAATCAGTGTTCCTTCAGGCAAAATGCACACCAAGAGTAACGACATATGTTGCAACTGTTCGCCCGATTTTTTCAAGCTCAATTATATCGTCTTGACCCACAGGGCTTCGTGTGGTGTGCACCTGGCTGAGATTTTTTTTCTCCGCCGCTACGGCCCTCCTTTACCACCCTGAAACTTGTTTCGCAACCTGAAGGTTGTTTTGAAACCTCTGCTCTGCGACCCAGGACCCGTTCTTCCACTGGTAATTAAGCGACTCCGCTCCACGCAGCCGTTCCTTTCTTTCGCTCGTCCAGGTTGAATAGACGCCAGCATGTGCGTGATTCCCAGGCATCCTGGGTTGTATTGAACGCTTGGCTGGATGGCATGTCACCGTGCAGCCCGCAAGACGTACGAGCTTCCCGTTCTTCGCTTCTCTCTCCCCTCCCCCACTCTCCTCGAGTACTCTTTCACCCCACGGGAATCTCAGCCGGTCACAGAAGATGGCGAGACGGAGCACGTTCAGTTCCCAAGACTGTTTCGCAGGCGGTGAGGCAATCACGGCCTGGTGTCCGGTCTTCGACGACAGTGGGACCGATCCCAGCGGATCGCTAGGTGGCATCACTCGAAGTGCCGGAAAAGCGAAAAAGATGGAAGGTGCGAACAAGAAAGCCCCTTTCTCCTTCGCCCCGGAGGTAGAAAGAATCTCCGGTTCATCCCGATGAGCTGGAAAGGGGAGAGTGACATTGTCGATGGAAAGGGGAAGACCATCCTCGCTTCAAACAGAAGGACCATAGGTAAAAGAGAGGTCTGGCAGGGAGAATGAAGAAGAAGAAATGCGAACCTTTGGAGGTTCGGGACCTCGTCCTGGGTACCGGCTTGCCGGGGCAGTGCTCGTTCTGTCACGCTGTTTTCGGCGCTGTGTCACCAACAAAACGAGCGTCAGAGGCAGCTGCCGGACAGCTATCGTGCCGCTAGTGGGGCACCTCTGTTCAGCGTCTGTGACGCTGTCGGGCGTCGTCAGTGAAAGCAGATCAAGAAGAGTAAGAGCGAAGCTGAAAGGGAACCGAGAGAAAAAGGAAACAAAATGAAAAAAAAGAAGAAGCGCAAGAGACGCAAGTAAAGCGCGTAAATTAGGTGCGCGTGGGATGTACGTAGTGAAAGGAACAAGTGCTTGTATACGGCCCATTTGGCGTGTACGTTGTGTATACGAGTGTACACACGGATGGACGGGTAGGCACTCGCGGGGAGGACATGCTTCCTGCGACCAGTATCTCTGTCGTACGAGCGGAACAATGGGCGGTAAAAATAGAGACTGTAGCGCAATCCCCCTGCAGGTGGCTGCTATGCCGTGTGTAAGCCTTAGTGTAGCGGCAAGCGCGGCAAACTGTAACGTAGAGTGGGGCATATTTTGCCGAAGTGGAGAGCACTCGCACGAATCTGTTTGCTCGGTAGAGGAGCGGGGAAAGAAGAACTCTTATTTTTGCGTTGCTTGAGCTATTTGGGGAGTAATAGAATGGAACGCGATGATGTGCCACGCACAGTCTGACATGATGCGAAGATGATGCAGTCTAGACGCTTTATGTGTGGGCTGGTAATTTATTTAATCTGGATTTAGGAGGCTGTACACTTGACGCAATGAAATAACTATAGACATACATAGTTAAGATCTAAACAAGGCATCAGATGTGTCTCTCACACTTGATTCAATACTGTGCTTCTGAAAGTGCAATTTAAATACGCGAAAGGTTTGTTTCCATACTTTATTCGTGCGCCACTTCAGTTTTAGTTTACGCTGATAAATTTTTCTTTGCGTTTTTCTTCATGGTGGCACTTCTACTGAAGCAATGACTGCCGTAATAATTATAACGCAATATTGCAACGTTTAGTCGCTTTCTTTTCATCGTGACAGTGTATATTTTGCTAAACGAAATGCTATAACTAAAAAGAAGATTGCATAGGAATTTTCATAACTGTATAAGATTGCGCAGCTAAGTTTAATGAGGAACTGAAATCCGTGCTTAACCGGGCCTGGGTAGTCTCCTCGCGATAAATATCCGTGCTAAGCCCCACTTAACCAGTACTAATCCCTCTCTATTGCCCCCATCTTCATTGCAAAAAAAAAAGTCCTATTACGGCCTCGAAGCATGCAGAACATGTTCATTTTTGAAAAAGACCAGTGCCCGTTTTACTTTATCAATGAATCATCTATGGCTGAGTTTTTGTCAGAATATGGAGTACGTGATAGAAAATGCTACTTCACATCTGGGTCACAAAAAAAGAAATAAAAGAAAAAAAGCTGAAAAGTTTACTACTCACCATAGGACAGTAGCTCAGCAGCAATCCTGTATAGGAAAAGAAAAAAAAAAGATGATGTCAGTTTATGACCACAATGAGACACTATCGTAGCCTGGTTAAACTTCCCAATTTTCTTACGTCTTTTCTCTTTCTTTATTGACAAATAGTATTCGGAGTAGTTAAACGCTCATAATAGCCGTACATGCCTGAAATAAATAAATAAATAAATAAATAAATAAATAAATAAATAAATAAATAAATAAATATATCAACAAAGCTAGGGGGGGGTGGTAGCCGCCGTGGTAGCTCAAGAGCATCGAACGCGTTATTCGAAGGTCGCAGGTTTGGTTCCTGCCCACGGCAAGTTATATTTTCACCCACTTTTTTTCTTCATATTTACCTTATGATTTGGTCTGATAGCTTCCCCTATACTTTTCTTGACATTATTGTTTGTTAGAGCTCACTAATATTGTGCCAAAGCACGGAAAAACGAGCCCTTAAGTATACAGTCCTTTTTCTTCAGAAACTCTAAATGCGAATCAATTGCTCTGGATAACAGATTCCCTTCAATGGCAAAAATTCTGTCTCGTTGCGAATGCTATATTTTCTCATGTCATGACCAAAACATCAGTGTTGTCCGCAATCATGGCAGATATATCTGCTGAACACGAAGTTGATTGATATATGGGATTTAACGACCCAAAACTGAACACAATGTCGTAAATTATGTTATTAGTCCCGAAAACTGCACTTCACCGGTGTTTCGTTGCACAATCACTTGTGGTTGTTTGCCTCAACGTAAGGCAACGGCAGTTGACCTAAAAACTTCTAAACATATCATTCCTAATGGCCAGTTGCGCAGTTTTAAATTGGTAATTTCCATTTGCTTCTAAATTGTTTTTATGGGCGATAGCACGGGGCGAGTTTTTACAAGGAACACCCTAAAAGGAGTAACGCAAGAAACAACGTCACCGCCTCTCATGCGCTTGAGCAGCGCCAGTTGGCACATTATTTTGTTGTTCTTACATTTCGCCATGCTAAAAATACAACGCCAAGGAGAGTAGCGAAGTTCTAAAGAGGCTGTCATTAGGCGCTTGGTCTGAGAGTGTGCAAAGCTGTGGAAGAATAACCTGCTTCTCTTATGGCGTATGCTGGACGTGGTTCTTGGAAAAGCGTTACGGCGGGATAATTACCGTTACTGTCGTATACACAAGGACGCGAGTACTCTATCGCTTCATATATATTTATATATATATATATATATATATATATATATATATATATATATATATATATATATATATATATATATATATATATATATATATATATATATATATATTTCTTGATATTCTTTTCTTCATATGCATTCTTGAGACCAGATGGTGGTGATGAATTTACAAGAAAAGGCAAAGGGATACATCGCAAGCAGGTTGGAGAAAGCGAGGGTGTATTCTGTGTGCGTTTGGGGAGGGGGCAAGGGATTGACAAAAAGCCAAGAGTGGCTGTTACTCAGCCGGAACGCTCTTTATTCACCACGTCGGCTGGTCTTTGTGGGCAACATAAGAGACACTGAATTATACGAAATATAGCCCGATAAGACCAATTCTTCGCTCTTTCTTTTCTTTGGCAGCGTTTACGCTCGCCTAAAGCACTCTTGTTTCAATTTATGTTGTGGTGCTTCATTAAATATATTATGCAAGTATACAATGACGGGCGGGGCAGAGAGAATTAGCAGTTTAGATTTAATTAAACGTAAAGGCGAAGGGTGTATTTTGAGACAAGCATCAACTCAGCTATATTCTTAAGCACACATTTAAGTTGAAAAAATAATTACATCCTTTTCCGCTAGAGGGAAGCGTGTGTAGTTGCGAAGCAGAAGGCGCTAATGTTTACACTGGTGGTGGCGTTGACGCTGGTGCTCATCATGGCGCTGCGCCGGAGAGAAACCTGGGGAGGCGAAAAGCACGCAGTGGCGAACCGGAGTTTTTACTGGAACACGCCGATCTCTGCTGATGGACAATTAGAGACAGAAGACACCGATTGGACACAAACACCAGCAGTCCGCTTTCAGTTAGCACGCACGCTGCGATTCTTCATCGTTCAACAAGGCACTGGTGAAATGGAACCTTGGAAGTCAAGATCCAGTGTCTCTATATAAGGGGTGGCGAGCAAACGGTCGTGCAGCGCGAGCAGTCAATTTTTCAATCAAGAAACTCGCTAGCAGAGGCTGCCTGCGTCGGCGTTGTGAGGCGAGAAGGAGGGAGGAGTCGTAGAAAAGGAGAGAGAGGGGAAGGGACGCACATGCGAAATGGGGTTGTAAACGCCGTGCAGAGGAACGCCTGGAAAATGGAGAGGGAAGTGAGCATGGCCAAGTATAGAGTTTCGTAATGTGGCCAAGCACACGATGTTAGCGTTGGCGTTGCAAGGTGAGAGGGGGGAGCATAAGGGTGCTTACGCACAGGGTGGCTACGCAACACACCACCGGACTCAGTTCAACCATAAGACGCTTCGCTTCTAATAGTTTTTGCGCTATCTTTTTTAAAGGCGAACGCTTCGCTTCTAATAATTTTTGCGCTATCTCTTTAAAGGCGAAGCTCCTTAAAGCGGCATCCGTTCGTCCCTCGTCGTAGTATGTAACTTGTCTTACGGTTTGACCTGCAAGGTGGTGCCGGTGGGAGATTTCTTCTGTGCGTTGTTGAACAATAAAAAATTCGCAGCGTGCACGTTAACTGAAAGCCGAATTTTCCTGTCTTTCATTCCTCATCAGCAGCCATTGGCACGTACATTGAGCTCTATCGGACAAAAAAGCGTTGCTACGTTATACTCGCTGGGCGTAACCTCCTTCGTTTTAGAAAGGTTTAGCGAGCATTGGGCCGCAGTGCCATGAATACAGTGAACTAGTATATACTATGAGCTCGAGGTGGTTAAAGGTGGGAAGTAGATTCGC
The DNA here is from genome assembly GCF_043290135.1 of Rhipicephalus microplus. Classification (NCBI taxonomy): domain Eukaryota; kingdom Metazoa; phylum Arthropoda; class Arachnida; order Ixodida; family Ixodidae; genus Rhipicephalus; species Rhipicephalus microplus. Next base: position 56,866,114 of record NC_134703.1, read on the forward strand.
AGCGCAAGCCGTAAGAAAGTAAAAGCCGAATTTTCCTGTCTCTCATTCCCAATTAGCAGCCATTGGCATGTACATTGAGCACTATTTGACAAGATAGGACTGCTACATTATACTCGCTGGGCGTAACCTCTTTGGTTTTAGAAAGGTTTAGCGAGCGTTGGGCCGCAGTGCCATGAATACAGTGAACTAGTATATACCATGAACTCGAGGTGGTTCCAGGTGGGAAGTAGACACGAAGCGCAAGCCGTAAGAAAGTGTGCGTGTGCCACCTCTCGTTTAGTCCTTGGAATACCCGCTGTATGGCGGTGCTTCTATATGCGGAATATATGATGAAAAGATGCGAGATGGTGGTACTTGGAGTGTTGACTATAGATGGACGAACGGACACACAGACAGATGCATGGACGGACGCACGAATGGCTGCACGGACGGATAGACGCATGGACGGACGCAGGGTGGATGCATGGACGAACGCAGGGACGGACGCACGGATGGACGTGCGGACGCACGAACAGATGCACACATGGACGGGTGGATGGACGCATGAACGGTCACACAGACAGACGCATATGGAAGCAAGAACGAATGAACGGACGAATGCTTCGCCCTACTCTCCATCATTCACCCGTGGATATGCTGCCATTTTTTTATTATGTTTGCTGTTTTTTTCAACCAGTTACTATATTTCAGCCAACCGGTACCCCTAATTTTCCTTTTTGACTTGGTCCGACGTGAACTTAGCATTGGTTCTTTAAACATCAAAGAGATATAACTAGTGCTACAACAAGTAGACGCATGCACGATTCTCAGCCAGAAGCAAAAGTTTGATGTGTTCTGTTTACATCTCAACTTTGGTGTTCAGTTGGAGTACTGAAGTACTGTCGCTTTCATTTTATATTCTAGTCGAGCCACGATACAATCATGCTGGCCATCAATATAATACACATTTCGGCATTTTTAATTATTTCTCCCCTTCGTTGCACTATATATGTATACTAGGACCACAGCACATAGTCGCACGCCGCTTCCCAGTGTCTCGTCTCACGCCCACTGCAAGGACGGCGTACAAAGATTAAATAAGAGAACTGGAAAGAAGGTCTGGCTAAGAACAATAGCTACAATAGTGCACATTACGAGTTTTACGATGGGGAATGACAAAGCATCACCGACACAGCAGTACTCCTGTTTCAATTTAGCCGCTACAACTTCCCTCTGTAGCTTCTTCCACCAACCCCAACGACCGCCCACTAAACTGCACCGCACAACACGTTCTATAATGCTGAAAATAAAAAAAAAAGAATATGACTGCACACTTTATTAGCCCTCTACCCGAAATAGATCCGTGCAGCGTTTGTGGAATAGTAGGCTCTCAAAATTAACACTGCACCTACACTGGCGGCTTGATGAAATATGAATATAAGTACGTGTTGTGCATAGGTATCCATGGCAGGCTGTGGAATAGTCTCTTAGAAAAGTCACGAGCGAGTGTCGCTAACCTGTAATTTGTGGTGCATGAACAATGCAAAACAGTGCTTTATTAATGATCCAGTAGTTTTAAGGATACTTTTTTACCAACAAGGTGCTATGAAACGCTGTATAACAATTTTAGTAGCGTGACTATGTTTAAACCTTTAAGCGTTCTTTTTTCTGGGCTATCTGTTTAATACTGGTATTTGAGAACTGATACTGGAATTTGGCTGCTTGTTTGAGGAGAGTGTAAATTTAAATTATATGCGAGTTGCTCGTTAATCGAGTTGTGCTTTTTTCACTCCATGCTTGCACCTCTTCTTTCACTGATTTTTGCAAAGTGGCTTGTAGCATGTGGTTGGATCTATGACAGGGCTTTTAAAGAATGTGGTTGCAATGTAGGTTGCTACTAATAGTTTTCCATACCTTCCTGCTATTCACAATGTCTTGCAGTAAACACCAACAATATTTATATATGAGGGTTTACGTGCCAAACTCACGGTATGATTGTGAGATATGGTATAAGCGAAGTGGACCTGTGCTTTTGCATTTCGCTTTAGTGTACATGTAGATGCCATGGACCAAAATTGGATGCTCGAGCTTTGCAGCGTTACACTTTATCCTCGAAGCCACAGTGACGGGTTTGCGATGGTTACAGAATCGAGGTTCCTCTACCAAAGTGTTCGACTGACGCGTTTTCATACTGTATTGTATGAAAGTTTGCTTCTTACAGGAACCCCATCATTTTACCCCTTCGAAGATTGGTAATCTAACCTTACTTAAGAGATAAGTAGAGAGAGGGAAACTGGGAGGTTAACAAGATATTAGCGTGCGCTTTGCTTCCTTGCACTGGAATGGGGAAAGAGCCTGGCTATTTTAAGGAATATACATGATACGTGGTCACAATGAGCTGAATTGTGCGTGTGATATTTTGTATCTTTATGTAATATCTTAATCTCTACAAGGTTCATAAAATGTCAAATTTATCAAAATTGAGTGCAAAAGAAGTGCGTGTTATCACTATCGTTTTGAAAAAATAACGCAAAGATATTTCTCGTTTTGGCAGTTTTCGTCTGAAATTCGGTGATTGCATTTAAATGTGTGTTGTCATCTTTTAAGTTTGACCATACGAGTTACTGTAAGTTCAGAAAGCGTGTACATTGAAGAAAAAAGCTACTTAGTCTGAAATGACCTACTTTGGCAGAATACTGTACCCTTTGCAGTGAATCTACGTCGGCGAGAAAAGGGGGAAGGGAACAAATAACGTGACCCAATATCAGCGGGCAAGTTTGTCAGCTGACGTCGTCAAGCCAGCAAGTTGCTACTGCAGCGTCAATTCCGCCCTAAAATTCTGACGTGCGAACCAGCACCGTCAGCTCTTGCCTTGATTAGGTGACGTTGATGCCAACTTCGACGACGCTGCACACATTTATACTTTGACGTAGTTCGCCAATGTATATGGAAGAAGACAGTGGCAACTTCCCACGAAGAGAAAGCCAGTCTATGTGTGAGATGAAACACCAAAGTGAGAAAGGCGCAACCGGAAAGCACGAAGCACCGGAAGGAAAGTTGCGTGGTGAGGGCTGGGGGCTGCAGAAATTACCGAGTCTCTTCTGTGTGCCGCCCTGATGGAGAAAACAATAGCTCGGCTGGCGGCTGGCGAACAATACTGCGAAAGGCGTCTCATCCCCAGTGGTGTGCTTCTCTGTTTGCCAGAGTCGCCGCCGTCCAGTACACCCCCCCCCCCCCCCATTTCTCTCACACATTTTTTGTTTTTTCTCCTTCAGGGAGTGCGAATGTAATAAAGTTTTCATTTATTCCCATCTTTGTGTCCGTGTATCATGACGTTTGACGAGGACTCTGTTAGTTTTCGCAGCTTGGCAGTGAAATCAAAGAGACTGGGGGAGAGAGAGCTAACAGGGCAGAATGTTTTCGGTGTCTCGAAAACAAAACAAAACAATACCAGACGAACTTAAAGATGAAACGAGTGGATGAGGACGTGGTGGGGTGTAGTGGGGAAGGAAGACAGTAAAAACAGCCTTGGAGTTAGTTCAGCGGGGGTTTGCTCAGTTCTGCGAGCAAGATGTCCCACAAATATAACCGTGGTCGATGAAGCGGGGGGGGGGGGGCGGAGGGGGGAGGCGCTCGTCAGCGCCCGGAACCAGGAGAGCAGAGAACAGAGGTGTTTGGCGGGGGAGCGCGGTGTGATTCTTCAATCGAAACATAAAGTGTTCGCGATTCAGCCACTTATATTGCCGCATGAATTCGCGTGGTTTTCGTGTGGAAGAGGACGAAGAGGTTGGGATTGAGCCGCTTTTTAATGCCGCATGAATTCGCGTGGTTTTCGTGTGGAAGAGGACGAAGAGGTTGGGTTGGAGCAGTTCTTCTTTTTGTCCTAGCTTGACGAGCAGTTCTGCGGAAGGTTTCCTTGAGTGAGACAAGATTGGTGACAAGATTGGTGGAGCTGCTGGGTACGACAACTGACGACGCACCCCATGCACAAGAGCCCATCCAGGAGCCGGAACACAAGCCCTGTGCCCGTGGACACGCCAGTTCACAGAACAAGCCGCCGCCAACGAGGCCTACCACCAGAGACACCGGCACAGCTTATCCATAGAGCGACTATGACTTCGCCTCAAGGCGTCATGGAAACTCCTACGTCGTCGGCACCAATTTATTGCACTGTCCAGAACCCGCTGATGCCTAGTCCCTTTCACGGAGAGCTGTTTGAGGATGTGGACGACTGGCTGAGCGAGTTCGAACACGTCGCAGCGATCAACTACTGGGACGAAGCCGCCAAACTCCGCAACGTCTACGCGTGTTTGAAAGACGGCGCCCGAACGTGGTTCATGAACAGAAGTGATGTCTTGACATCCTGGCGCGAGTTCCAGCATCGCCTCTTGGAGACCTACCGGAGCCCCGACCGCCGCGATCGTGCTGAACGTGCATTGCATTCACGCATCCAGATGCCTAATGAGACCGTCACCATGTACGTGGAGGACATGACGCAGCTTTTCAGGCGAGCGGATCCGGCAATGCCAGAAGAAAAAAAGCTACGCTATCTGATGCGAGGCGTGAAGGAGCAGCTTTTTGCTGGTCTAGTGCGGAGTCCTCCGAAGAGTGTAGCAGAATTCCTGACCGAAGCCACTACGATGGAGAGGGTACTTCATCAGCGGTCAGCCCTACTCAACCGGCAAGTGAATTCTGCATCACCTACTGAATTTTCCGCCAGCTTCGGGAGCAACAGCATTGAGTGGATTCGCGAAATCGTCCGCTCCGTCGTCCGCGAGGAAATCGCGAAACTACACGGGGCGAGACAGCCGGAGGTAAGCAGCATCACCAATATTATTCGGGACGAGGTCCAGCAGGTGCTTCACAGCCGTCGCCCTCAACCAACGGTTACAAATCTAGAACCACCTCCTGCGTCCACTGATGTTGGGAACCGCACATATGCCGAAGCTCTGCGCACTTCCATGCCGGTCTCAAGCCCTGCAGTCCCAATCCAGACGATGCCGCCAGTTTCAATTCAATCTGCGCATGCTGGTTTGGACATCGACGGTCGCCGTGCCCCTCCGCGGAAGTCCGATATTTGGCGTACGTCGGATAGAAGACCCCTCTGCTTCCATTGCGGTGAAGCCGGTCACATCTACCGGGAATGTCCATACCGACAACTTGGACTGCGCGGTTTCTCTATTCATTCGCCTCGTCCCCTAGTTGGTCAGAGGCCAAGAGAAATTGAGGACTACCTCGCGCAGCAACGTCTGCCTTTCCCACGGCGTCAATCGCGGTCTCCATCTCCACGACGACCCGCAGCTATTGGACCACGTCTCAGTACGATGGCACGGGGACGTTCCCCAAGCCCTCGTCGGGAAAACTGAAGGCAGCGACCTTCGGGGGCGAGGTCGCTGGGACTAAAAGTGCGGAAGACCTCCTATCGACGCTTCCACAAAACGCTGCAGACATTGAATTGACGTCTGAGTGCAGTGCGAGAGAAATGCCGGATTGTGCGTCTGAACCCAGTGGCCGAGTCTCACTCGACATTCCCGTGCTGATAGACGGTCTTCAGGTCAGCGCATTGGTGGACACAGGTGCAGATTATTCTATTATGAGCGGAAAATTGGCAACCAGTCTTAAGAAAGTGATGACACCTTGGAATGGGACGCGTATTCGCACTGCTGGAGGCCACGTTATTACTCCATTGGGTCGCTGTACCGCAAGAGTGGAAATACGCGAGTCAACGTTTGTGGTAACCTGCCTCGTACTACGCGACTGTTCTCGTCAGCTCATCCTTGGAATGGACTTCCTTCGAGTGAATGGCGCGATCATAAATCTCCGCGAGCGAATGGTGACTTTCTCGACGCAACTTGCAACCGATCGAGGCGCTGATAGCTGTCGTAGACCTGCGCTGCGTGTTGCCGACGAAAGCGTGACGTTGCCTCCCCGAGCGACTGCTTTCGTAGAAGTCACCTGTGAAGACCTCCAAGACGGTGACGTGGTCGCCGAGAGCAACGTATCCCTTTTACTGCTTCAAGGTGTGTGTGCAGTGCGAAGCATTCTGCGTGTGCGTGACGGACGGTCGCAGATACTCGTCACAAATTTTAACTTCGAGCACCGACATCTTTTCCGCGGCACCACCGTGGCCTTCGGAGACCGTGTAGCGGATGTCACCGAGTGCTTCGCATCCGAGGAAATGGTTGATGGAGATAAGTTTCTGGACCACATCGACGTCAGTTCGAAGCTTTCGGACGAGAAGAAGGCCGCACTGCATACCCTGCTGAAGGAATTTAAATCTTGCTTCGCCTCTTCATCTAGAGTCGGTCAAACACCCCTCATAAAGCACCGAATTATTACCGACGATGATGTTCGCCCAATCCGCCAGCAACCTTACCGTGTTTCGGCTAAAGAACGCGAGACTATACAGACGCAGGTAAAGGAGATGCTTGACGACGGGGTGATACAACCGTCGAGCAGCCCGTGGTCCTCGCCAGTCGTTCTAGTAAAGAAGAAAGACGGAACGCTGCGATTCTGTGTTGACTACAGGAAACTCAATAGCGTCACCAAAAAAGACGTCTACCCGCTTCCACGGGTTGATGATTCTCTCGACAGGCTACGACACGCGAAGTATTTTTCATCGATAGATTTGAAGAGCGGCTATTGGCAGATAGAGGTCGATGAGCGAGACAGAGAGAAGACAGCGTTTGTAACTCCCGATGGGCTTTATGAATTCAGAGTTCTTCCTTTCGGCCTCTGTTCGGCTCCCGCAACATTCCAGCGAATGATGGATACCGTCCTCGCTGGCTTGAAGTGGCAAAGCTGCCTTGTATACCTTGATGATGTGGTCATCTTTGCCGAGAGTTTCGAAGAACATCTGAAGCGTCTAAGAATGGTTCTGGAAGCTATTCGTTCGGCCGAACTCACGCTAAAACCCCAGAAGTGCCATTTCGGCTACGATGAGCTGAAATTTCTGGGACATGTTGTGAGTGCGGATGGAGTGCGGCCTGACCCAGAAAAAACTGCAGCAGTCGCCACCTTTCCTGTGCCGTCAGACAAAAAAGCGGTACGGCGTTTTCTCGGCTTGTGTGCTTATTATCGCCGATTCATTACCAACTTCTCGACGATAGCCGAACCGCTCACGCGACTCACCCGAGATGATGTACCGTTTGCCTGGACTACAGAGCAAGAAGCAGCTTTCACAGAGTTACGGCAGCGAATGCAAGAGGCACCTGTTCTTGCGCACTTTGATGAGGACGCTGATACCGAAGTTCACACGGATGCAAGCAACGTCGGACTTGGCGCTGTCCTTGTACAACGGCACAACGGCGTAGAACATGTCATAGCTTACGCCAGTCGTACTCTCTCTCGAGCCGAGGCCAACTACTCCACTTCAGAGAAGGAATGCCTCGCAGTCGTGTGGGCAACGGCAAAGTTTCGACCTTACCTCTACGGCCGTCCCTTCAAGGTGGTGACCGATCACCATTCGCTGTGTTGGCTGGCCAATCTCCGTGACCCGTCTGGTCGTCTCGCTCGGTGGAGTTTGCGCTTGCAAGAGTTTGACATCATGATTGTGTATAGGTCTGGGCGCAAGCACGAAGATGCCGACGCACTTTCTCGAGCACCCGTGGGACATCCTGATATGGACTCGGAATATGCTGATGGTTTTCTCGGAGCCCTCAGTGATTCTGACTTTATGTCTAGACAGAGAGCCGATCAGGAATTGCGCCCTATTATTGCTTCCTTAGAAGGCCGAAATTCTCACACTCCTCGGCGCATCGCTCGCGAATTGTCATCCTTTTGTCTAAGGAGGGGCATTCTTTACAAGAAAAATGCTCGAGGTAGCAACAAAGCCTTCCTCCTCGTTGTACCAGCCGACATGCGGGATGACATCCTCCTCGCGTGCCATGACGAGCCCACGTCGGGACACTTGGGCTACTCGCGGACTCTCGCCAGAGTGCGCCAGCAGTACTATTGGCCACGACTTTCGACCAGTGTACACCGCTACGTGCAAGGCTGCCGCGAGTGCCAGCGTCGCAAGACGCCACCCGTGAAACCTGCGGGCCTTCTCCACCCTATTACACCACCACGGACACCTTTCGACCTCGTGGGAATGGACCTTCTAGGACCCTTCCCTTTGTCGGCCACTGGTAACAAATGGATTATAGTGGCAACCGATTACTTGACCCGGTATGCTGAGACAAAGGCATTACCCCGCGGCACGGCGTCTGAAGTGGCGAAGTTCTTCGTGCAGCACATCGTCCTCCGGCACGGCGCGCCGTCATGTGTGATTACGGATAGAGGAACATAATTTACGGCACAAATGCTAGAGGACATTTTCAGACTGAGCTGCACGAGTCACCGAAAAACAACGGCTTACCACCCACAAAGTAATGGACTGACGGAAAGGCTCAACAAGACCATAGCGGACATGCTGTCAATGTACGTGGACGTGCAGCACAAAACCTGGGACGATATCCTCCCATACGTCACGTTCGCATACAATACGGCAATGCAGGAAACAACCCGATTTTCACCTTTCCACCTTGTTTATGGACGCAACGTACAAACGATGCTTGACGCTATGCTGCCGTACGATAATAGCGATGCTCTTTCTCCAGAAGCCGAGCAATACACGCAGTACGCCGAAGAGGCTCGTCAACTGGCTCGCGTGAACATCGGTCACCAACAAGACGCAGATGCACGACGTTACAACCTTCGCCGTCGAAACGTCGCATACCACCCGGGTGAACGAGTGTGGGTGTGGACTCCTGTCCGACGACCAGGCTTGTCTGAAAAGCTTCTGAGCCGTTATTTCGGACCATACAAGGTTATCCGACGTGTGAGTGACCTTACATACGAAGTACTTCCGGACGGCACAGTGTCGTCACGTCGACAACATCGGCCCGAAACTGTGCATGTCGTACGACTCAAGCCGTACTACACACAATAGTCTCTGTGCTTGCGAGTTACTTCGCAAACGTGACAGTGATCTCATGTGGTGTTTTTTTTTTTCTTGACTCTTCCACTGGTGCTGTTGTGTTCGCGCATGGTCCAAGTGCTTGTGCGCCCTCTTTGTTTTCCCTGGCACTCACTTTGTCATTCTCTGCGTCAACGCGTGTTCTAATTATGGGTTTTTTTTTTTCTTCTTCTTTTTATTTAGAAGCATCGAGTCGATGCTTTTTAAAAGGGGGGACTAATGCCGCATGAATTCGCGTGGTTTTCGTGTGGAAGAGGACGAAGAGGTTGGGATTGAGCCGCTTTTTAATGCCGCATGAATTCGCGTGGTTTTCGTGTGGAAGAGGACGAAGAGGTTGGGTTGGAGCAGTTCTTCTTTTTGTCCTAGCTTGACGAGCAGTTCTGCGGAAGGTTTCCTTGAGTGAGACAAGATTGGTGACAATATTGAGTTACACGGGTTACGAAAACAGTGAGTTGGGAGAAAGAAAGAAAGAAAGAAAAAATGTGAAAGGTGGTGTGAATGGAGAGAGGAAGCACGCCGAGCTTTCCCGATGTAGTAACAACAACAGCGCTGCTTCTATAACAGGGAGGGTACTATGGGGCTGGGTTTGTGTGTCTGCTGGGATGAGGAAGTGGAGGCGGAGGGGTATACGTTGCGGCCCCGGAAGAGAAACACTGGACGCAGTCGAGGGCCTCGAGGAGCGAACGCCCTGGCAGCATAAGAACGAGACACGCGAGAGGGCGATGGGGTCACAAAGCAGATATCTAAAGAAATTGTCAGTACAAAGAAGGCAAGGATCGCGGGAGCAAAAGGAATGAATGCGGACAGGCGAGCTGCTCGGAACAAGCCGAATACCGTGGAAGGAAGGAAGAAAGGAAGGAAGAAAGGAAGAAAGGAAGGAAGGAAGGAAAATAAAAAACGAGGGAAGTGAAGATGGGAACAGAGCGATGTCCGGCGTAGGGGGAGACAAAAGAGACAGCCGTGCGGCGTTTTGTGCATGGTGTAAATTGAAGCCCTTCTCTCCTCCATACGAACCAGCCTGCCTTGCCGCGGATGGCCGCCGGCGATCGCTGGCAGCCACTGCGCCGACGTATGGCGTGCTGTTCCTTTTTTACAACCGGTGTTAGACCTTCTTTATTGAGCAATGAAAGGAACCCCCCAACCGTCGTCGCTCCTTCATTCCACGCACTTTGGCCGCGTGCCTTTTCCCCCCCCGTCTCATCGCCGCGAATTCGGGAATGGTCGTCTTCGTCAGCGGCGGCCGAATATGTGGCGACTGCAGGAATTCCGGTGGAAGCCACTGCGGGGGTTCGTGGGGGATGTTTGGCCTCAGGCCGGCTCCTTCCCTTTGTACGCCCGGTCGGCCCCGGATCGACTCTGTAGCGGATGAGGCTTTTCCTTTGTCGGCAGCGGGATGTGGTCCCGCCTACCATCAGCATCTTTCCTGCTTTTCCGGTGCCGACGGGATTGTCTCTTTGCGAGCAGGGCCCTCTCTTCGCCCCCCCCCCCTTCTCGCACACGAACTCTTTCAAATGAGGCTGATCTTCGTCTCTCCCGCTACTCTCAGCCCCTCATTTGTTCGCTCGTCTCCAAATGAGCCCGGTGTCTCCATCCTGGCTCGTATGAGTATTTTCACCTTAAAGGGAGACTGCTCCCCCCTTTCCCTACGTTCACGCCCGTGCAATTTTGAGTGTATGTCTTTGCGCGCCTGCGTGTTCATACGGGGATGTGTTTGCAGTACGTTCTCGCGGCAGTAAGCTGGCGTCTACGGTCGCTTTTCCTTGGGGGAGGAGGCTGCAGTAGGATCGTAACGAGGGGATCATCCGGCAGAGCCGCAGTGCCCGTCGGCGAGGGCGCGAGGTTTATAGACGTGAGCGGCTGTATTTGACAACTTTCTTTCCCCACTTTTGTAGAAGGCAACAGTCACTGTGCCATCGAGAGAAGAGTGTGGCCCGAGTCACGTAACGGGCCCTGTTGCAGAGATTTAGCTATCTTTTTTGTGGTCACAGTGCTGATGTTTCGAGTGTGTCATGAATTCTGAATCTCTCTCTCTCTCTATTTTTTCTGTCGTTATAGCTGCAGCATAATCCACAATTGTGCTGATGCGCCACTGGCCTCTTCACGCAGAGCATAAATTTGACAGACCGATCTGAAGTCATTGCGATTGCACTTGAAGAATATATGACAAAAATTGATTGATTGATTGATATGTGGGGTTTAACGTCCCAAAACCACCATATGATTATGAGAGACGCCGTAGTGGAGGGCTCTGGAAATTTCGACCACCTGGGGTTCTTTAACGTGCACCCAAATCTGAGCACACGGGCCTACAACATTTCCGCCTCCATCGGAAATGCAGCCGCCGCAGTCGGGATGCGAACCCGCGACCTGCGGGTCAGCAGCCGAGTACCTTAGCCACTAGACCACCACGGCGGGGAATATGACAAAAATTGGTTTTCTTCTTGACGAGCAGTCCATAAAGTAATCATGGGTGGCCGTAAAAATAGTACTAGTTGTCGGAAAAGTTTAGCTTCATCTGTGATAGCTTGGAGGTGTACGTTAACGCATGGATACAAGTCGTCAATTACTATAAAATATGTTTGCGGGAAGTGAGACCTCGTTTTCAACTCGTTTCTGAAATTACTCGTCTCCATACACAAGTTTTCCCACTGATAATTTGTGTCAGTAAACAAGGCAGACAGCAATTTCAGAATGACCTCACTCACTCACTCACTCACTCACTCCCTCACACACTCACTCACTCACTCACTCACTTACTCACTCACGTCACACCACACCACACCGCACCGCACCAGACCACATCACCAGTTAGATCCTATGTCCATGTGCTAGATCACGCAGTAAAGCGAAAGATTGTGAAATGAGGGTGTCTTTAATCGCCCTGGTTACCTTAACAAGAAAGTTATCCTGAGCTAATGAACAGCAAATTGCAAATAATTGCAAGCACAAGCGCGCTGAGATATATGGTCAATGTTTCCTCTTGGTGCGCAAGTACGGGTTTCCTTTTCGACGCTGGCCGGTATAATCTGCATCGTTACTAAACGGGGCTCTCCAACTAAGTGCTGAAGTAATTTATTCTTCGCTTTAGTGTTAGCTGACCCTGCATACGAGAAAGAGAGGATTCAAAGAGGATGTTGTAACAATACTGTAAAAAACTAAATATATACATCGATCCACATCGGCGTGTCCCTGCAGTTTCCCTTATTCTTGTGGCTCCATAAGAGAAACTCTTTTCTGCGATACGGTAACAAACTTCGAGGTAAGTTAGTGTAAGGAAATGGGAACGGAGCTTCGGGATAATTAAGTGAAGATAACGAAATTTCGCGCAATGAAGTTGGATAATGTCGTTTACGAATGCTGCCCGAGGTCAGTCAGGCCTTTTGCGAGAAATGAAAGCGAAACACGGCATCGGACGCGATTGTTTTACAAAATCTTGTTATCCTCTGGTGTCGTGGTTTCCGAGGAAAAGAGTTAGCTACAAAAAAAAAAAAACCTTCCTTAGAAATATGTGTGGCAAAGACAGAGGGTTCCTGGACTAGGCAACCCTCCCACCTTATAGGATGATACCGGGCATCGCTCGGAACACTGTTTCGAAATAAACGTTTATTTCTCTCTTTCATTAAAGATATGTGTAGAAAAGGTAGAGAAGCCCTTGCAAGGGCAGCTTGCGTGTCGAAATAAATGAAGAAGTAATTAAGTACGCTGTAACGTACGATCTGGCTATGCAATCTTGTCACAATGACGCTTTTCGTATGAGAATGAGCAAGGCATCGGGAATAAACATTCCTGCATCGCTAGAGTTGATTATGCAGCTCAATGAAGAAAAAAAATGGCAGCATATCCACGGAGTGAATGATGGAGAGTGGAGCGAAGCATCCGTCCATCTATTCGTTCTTGCTTCCGTCCGTCCATGCGTCCGTCTGTGTGACCGTCCATGCATCCATCCGCCCGTC